>NC_052471.1:5376970-5610667 GCF_009730915.1 Dioscorea cayenensis subsp. rotundata | reverse complement strand
ACTGATTATAATAAGCGGATAAATCACGGTACATATCACAGCGGAACTTATTCGTAGAGGGCCGCCATCACTGAGTGGTACACTTTTGGCTTTTTATTACTTCCTACTCGAATTGATAACACGTGAAAACAGCCGTAGAGACATCTGTCTTCTTTATTTGCAACTGTGTGACTACGTACGCACTGCTACGGTTACCTGCAGCTTCTTCGTGTTTATGCGAAGGCGTTGATCAAACTCAGAATAATTTGGGGATTCTTCTTCATTAGCCTCACGATACGTATCCAGTGGATGCGTTTAATGAGCTCTGTCGGGACATAGTGAACAAAACAACCAGATAAATAGCCATAATTTCTTCTCTATCCATCTTGTATAATAATATATATTGATAAAGATTCATATACACAGAAAAATGCTTTACACTGGCGTGCAGCATTAAACAAAAGCACAGCTCAATTTAAATGCGCAACAACTAGACTCTAGTTTAATAAGTATACATTGATACCTACCTTGTTCCCCAAATGCTAGACTCTGTATTATATTATTAATATTTTATTATATACTAACTCATATTGTTTGAAATACTAGCGTTGGAATCGGTAAAGGCAAGTATAAGTTTCCAAATTTCGGGAAATGATTATATATTTAAATTACATGTGGGACCCATTCAAATTCAAATTCTCGGGAAGGAATCCAACGTACAAATGAATTTGAATTAACCAATCAAATGTTGACACGTGGCAGTCTGCGTAATCACCTGCCTTTTCTATGTCCATTTTTAAAAGAGTGTAAACTCTTCGATGAGTTATGTTTCTACAACATTGCATGTTTTGATCACTAATTGAGATATAATCTTATAAATAGCTTAATCTTATTTTTATTATTTGAGTAGATATCAATCTATGCACGATCAAAGCGAAAGTCTATCAAAACTTGTGGAGGTATGGGTATCAAACATGTTTAAATTCTTGTTTATTATAATTTTATTTATTTTTTATTTAATAATTATTAATATTTTAAAATAAAGTTATAGTAGGTTAAGACAATGCGGATCTTCGTAAGTTGAGCCTCCTTAATATAAAAAGCTACGTCACATGGGAAACGATGATTCACTTTTATGTCATTATAAATAACAAGAGTCCAAGAGTACAAGAAATAAGTATAAAGCTACAAAAAGGATAACTAAAACTCTATGAACTTAACCTCTCCTCAAAAAACAAAGGATCTTACCTTACTTTAATGAGATCAAGTGGGCGATATTTCACACCTAAACATTACAATAGCATGAGAACTCCATCACTCTTCTCTCACTCTTCTCTATCTCTCCCACCCAGCAGAACGTAATCCCCTGCTCTACAATAATAGGTAATTTTAGCGTTGGATTAAACACGAGATCAAGTTTTGGCTTCATCCAAAGATATCAAGCCCAATATTTAATACGAGCCTCAAGGTGCTACATTTGTGCTAGTTCATATTTCATCATTATATATAGTGGAATTTTCTCATCACCTTAGCTCATGGACATAGGCTTTAAGGCGGACCATTACAAATCTTTAAGTCCTTATTGGATTGTTTGTTCGCTTTATTCTATTTTTAGGGTTTGAGCAAGCATATTAGACATATTAAGCTGCTCTTAAGTTCAAACACACAATGTAGTCTATGTTATGAGCTTTGAGTGAGAGGATTTTAGCAGAGTCTTTTGGTTGCATTCTTAAATTCAAAGTTCTAATCACGGTAATTTCACATAAAATTTATTTATTTATTATTTCAAAAAATTACTCTTTTGCTATTAATTTCTTTGCTTTATAATGCATGCACCAAGGTCCATTACACTAAGAGCGCGTTTGGTTGCAAAGATTGATGGAATGGAAATGAGTGGAGGAATAATAAAAATGAGAGAGATTGGAAAAGACATGAGAATGGAAACTATATTTGTTTGGAATGATTGACCAGGTAGTTTATTGGGAATAGGAAAAGTAAAAAAAAAAATATGATAACATGATTGTTATGCTTTTTATATAAATGAATATTATTATTATATTTATATATAGTAATGAGTTGTGACAATTATTTTTTAAATTATTTAAGTATTAAAAATAAATTTATTTTTAAAAATAAATATTTAACTTTAATAGTTCATATATGACACTATTTATTAATATCCAAATCTTTTATTAATATCATTAATTAGCAATTAATTAATCATAATAAATAACTAATTATATTTTTAAAATATTTATTATTATAAATAACTATTTAACTTTAAATATGAAAACTAAGTCCTAAGTAACTATTTAATGGTTAAGTTCATTAATTAAATAAGAGAGTAGGATTGCCATTTTAATTTTTGTAAATAAGAAAATTTCTAAATAAATAAATTTCTTATAGTAATAGTTATAATTTTTAATAATTTTAATCATGCAAAAATCAAAAATCTTTGAATTGAATATATTTTTAATATAAGGGGTAGGGATCATCCATTTTTATCTATCAAGGAATGACAATGTCTCTCAATTTTGTGGTGATTGTCGATCGAGCTCTCACTCAAAATCTCCATGCCTTAATAATGCTCATCTCAGGTTAATTCACACTTTTCCAAATAAGGGTTTTATACCATGTCGCATCAGCGTTCATTCCATACATGACCACCAAATACATACTAAAATTACATGAGAGATGAGTGAAAAATTCGAGAAATAATATTGCTCATTAAACATTAAAAACAAAATAATTTACAAAGAAAGCCATGCATAAATCAATCGTTGAGAAATAGACAAAGGCAACTCAGTCGAAATGAAGAAAAAATTAAATACAATAATGGCAAATAGAGTTTTGATAAAAATAAAAAAAACAAATTGTGAACAAATTGATCACTGAAGAGGAATACATTGATAGTTCTAGTTAAATGAAGAAAATTGAAAATAATAATAATAAAAAATAGACATTTGAAAAAGAGAACGAAAATATGAAGAAAGTCAAGCAAAAATTAATACCGGAAACGTGCAATTGATGGTCCAGTCAAACTGGTGAAATTGACCCGGTGTTTCTATACATGTCATTTGTATGATACGTCATGTATAGAATCAAATAGAAAGGTGGAAATGTGAGAATAAAATATTAATTGGTTTGAGGTGATATAACAAATGTTTTCCATCGCCATTTCATATTCCAAAGATGATAATGTATATTAAGGGTTGTCCATCACGTACATGAAACGTGATGTAGCAAATGTTCTCCGTGGCATTTTCATATTCCAAATATGATAACGTGTGATTTTGGTATTTTCCACAAGAGTAAGTTTGCTGGCGTCATGCATGCATAACAAATCTAAATAGAGATGAGGACAACCCAATATATATATTTATATATATAACGAATCTAAACAAAATCTAACTAACTATTGACATGAAATTGGAGGAAGCTGTATCAATTAATATTAATTAAAATTTGAATTAGCTAAACTTTAAAATTTTATTCTTAATTAACAATAGATATTTTTATATAATTAATTATGAACAAAATAATTTAAAATAATTAATTCATATTTCCAGTTTGCTTCTTTTTAATAAATTTGTGATTTATCCATTTTATTCAAAAAAAAAATAAAATAAAAAATTAATTCATATGAAAAAATTTTGTGTTACGTATTTTGATGTTTGCTTTTCTCCAATCTGACACTAATATAATTAAGTAGTCAAACAACCCGGCTTATTGGGAAATATTATATAAAACTATTGTTTACTGTTTTCTTCAAAGGAACATTTTTATTTAAGTTGAACGACGTGAAGCTTTTAACTTTTTATGAGATAAGAAAAATATCTTTTATGAACACGTGCGATATATATTTACTGTTGTGAGTCTGTGACACATTGCAAAGTAATGCAGATTTTGGCCTATAAAAATGACATTGGTTGCTTAATATTAAGTGCAAACAAACCAAAACCAAAGACAATGACTCATCAGCTTCTAACTTCAGTTTATCTCTGCATGCATAGTTTCCTTCTCTTGTTGGCTCCTTTCCTTCTGCTCCTCCTTACCATCAAACTAGTCTTATCCAAGAGATCAGTTAGGTTACCACCTTCTCCATGGAAACTCCCACTCATTGGAAACCTCCACCAATTTGGCTCCCACCAAATCCTTCACAAGCTCTCAAATAAGTATGGCCCTCTCATGTTTCTAAAACTTGGTCAAGTTCCAACTCTTCTTGTTTCATCTTCCCAAATGGCAAAGGAGATCATGAAGACTCATGATCACATCTTTGCTAGCAGGCCTGTTCTGAATGCTTCTCGCATAATACTTTATAAAAACCGTGACATGGCCTTTGCGCCATATGGCGAGTACTACAGACAGATGAGAAAGATAAGTGTGACCAATCTCCTCAGCATGAGAAGGGTGCAATTATTTCATGCTGCAAGGAAGAAGGAGGTCGTTCATTTCATAGATAAGATTGTTTCTCATGCTTCTTCTCACCCATTAGAGGCATTAAACATGAGTCACATGTTGTTTTGCTTCACTAATGACGTCCTTTGTAGAGCCATATTGGGTGAGTTCTCTAGAGATCTAGAAGGTAGAAACGAGATGTTTATGGAGTTGATAGAGGAGAACATCTTTTTATTTAGTCGCTTTAATTTAGAGGATTTCTTTCCTTCACTTAGATGGATAAATTCATTACTTTGTATTGATGGGAGGGCTAATAGAACTTTCACAAGGTGGGATAGGGTTCTAACTCAGATGATTAAGGAACATGAAAACAAAGACGATGGAAATCTCAAAGATGATGACTTTGTGGATGTCTTGCTCTCGCTCAAGAATGATCCTAAACTTGGTTTTAGTCTTACTGAGGAGAATATTAAAGCCCTCCTGCTGGTATGTGTTCTTAAATGAACGAGACTTCAACGTGATATTACAATAATCTTGTTTAAAGATGTTAAATTTATTTATTTATATATTTATTATTATTATTACTATTTACAATATTTTTTTAACTGTTTTACTTAAATGCTTCAATTATGTTAAGGTTAGAGTTTTTAATGTAGTTTAACGAATAAAATTATTTGGTTAAGGAATGAAAGTAACTGGTGGACGTAGTTGTTCCAATTGTTGTTACTTTAATTTGGATAGTGATAAATCACTCAGAAATTATGTTTTATAAACTTTATCACCCGTTAATCGCATATTTTCCAAATATCAAATTGGTTTTAAAAAATTTAAACGAAATTGGTGACATGCATAAATGCTGTTATTGGCGAGAATATTTAGGATCATATAACACTTTTAAGTCATAATTTTAGTAATGGGTTTTTAAATCATGTGAGTTAATTGTCTACTAATAAGAATATATATGAACAATAAAATACCCTTACATATACATCAGTAGTATATAATTACATAATGAAATGCTAACATGTTTTTTCCCAAACAGGATATGTTTGCCGCTGGAACAGACACGACTTACATAACATCTGAATGGGCAATGGGAGAGCTTGCTAGGAACCCAAATGTCATAGAAAAATTACAACATGAAATCAATGGCATAGCAGGTGGGAAACCAATGGTTGATGAAAATGATTTGCGAGAGATGCACTATCTCAAAGCTGTCCTCAAAGAGGTTCTTAGACTTCACCCTCCGGCTCCATTACTTCTTCCAAGAGAATCCATAGACGATTGCCAAATTGGGGGATACGAAATACCAAAGAAAACTAGGGTTATCATTAATAGTTGGGCTATTGCAAGGGATCCGAAAATATGGGATATGCCTAACGAGTTTATCCCAGAGAGATTTCTGAATAATTCTATAGACTTCAAAGGACAAGATTTTGAATTAATTCCTTTTGGTTCAGGTAGAAGAATATGTCCTGGAATGGGGTTTGCAGTCAACAACATAGAACTTCTATTAGCAAACCTTATTCATAGGTTTGAGTGGAAATTGCCAGATGATTTTGTTAGTGAAGTAAACATGGCTGAAGCTCCTGGAATAACGACTAGGATGAAAAAAACCTTGAATCTTATTCCCAAGCCTCTCTTCTAATTATGATATATATATATATATATAATATAGTATTAAAAAGTTATCCTGTATGCTATCATGCCTTTTTTGAGATCCAATACTATGGGCTCAAAATTGTGATGTTATGTTATAGTGTCTGGAAGAATAAATAAAACATGAGAATAAAAGAAGTTTTTTAGTGATTTGCATGAAATAAATTTAAATATGTGCGTGTTTTTTATTTAAAAAAATAAAATCATTGGATTTAAAAGAGATATTTGCTAAAATGCACCTTTTAATAATATAAATTAAATATTTATTTCATAAATGATTCGAAAGGATCTATAGCACCCCTCATTATATGTTTTTGATGTTATTTATAGCAACATCTGTGAAAATAAATATGACAAAAAATATCAAAGAAACAATCACAAAATAATTTTGCAAGCACACAACACACGAAATATAAACAATCTTGGTAACTTCACCAAGAATGATCAAATTTTCATTACTTTTGGAAAAAAAAGCACCAGTGAAAAGGAAAAATTAAAATTGGTATATTTAAAAACTTAACCATTAATGAGGGCTTGAAATGCTTGAATTAAACATTGAAAATCCATGCACATTGCTTGTCTCTTTGCATGATTTGATTTATTTTAGTGTTACGTCAGGAATTTTGTGTTGAATGGCACTACAACAAAATAGGATTTTTGTGACGTTTGACATATGTCGTAAAATAACAAAGAATCATTGGAATAACTCTATACCGACTTTTGTAACAAATGTAGATTATATGTCACAATTGCCACAGTCGGTATACTTTGTTGTGACATTACTAAGAAACTTCGATACCTATATATTCCAACATTTATTATGATATTTTCCCAACATTTGTAAATAGTCTCAATATGGATTTTATTCCAACATTTGTATATGGCTTAAGCAACACTTTTTTTATTTTTTTACAACATTTGTCGATGTCGCCACAAGTTTTTATCACATTAATTTTGAAATATTGCAATATTTATAATTGTTGTTATAGAGGTTATATAATAACATTTGTTAAAGGTCTCTTAAATTACTTATATCGACTTTTTGTAAACATTGGTTTAATAAAATATCAATTATATATGAATACCGATTTAAGTCGATATTTGTAAATGTTAGTAAAAGTTATTAATCTTATCTAATTTTAAAATTAAGTGTCATTTATAAATGTTGGTATAATGATATTGTATAATTTTTCACAATATTAATTTAAAAAATATTTATATATAATTTAATTAAATAAAATATGAGATATAATTTAAATTCTATAAAATTAATTTGCATAATTTAACAAAATATTAATAAAAACTATTCATCAAAAATTTAAAAATCAAACGTAGCATTAAAACACTAATTAAAATAATGTCAACATTATCTACAAATATTTAAAAAATAACTTTCAAACATTATAATAAAGCTAAGGCTTCAATCCGTATAATTGCATGCTTTTAAATTTGTTATGATGATCTCTTATCTGCAAAATAAAATATATAAATACGTTAGTGTCTATCTAAATCAATTAATAAAGAAAAATAAATAAATAAATAATATAATTTATAATTTTAAAAATTTTAAAATAATTAAAACAATGTCAAAATGATCTACAAATCTTTAAAAAAATAACTTTTATAATAAAGCTATTGGGTTTAAATTTATCATAGTGATCTCTTATCAGCAAAATAAAATAAACAAATACGTCAGGGTCTATCTAAATCAATTAAAAAAGAAAAAAAAAGAAAAAATAATACAATTTATAATTTTAATAATTTAAAAATATAATAAGATGATATTATAAAAATTGTACCAGATAATTATTACTAAAATGAAATTGAGTGGCTAATTGAGAATGAGGACTACTTGTAGCATCTCCCGCCTACAAAACTTTTTACATTTAATAAAATAAAGGTAATATAACAATGAAAGTTAAATTAAAAGTAAACATATATGATATATTAGAATCAATGATACAAATTTGAAATACAAATAAAAAATAAAACCATGTGGAACATATATAATTTGCATAAAAAAGAATACAAATAAGCTATTTTTATATTGAAGGAGAATATATAATTTATCTCAGTTTATGTATGTGTGTGTCATAACCATAATAAGAACCTTTAAATAATTTAACTTGGAATAAAAGGATGAAATATAAAACTTCAACAAAGCTATGTGTAAGCCATAATTGTAACAAGAACACTATAAGAAATAAAAATTATATAAGGGTCAAATTGTAAAACTTCACCAAAACTATATGTGTGCCCTCGTAAGTATAGTAAGAGCCATATAAAAAATAAAAAAAAGGGACTAAATTGTAAAACTTCACCAAAACTATATGTGTGCCCTTGTAAGTATAGTAAGAGCCATATAAAAAATAAAAAAAAGGGAATAAATTGTAAAACTTCAACAAAATTAGGATTAAATAAAATAAACTAAATGGCAATTTCAAGGATTGAAGCCTCGCATCCATGTCATGACCACCCCATCATCACTGTCGGCAAGGAGAAAAACCAAAACATATTTTAATTTTCAACAAAAAAAAGGATGTTTTGGAGATCTCATCCCAATTAAATTCAATCTTCTTCTTTTTTTTTCTTTTAAAAAATATTCTCAAACCCTAGAATTAGATTAATTAATTTATCATACTTGTTTTCATAACAAAAACTAATTAAAAACTTAATCATCTATCAATCATCTATCAATCATTTACCATAATGAATAACAAGTTAAATATTTAAATAATATTGCAAGAAAAAACAATGCTAAAAAATATTATGAAATAAAGAAAAATCGAGATACTTACTTTATCTCCTAACAAAAACTTTATTTTTGGCCTTTTGCACTATCAGGGGGCTTTTCTTGTTTTATATATAGATCATGAATCTATTAGCCTCGTAGGTTTTGGCGTTCATAAAAAAAAAAACTGCCACCTAATTTTTGGCACTCTTGAAAATTAAAATATTGATGCTTTTATTTTCCCTTAAATACCACTTTTTTCAATTTTAAATTATCGTTCATATTTTTTTAATATAGATAGATACATATCCTAACTTAAAATGGTGTTTTCAAATATATCATAATTAATTGATGCAATTAAAGTCATATTGGATTATGACATTTGTTACATAGGTCATAACAAACGTCTTAACAAATAATATTGTACTGACATTTCTTTCAATGTTGCTAAAATCTTCAAAAATATCACAAAATAAAAACCATTTGTGACTATAAGTAGAAATGTCATTATAAATGTATGAATAAATAAAAGCATACCAACACTTATCACAATTATCGCTTAAAAGTCATTTTATTGGTTTGCAGTGACATTTGCCAAAAATGTTGTTTTAAAAATGTCACAATAAGTGTTTTTTGTTGTAGTGTGGGTTGGTTAATTAACAGGCTCTGCGATAAAAAGAAGGGAAAATTGATACAGTTTTGAGCGGAATGAGTACAAAAGAACAATCCCAGAGAAAAGCATGGCCTTAGCACATGCTCGTTTAAGGCGTGCTGAACACTGTATAGAAGAGCATGAAGAGCATAGCCCTTTGCATGGTTGTGTTGCGCAAAGCATGATCGTGCTCATCAAACATGGGTGTGCTCTTTGGCCTTGTAGACCTCTAGATGTTAGATTTTCGTTTAGAATAGAGTTCAAATTCCACCAGAGATGAACAAGGGCCAAACACACCCTTAAGCACAACCGTCCATGTGCATTAGTCCATTTCCAGCAGAATAAAACTTGAAGGTTAGGCTTTAGAGATGATCTTTTGGCGAAATCGATCTCAAGGGTGATGCTAGGGTTTCATCGGAGATTGAAAATATCAGATCTAGGATGAGTTGACTCCGCTCCTTCGGCTCTTTGGGTACCAGATTAGATGGCATTGTTTCTCCAATTAGAGAGTTTCCGTCATCCTCCACCATGAGAAAGCTTTGAGAGGGGTTTTCCATTACGTTTTTTGATCTTTTCTCTTGTATATTGGATTGTATTAGGATTCTCTATGCTATGAGAGGCTAAACCTCCATTGGTCCCTCGTACCATGAACCTCAAGAGTACTTTGTGTATTTGGTTTTCTTTATATTGTATTGGCTTTGAGTATCCTTATGAATCTCCTATGTTACTTTATGCTTGTGATTGTTAATGTGAAACATTTGCATATTAGATAAACATGATTAGAATTGAGAAATCAATCATGTTAGGTCACACATAGAAGGTAGAGGTCGAGTGCATTGAAGAAGAAGGATGTTTTAGAGAAGCCCACTACCAATGAATATCAACTGAGAATTCCTTCACAACAACAAAATAGGTCTTTAGCGGCGTTTTAAAACGCAGCTAAATATCAAAATGGCATTTTCAAAAAATGCTGGAGAAGATGGTGTCGGCAATATTCCAGCAATTAGCACCATTTATTTGCAAATGCCGCTAAATTAGAGGCATTTTCAGATAAATGCCACTATGATAGCGGCGTTTTTGTGACCTTTAACGGTTTTTTTAAAAAATAATTAAATTAAAAATATTTTTTTAAAATAAGGCTAATTTAACTTGATTTTTTTTTAAAATAAATCAGCTTCCGTAATTTTTCTTATTATTATTCTTTCTTTTCTTTTAGATTTTTTTTGTTTTTATTTTTTGATTATTTTCTCTTTTCTCTTCTTTTCTAGTTCCTCCTCCACCTCCATCTTCTTCTTCTTCTTCTTCTTCTTCTTCTTCTTCTTCTTCTTTTTCTTATTATTATTATTATTATTATTATTATTATTATTATTATTATTATTATTATTATTATTATTATTATTATTAATATTATCATTGTCATTATCATCATCTTCATCTTTCCTTCTTCCATTTTCCTCTTCTACTTCTTCCACTTTCTTTCTCTTTTCATTGTCTTCCAATTAAAAGGGTATTTATAGGAAATAAAAAATGATAGTATTTAGCACCATATTTTAAGAAAAAAGCCGCTAAATGTAAATGTTAAAATAAATGGCGCCAAATTTGATTTTTTTTTTAAATATATGGCGCTAATTTTGAATTTTCTTATTTCGTGGTGTTTTTGTGCACAATTGGTGCTAAAGTTTAATTTTGTAAATTTTAAATTAAAAACTATTAATAGTTTCGAAGCTTTTTGTGGGATAAACACTGCAAAAATTTAATTTTGTAAATTTTAAATTTATAATTTCAAAATATATATATATATATATCATTTTGCGACGTTTTTTTTTTTGCAAAAAAGCCACTAAGTATAAATTTTATGAATTTTAAATTTAAAAATATCACTAATTTCGTGGTGTTTTTCTGCTTTAAAATGCTTTGAATTTTAGTAATTTGGTGGCATTATTGAAAAATGCAGCTAAATTGTGATTTTAGCGCCGTTTAGGGAAAAACGCCGTGAAAACCCTAAATATAAAAAACACCGCAAACTAAACGCTGCTAAAGACCCATTATGGTGTAGTTCTTATCCTTCCCGGCTCAAGCAAATAGAAACTAACTACCAATTTAAGTGGTTTCTAGAGTTGTTCAAGCAACTACACATTAACCTTCCTTTTGTAGAGGCATAAACACAAATGCCTAAATATGATAAGTTTTAAAAGTTCTCCTCACCAAGAAGAAGAACCTTGGAGAACTTCTGATGACAACATTGAGTGAAGAGTGCTCGACCATCCTACAAAACAATTTGCCTAGGATATTGAAGGATCCGGATAGCTTCAAAATTCCATATGTGATTGGGGATTCTATTGAGGAGAGTGCCTTAGCTGACTTGGGTGCTAGTATCTATGTCATATCTTATAAAATCTTCATGAAATTGGGCTTAGGCGAGCAGACTCCAACAAAGAATTTTTTATAACTAGCCACCTACAAGTTGCTTATTGGCGTAAGAACGAGCTTGTGATAAGCTAGAGATAATGGGTCGCATCCTTTACCAAACACCTACGACCGTAAGCCCCATCCGTCAGGTCTTCTGCCTTGGTGTTACGACCCAGCTTATGGTCGTAAGTGCATGGCTATATTTGATAGGAGTTAATGCAAGCGTACGCGCCAATTAAGTAGTTAAGTGTGCACTAAGGCAGGATATGGATCCACAGAGAAGATTAAGAGGACTAATACTAATCCTAATTCCGAAAATTAACCCAACCAAAGAGTTATAATGCGTGAAAACAAACTAAAGAGAATAAAAACAAGAAAGCAAGAATATGGAAATCAAATCAATCGATATTCAAGGTGAAAAAAGGATGCCTGGGTGTAAAGTTCCAGAGGGTTTTAAAAAGTCTAGGACAAAGGTTGTATAAATATAACAATCCTATTTGAACCGAGAAAAATTCTAGAATATGCTAAACCTCTTTTGCAATGGTGAATAGTAACTAGTTCAGTACAACTACATTCGTATTTTAATTTGACATAAAGCGAAAGTGAAGCTTTAAAGTTATTTAAGAATTTTTAAAAACGATTCAATTAAACATTACATGCATCCCCTTAATGGAGGCAAATAAAATATCCTCAGAACAAAAGCATTGAATAGAACACATTGCAGAACCAATCGAACTGAATATTGATAGAAAATGGTCCATTTGTCTTTATTACTATTTTTTGTAAGTTGCATTGCCCTATGTTGCTCTCTCATTAAATATAATCATGCAGATATCATTTTCTAATTTAGAAGATTTGAACCATTCACCTCGCAACTAAAAAGAAAAAAAGTTAATACTCTATTATCATATCCTTACTCTTTATGAACAAAAGCGTGGCATATGCTTTGTGTTTTGCTGTACAAATAAAATAAAAATTTTGAAATTAAATAAGAAACAAATTCAATAGCATGTTCTAGACCCGCCCATGGGCCGAGCCGAACTGGGTTCGGGCTGGGCTGAGTCAATAATTAATAAAATTAAAGCTTGCCCAAGCCCGTCCCAACCCTATAATTTAGACTTTAACTTTTGCCAGAACTCACCTGAATTTTATGACTTTTAACCACGACCCGCCCAAGTTCGGCCAAATAAGTTTTTCATCAAATAATAAATAAGTTATGAAAAAAGTTAACAATAATGTTAATCTGTGAATACTACCAAATATTATCCTACAAAATACATAAAAATTAAAATACTAAATTTATATTTTTATTCAGTAACAACATTTAAAATTTAAACCATTATAACCAATTGCAATTAACAAGCCAAGTAGAATATCTATTCATAGTTAATCAAAATCCAAAATAGTAGTGCATGCCTTAAATATACACACATACAATATATGAATATTTGATTTTATTAATATCTAAATTATATGTATATATGTATATATATATAACTAATTAATAAACATATTATATAATTCGGGCTGAGAAGGGCCGGGCCCGGGTTTTAACAATAAAAACCAAACTCGGCTTGTTTTTAAAACATGTTTTATATTTTGTCCAAGTCCCAGTCATCTGGTCTTGTATATTTGTCCAAGTCCTCCCAAATTTCGGGTGGGCCTTTAGACTTAGATGGGTAGCCCGGGCCATGGATAGGTCTATTGACAACTGCCCAAAATTTTATTTTCCATTTTAATTTTTTACCCTTTCTGGAGGTGTTCATATGTTGTTCATATGATAGAAGAATGTGACCAACAATTTACTACATCATCAACTAAAAAGTTATGAAAAAAATTACAAGATATGTTAAAAAATTAAACAATACATTTGGCATGAAACATGTAACCTGACAACCTGTGAGGACATAAATAAAACAATAATTAAATATAAAAAAGATATTTCAATATGTATTTTTAACTCAACAAGAAAAACAATAAGTAATGCTATTTGAGTGCAAAAACCATAATAAATATATGTATTTCAATACAAATTTTTCACTCAACTTAATTACCGATAGTTATAATAAATAATTTTATTCAAGTACAAACACAATATTAAACATTTTAAATATAAAAATATCACAATAAAAATTATAGTCAAATATAAATACATATGATGCATTTATTCTTATATTGAAGTATTTTATTCATGGGAACCAAAGTTTTTGAACAAGATAGCGTGTCTTCTGCATTCTCATTGTTAATAGAGAGACTGGTACTCATCTTTACTTTAGTGGCAAATCTTTAGACAATGTCATATCAATCATAATACCATTTCTTTAGGTTGATTCAACCCAAAATTTCAGAAGAATTTTAAAAATAAAAAATTATATGTCTATTTGCGTTGATTAAAACTTCTTAATTTGATTATCATATGTCAATACTGGTTCCTTCATCAATTAGCATAAAAATGAGAAAATTACCAATCTGACTGCTTTGATGTTCTCATCAGTGATTGAGATATCCATGTTGGGGTTCTAAAGTGTGTTAGCAAGATGTCCAAAAAAAAAACCATGAACTTTGAACATTTCTTTACTTTATATTTCATGTTATTGAATAATCTCAATTGAATCAGCATTGATATGCGTTTGACTGCATATATTTTCACATCATAATTTGAGGGATTTTGCATATATATTTGATTAATTCTAGTCCATTTGGTACTTAAATTGTTATTATTTTGAACATAGGTTTCATTTGATGCATGTGGAGCAAAAAGAATTGATTTTAGGCAATTTTGAGCGATCTTGAAGTTAATTGAGGGTTTGAAAAAGCTCCACTACGAAATCCCCTGTTATGGATTTGATTGTGGAGACATCAGCTTTCCCTGATGATGTGTATAATTCAACATGATTTCATACTATTTTATACACTTAATTGGGATGTATTAGGATGTTTATTTAGGAGATGATGCTTAACATGGTGTAAAAATGAGATTTTAGGTGATATCTAATGCATAATGAGAAGAGGGAGCCAAAAGAAATAATGTTGAACCAAAACAAAGAAGTAGAGCTCTCTCGACACCTGTAACAAGGGAACAGGTCAGAGAAGACACCTTTCGGAATCCTTACGGCCAGACTTACTGCCGTTAGCCTTATCCAGAGAATCTTGTGGCCATGCTTAATTATGACCGTAAGGAGAAGCATAATGACCTTACAAAAGGACTTACATGCAGGACTTACGCTAGTAAGTTGGACCGTAAGGGCCATCCAAAGCAGTTTACTGGGAGCAGAATACACCTGTAAAGGAGATCGGAAGAATCATCCAAAGGAGTTTACTGTCAAATATTTACGGGTGTAAGCTGGACCTTATAATCATACAGGCAGAGCTTACACCCATCAGCTCCAGCTCCATACGCCCTTATTCTTACGCCCGTAAGTAGCCCATAAGTGGTTAGGTATAAAAGAATTTACTGATTGAATTCAACAACAAAGTATTCAATTGATCAATCAATACAACCTTCAAAGTCTACAACCAATGTCATCAAAAAGTAAACCCTAGGTTCCATCCATACCCAAACACCATGAATTTTATTTCTCCATTAGAGGATAACAATCACACAATCCAATCAAAATGAAGAAAGTAAATGAAATCATTAAAACTCTTTCTAAGCTTCGTCTCCTTGGAGTACATGTCAATCTTCAACAAATTTTCTACAAAAGCCACAGAGAACTCACCTCGACGGTTTCTATGATGCCTTAAATCATGGATTAAGCTCTTTAAGTCAATAGATTTCTTGAGAAAAGCCTGAGATTCTTTCTCCTCTCCATTCTTTGCTCAGCTGCCAAAAACCCCTTCCAAATCACCCAATAAAATCTTTTATACCTAACCGCTTACGAGCAACTTAGGGGCATAAGACCAAGACCACAAGGAGCTGGAGATGATGGGTCATGTGTCTCACGAGAATCTTATAGGTGTAACCTCCGTCTGTAAGGTCTTCTGTCTTGGTGTTATGATCCAGCTTATGATCATATGTGCTTGATCTTAAGCTTCTCTAGATGGTGCTTGCGACCACCTTTATGGGTGTATGTGCTCCCTATAAACTCCTCTGGAAAAACCTTATGCCCCAGCTTACAAGCGTAAGTCCTACCCGTAATATTCTCTGTTTGGCAGTTATGCTATTTCTTATGGGCATAAGTATGCCTTAAGCTTCTATAAATGAAGCTTACAACCATAAGTACCGGCCAAAATGGAACGGTAAGGTGTTTTGTCTGCTTATTACCTTGATCTTGATGTTGAGAGAGTTTTTTCTTCCTTGTTTTACTTTAACACTGCTTCTTTTAGCTCCTTCTATCGCATTATGCATTGGCCATGACCTGGAATCAATTTCTACACCATGTTAAGCATCTTATTCAAATGAATGCTATAATTGATAGCAATTAATCACATAAAATCATATTCAGATATGCTCAATTATGTAATTATCAAAAACCATGCAGTCAATCATGATGCCCAAGGACCGCTAGAATGGCGTCAATCTGGCCTTGAATGGTTGCCTTTGTCTCCTTCCTCAAACCCTGGCCATTACATTGATTCTCCATCAAAAAGTCCTTGAAAACCTAACTTTCAGGCTTTTAACTACATGTATGACTAGTGCACGGTTGTATTTTAGTCATGATAAGCCCGTGCACTTTACTATGGAGCCTGGGACTCACATCATGCTAAAAAATATATCTCGAGTTATCTGCATGGCCTTCAGCATACCCGTGCTTAATAAAGCACGGCCATACAAGGAAAGATGAAACCATGCTTAGGTAGTGCTTTGAAAAATGCTAAATTCCTATAATCTGCATGGCCTTCAGCACGCCTATGCTTCAATCTTCATGGCTATATGACACACCCCTTGTTTGTGTGTACTGCAAGTGCACAGGTTGTCGAAGTAATAAAGTACCTCAGTGAGTGGGTAGTCGTATCCACAGGGAATAGTTATTAGGAAGCAAGTAATGATACTACTTAACTATTGATTGAACCAATTTGTGATTTGAGTGAATAATATCAATGCAAATAAAATATGAAAAGAGAAGGGAAACACAATAGGAATAAGGAGAGGTAATCGATAAGAAGATGGAGTACCCGGACATTGCTCACCCTAGGACTATTGTTTCAAGTGCAAGACTGATTATTACACCTGCTAACTAATGTTTAATAAGTGATGGAAATCCAAAGACACACGGTCCCAAACTTAAGGTCAACTGTGACTAACCCTGCACTATACCCCGGAGGAAAGGGATACTCTCGACGCCTCACATTGTGTAAGGTTACTTAAAGCTCTAGGGACTCCAAGTGATAAACCCTATTCCCTAATATAGAACTAACCCTTTGGTCCAAGCGAAAGACCCCTAGTCATGATTAAGCCCCAGTACTAAGGATTACTTCCACACTTCACTCTGTTGCTTGTGCAACTAAACCCCAGTGGAGTTTGTCTTTTAGCACTTCACTCTGTCATGACTGCAAAGAACTCTTGGAATGTGAAGGTAGGATAAACCACACCGGAAAGGATAGGGGGCATTCTGCTACCTCTCGACTCACCCTCTCGACCCTCTTCAACCTTGCTTTGTCTAACCCTAATGGAGTGTCACTCATCCACAAGGACCAAGATAGATTCTCAACCTTAGTGTTACTCTAAGGGAAAATCAATTCAACAAACATTCAAAGTTGAAACTCAATTAAAACATCAATTAAAGAAACATAATAAAAGTCAATGAAACAAAATCATCCTAGGGTTAACAAGTCCAAGCACCCACTAGGGGTTTAGCTCTCCATGGAGCTATACAAAATCAACAATGAAATTGAAAGTAAATACAAGAAATCTATAGATAAAACCCCCTTGTAGTCCGTATCGATGGTCTTGTGGAGCCGCCTCATTTTCTCCAAAGGTTCCCTTGTCAAAAATCTAGGGCACACCTCACCGAATTGATGCCGACGAAAGCTCCCCCAATAGTTCACCTCCAAAGGAACTCGATGTTGAATACCGTAGGGCCGCTCCAAAAACCTAGAAAAAGCCTCTCCAAACCCTAGTCGTGAGCGTCTCTAAAGATGGGCAAAAGGTGCGAAGAAGATACTCCAAGAATCCTCAAAACGCGATATTTATAGGGACTGGAATCGGGCATCCACACTGGAGTGTCGAATTTTCAAACGGCCATGTGGATTTCCAGAAATCAGTTTTCTGTGAGTTATGAACAGTAATTGCTATACTAATTTAACTGCAGTAATTTTGCTAGAGTAAACTGCTATAGTACTTCACCAAAATGCTCTTGAATCCACTCTTTTTATCAAGGCCACATGAATGGGTACACATCCATGCAGTGGATCGCATAGCGTCTTCAATGAAGCCACATTAATGAAGCTTTTGCTAATGTTGCACAAGTCGGAACACATGAGTGTGACTGCTTTTGTGCCCCTTCACTTTGTGTATTCACTTGAGCACAATGGAGGTTGGCACACACCCACATGTCTTTGAGCACAACTTGTGTCTTCACCTTTGTTCGATCTAAGAACTTCATCAAAAACCATGCCCGTGATCTACTTTTGCTTCCTTTCATCCAAACTTGTCTCCACAACCCTAAATGCACAAAAAAACACAAAGACACACGAATAAGCGATAAAATCTGATAAAAGTAAAACTCAATGTAAGAAAAGTATACTTCGTATTAGTTATACACAAGCACTTATCACTATGCAATGGGAAATGAAACCATGTTTGCTCTATGCACCCTAAATTCTCAACTCATATTGATAGGAATACAAGTGTATGTATCGATCTTGTAATAAAATGCGTTGAAGAGTAAGGTATCAATCCTCAAGGAATAAAGAGTCTACTAGTACTAGCCTTTAGTCCAAAAACTAGACTACTTGAAATTGTGTGATGTGAAAACAAAATAAAAAAAATAGAAATCAAAGCACTGGAATGAATACGGCTAAGCAAGCAAGGGAAACGAGGTGCTCGGGCATAGAGGGTTTATAAGTCCAGGACAAAGGTTGTAAGTTTAGCAATCCTAATTGAAACTAAGATAAATCCTAAATTATACTATCCTTAATCTCAAGGTAAATAGTAACTGATCCAGTACAGTGCTAATACATACAACCTTATGATTGCAATGCACTTTATGAAATCTTAACAAAAATCAACAAGAATTCAAAGTGTAGACAACCTTAATCCCATAGAAAGTAGAAATAAGATATCTCTTTAGATCTACTCTTTATGATTGCAAAGAGTATAGAATTACTCGCTAATTCACTTAGAAGGATTGTGGGAGAACTCTTGACTTCAAAGGACCATATTCCTAGGCTTACTCACAAATCCAATCCAATGACGGCTTGCTTATGCTAGGTGGGTCTTTCGACTCATCACACAAGCACATTAAACATAAAACTAGGGCTTTTGCCTCAATAGAATTCAAGACAATAAGAACACACGATTGAATTCAAAAGTAAAGGACTGCAATTAGATATCAAAGTAAAGCATGAAAGATCCACAACAAATGTCAATAAATCTAGCCCGAGAGTTCATCTATGCCCAAAAACCTACAAACTTAGCTTTTCATCAAGGGAAAACAATCATATAATTCACAAGAAACAAAAATTATTGAAAACATTAAAACTCCCTTTTTAATTTCAACTCTTGAAATTGACAAAGAACTTCCCCCTAGCCTTTCACAAACACTGGGAAGGTGCTCCTCGACGCTCTAGTCTTCTTCCTCCAAGGTGGATAAGCCCTCTCTCCTTGATGATTCATCTTCTAATGTCTGGAGAAAACCACCCTTTTCTTTTCAAAAGATTAGTTGTCAAAAATGATTTCAAAACCCTCATCATAATCTTTTATACCTAGTGATAAATGTCTGAATGTATTTATTTTATACGTATATATTTGAGACTATTTATGTGTATTTAATCATTTCTATTTGTGTTACAAGCTTAAAAGAAGCCTAGATAAGCCCAAGAACGCATTCAGGAAGAAATCTACACCAAAAATGGTGTTTTAGGGGCTCAGGCATTGTAGCCCCACTGTAGTAAGCACTATATCACAATGGGATGAAGAATTTGTGAAGTCTCAGGTTTTGCTGACGAGCAACCTAACGGCCTTGAGATGCCCGTAAGCCAGCTAAAAAATCTGTCGTTTATTGTAGCAGTGATACTGTAACATTTCACTGTAGCACTTTACGAAATTTCAGCAGAAATCCTGAGTCTCTGATGGGCTTCTTCACGTCTGTGAACCAGGCCATGAAGCTAACCTGAGAACATTTTAAAAGAGGGATTAGGGTATCATTGAAAGGGTCTTTTGGCCACCCTTTCTTCATCATCATCTTATTCGGCTTCAAGAGGCTGGAGGAGGCAGATCTAAGGAGGAAAATCCAAGGGGAGAATAGGAGTGCTATCAAGGAGAATATCAAGGAGCTTGCCGGCATTGATCTGACAAGTTCTCATCACCACCTCTAGTCAATGAGTCTAAGGGATTTTTACTATCATTTTGCTTAGGCTTCCTACGTATTTTGAGATTTCTCTCTTATTCATGTTGAACTAGACTCCCAAGGTCACCAGGCATCCGGTAACCTTGGGATGAACTTGCTTGTATGGATGTTGTGATTCACATTTATTGCATTTGGTTTGGTTTGTGGTTTAAGCTTTGGGTTCTTCGATGTATTAAATTGCATTAGAACTCTGTGGTTTGATTTCTAGGTTGTACTTGGTTGCGTGACCATCCCCTTGTACTATACACACTTAGCTTAGAAGGGATTCATGTATGAATACACCGTGACCTTTGGGTATTTCATACCCCTCTAACCATTAGGGATGAACCTAGTTATTGAGTTTGACCCTAATTAGAGATTTCTCTAGGCATAATGCAACTATAGGAGGATTTGGGTGGAAGTGATTTTGACCCCAATACTTGTATCGGATTAGGGTTAATCGTCATGACCATCGAGGTTGACCTACTTTAGGATGTCTCTTGACTCAAAACCACCATTGCCTTTGTAATTCTAACATACTTTTAGCTTTAGTAGTCTCGAGGGAATCCTCGCTCTTTTATTGTTAATTACTTCCTTAATGTGTTTATGTGGTGTGCCTTAGTCTAATTTTTTATAGTTTTGCCTTTTGTTAGTTTTATTAGTTTCTTTTAAACTTATATTGGGTAGAATAGATAGTGCCGTCTAGGGGGAAGTAATAGCAGCTCTTGGGACCCCACTGAATATCACCCTCTCATGCTTGCATGAGGGTTTTATTACTTGATGACCTGTGCGCTTGCAGATCTCATCACCTAGCCACTTATGTGCTTCTTACGACGGTAAGGAGTTGCAGATGATGGGTCTCCTGTGATGAGTATACAATATTCTATTATTTCATATCATTTTGCTCATCTATTAGCCAAGTATTAGAAACATATCATGGATTTTGATGTTAAACACAATGTATTTTGCATTCTCAAGCTTCAGACAATAACTAAAGACAAGAAAGAACCAGAAGAAGTACTCTATACCCAAAACAAACAAGATAAAGCTCTCTCTGCATGAATTGAATGAGGGCAAGGTAAACAGGATGGCTTACTAACTGCTTACGGCCTGGCTTACTGCCGTATGCCTCTTCCATAGAACCTTACAGGTATGCTTATGCCTGTAAGAGAATTCAGAGTCAAACCAGAGAACCTTACAGGCAAGACTTATGCCTGTATGGATGCACATAAGGACCATCCAGAGAAGCTTATGGCTAGAGCTTATGTCCGTAAGGGTGGCCACAAGGACAACAGAGTGAAACTTATAGTCTGGCGATTACGGTCGTATGTTAAACTGCAACACAAATAGAAGACCTTACAGATAGGACTGATGACTGTAAGTGTTGTTGTAAGGCTCTTGACCTATCTTCTCCAGCTCCTTACTGTCATGTCCTTACACCCATAAGCAACCCGCAAGCGGCGGAGTATAAATAGACCTAATGAGGATTTTTAGGGCAATCTTTTAATTCTTTTCTTGGAGGCAAGGTTAGGAAAGAAAGGAGGCAAATCTCCAAGGCTTTAGAGGTGACTTTTTGAGGAGATTTGGATCTAACATCAAGCAGAAGTAGATCGTGGCCATCAAGTTCACCTTGCCACTGTTCGTGGAAGGGTTTTTGGAGTTTTTTGGCGATCTTCTTCCAATATGATTGAGAAGGGGGTTTCTATGTTTACATTCATTCTTGTTGTGTCTTATAATTTGAATGCTTGCTCTCCATTGATGGAGGAACAATTTTTTAGTTGTTTGGGAATAATTAAATGCTAGGGTTTTATCTTATGACATTGGTTGTAGATTTATGTGATTTACTTATTTTCCTAATTGCAATCAATGTCATTTGAATCAAATTTCGTGTTTGTAATGCTTGATTGCTATTATGGCAAAAGCCCTAGTTATCATACTCGATGTGATTTATGATAAGTAGAAATACCCACCTAGCATAGACATACCGCGATTAGAGGGGATTGTGAGTAAGCTTAGAAATAGGGTACTTTAGAGAATTATTCTCCCTTAATTCTCCCGAGTGAGTTAATGAGTGACTCTTTGCTCTTTGCAATCATGTGGAATAGAGTTTAGGAGAAATCACATCTCTATTCTGTATTCAGATTAGGGGTGATCTCTTTTCACAAGAAGGATTACCTATTTAAGAAATTCTTGTTAATTAACATCAAGATTTAACTGAGTGTTAATGCGATTGTGTTGTGACTGCATCATCGCTGCACCATTTAATTACTCTTCATCCTTGAAAGATGGGTTTAGTATGATTTAAGAAATCTCTCGGTTCAAATAAGATTACAAGTTTAGACAACATTTGTCCTACTCTTAACAAAACCCTAAAGGGATGAAATGTCTGGGCATCATTTCTTCTCCTGAGTTGTCCTCTTTATTTTCATATTCTTTGCTTATGTTCTCTATTTCTATTGTTTACACACATCACTATTTTGTTTAAGCTAGTTTTTGGAACTAGGGTTACTACTAGTAATCTCAATCTTCCCTATGGACCAACATCCTACTTTCCGTCTTAGTGTTACAACCTAACTTACGGTCATAAGAATTGGGTTGTAATTTTCTCTGGATTGTGCTTGCAACCACCCTTATTGGCATATATTGCTCCTCTTAAGCTCCTTGGGACTGCCCTTATGGTTTGACTTATGGGCATAACTCCTGCCCATAAGTCCCTTTGTTGATCTTTATGTTTCCCCTTATAGGCATAAGCATACCCATAAGGTTCTTTGTTTGAGGCTTATTGCCATAAGCATAGTCATAAGGTGCTCGTAAGTGGTTATGTCTTACCTGTTCTTTAGTTGTTGATGCCGAGAGAGCTCCATCTTTCTCGTTTTAGCTCTTGATTACTTCTGTTGGCTCTCTCTCATCTTTTCAGACTGCCCGGTATCGAAAAATATAATTTTCACCATTTTAACACTATCTTCTATAAGAATATTCTAATACACGGTGAACAAGTGTACAAAATTAAATTAAATAATGTATAAATGTACACTTATCTCCTATAATCTACAAGGCTTAAGCACGCCCGTGCTTTAGCCATGCTCTTTTCTGGAATGTTACCTTTCTCTCCGTTTTCATTTTGATTTGCTCATATTTTTTTAAGTTTCTCCCAAAACCTGCTTACCTATTCATTGAAGCCCCCAAATACCCAAAGTTTAACTAAAAATATAGAAAGTTATGCAGAAGACAAGCTAAGTGAATGCAAATAACATATAAATAATGTGTATATTGTGCACTCATCATCTACAAGATGCCATAACAATTTAAGTGTTAATCACTGGGTAAATATTTTGAGTGGGTATCATACTATGATCATTTATCATTTTGAGCATCAAACTTCAATTTATATCATTTTAGTCAACCAATTTTAATTTGTGTTCACCGAGAGGATACCAAGGGTACCCACTAAAAGATTTATCTATTAATCATGGTTATCTCACATATATTTTTATTATATTTTATTTATTTTAAACAATTGCTCTTGTTATATTAACTCCTCCATCTCATAATGCATGCGCGCACCAACATGTATTCCATTAACATTATGTAGAGATGAGTCAAAATTAGAGACTGTTAGGTGATGTGTGTACAACATTCAATATTTCATATCATTTTGTACACTCATTTGGCTTATATTAGGATTGTATTGTGGAATTCGATGCTAAATCTAGTATGTCTTTGATTCTCAGGCTTCGGGCAGCCCTTAATGATGAGAGATAACCAAAATAAGCATTACAGACGTTAAATGAAGAAGTTGGAGCTCTCTCGGCATTGATTGAACAAGGACAAGGTAAACTGGGAGTAGCATACAGGCAGCTTACAGCCTCACTTACGGTCATAAGTACTTTCCAAAGAACCTTGTTGACATGCTTATGCCTGTAAGGAGGAGTTCAGAGCTAAATTAGAGGACATTATAGGTAGGACTTACGCCCATAAAGATTATCTAGAGTAGCTTACGACCAAAGCAGTCGCAAGGTGCAGCATATTGAAGCTTACTGTTAAGTGCTTATGGCTGTAAGTTGGACTGTAACATAGACATAGGACTATACAAATATGACTTACGGCCGTAACTGTTCTCGTAAGGCTCGTGACCCATTTTCTCCAGTTCCTTAAGGCCACGTCCTTACGCCTGTAAGCAGCCGAGTATAAGTAGATATGATGAGAATTTTTAGGCTATTCTTTAGTTTTTCTTGGATCCTTTTTGGAGGCAAAGTGAGGGGAAGAAGGAGACAAATCTCTAGGGCTCAAGGGACTATTCTGGAGGGGGTTTGGATCCACATTCAAGGGGATAGGAGATCATAGCCGTCAAGCCCACTTTGGCGGCATGCATGGAAGCTTTCCTAGAGTTTCTTTAGCAATTCACCAATGGAACGATTGAGAATGGGGATTTTTATGTTTTTAATGTCTATAATCATATTTTACTTGTTGAATGATTGCCCTCTACTAATGGAGGGCAAATTTGTAGATGTTTGGGTATAGTAAACTCTAGTGTTTATCTTTTGACATTGGTTGTTGGACTCATGTGATTTATTTGTTTTCTTAATTTCAATCATTTCTATTTGAATCTAATTGCATGTTTGAATGCTTGATTGCTATTGCGGGGAAATGTCTAGTTGTCATATTAGATGTGTTTTGTGATGAGAAGAAATTCCCACCTACTGTAGATATGCCGTGATCAGAGAGAATTGTGAGTAAGCCTAGGTACATGGTACTTTGGAGACTCTATCTCCCTCAATTCTCCCGAGTGAGTTATTGAGTATCTCTGTGCTCTTTGCAATCATATGGAGTAGATTTGAGGAGAAATCACATTTTTACTCTACATTCAGATTAGTGGTAATCTCTCCTCATAAGAAAGATTAACTACTTATGAGCTCCTTATCAACCCATAGTGAGGTTTCATAGAGTGTTAATGTGATTGTGTGGATGACTGTATCAGCTCTGCACCAATTCATTTACTCTTCACTCTCTATCAAGGGGTTTAGTATAATTCTAGAAACCTCTTGGTTCAAATAGGATTGTATACATAGACAACCTTTGCCTTGTACTTTATCAAACCCTAGAGTGATGCTATACCCAGACATCGTTCTTTCCTTTGATTTCTCTCCTATTTTATTTCCATATTTCTTGCTTTATTCATTTTTGTTTACACACACACATCATTCGATTAATTAGGTTAGTTTTTAGAATTAGGGTTACTACTAGTATTCTCATTCTTCCCTGTGAACCGAATTCTTGCTTTACGCACACTTATATTATGCGATTGGTACGTACACTTGCTGATATAACCCTAACATACTTTCAAATTAAATTGAGATAATAGAAAAGCATAATAACTATTAAAAATATGCCCCTAAGATATTTGCTAATTAAGGTGAGTTTAGAGGCACACATAACAATCTCCACCTTGACTCGCAATCTCATCCTAAACTGAAAAATAAAATAACAGCAAACCAAGATCAACTCTTGACAATAGTTGGCCATTGCGTTTGGTAAAGGCTTTGCGAGTATATCGACCAGAATATTTGCGGTGTCAATTTTCTTAATCTCCACCACATCATTTGAAATAACCTGCCGAACAAAATTGAATTTGACATCAATGTGCTTGCTCCTCTCATGATACATCCGGTCCTTTGCTAGGTGAATAGTACTTTGATTATCACACTATATGGTATTGGGACCACCATATGTCAAAATCAATTCAAGCAAGCCTTTAAGCCAAATTACATCCTTAATACCTTTTGCTATAGCCATGTATTCAGCTTCTGTAGTAGACAAAGCAATAGTGGATTGCAAGATAGCTTTCCAACTAATTACATATCCACCTACAAACAAAACATAAGCAGTCAAAGACCGTCTCTTATCAAGGTCACCGTTAAAGTCCGAATCAACATAACCTGCCAGTTTTGTGTCACTCTACCCAAACTCCAAACAACCATCTATAGTACCCTTCAAATAACGAAGGATCCACTTAACTGCCTCACATTGTTGCTTACCGAGACATGATAAATAGCGTCTCACCACGCTAACAGCATTAACGATGCTAGGTATAGTACAAATCATCAAGTACATGATACTTCCAACCGCATTAGAATATGGAACTTGTGACATCTAGCTCTCTTCCTTCTCAGTTTTTGGACTCAAATGCTTTGACAATTTGAATTTGGTTGCAAGAGGAGTAAAAACAGGTTTCACATCATTCATTCTAAAATGGTTTAACAATTTCTCAGCAAAACTCTTTTGTGAAAGATATAACTTGCCATTAGATGTATACCTAGTGATCTTTATCCCAAGAATTCTTTTGGCAACCCCCAAATCCTTCATCTCAAATTTTGTGCTTAACTGATCTTTCACCTTCTTGATCTCCTCTTTATTTGATGCCGAGACTAGCATGTCACCCACATAAAGAAGTAGATATATAAAGCTCCTATCCGACAACTTCTTGAACTAAACACAAATGTCATAATTGGATTTAGAAAATCCAACATTTGCCATAAAAGAGTCAAATATCTTATACCACTATCTTGGTTATTGTTTTAGGCCATATAATGACTTCTTTAACAAACAGACATGGTTCTCTTTATTAACAACCTCATAGCCCTCGGGTTGTTGCATGTAGATCTTATCCTCAAGGCTACTATACATGAATGTAGTCTTCACCTCAAGTTGCTCCAACTCCAAATTTCCCATAGAAACCAATGAAAGTAAAATTCGAATAGATGTATGTTTTACCTCTGGTAAAAAGTCTTCATTGAAATCCATGCCTTTTATTTGAATATAGCCTTTGGCCGCCAATCTCTCCTTGTATTGATACCAATAGTATCATCTTTATTTTTAAACACTCCCTTGTATCAAAAAATTTTCTTCCCTTTAGAAGGCTCAACAAGTGTCCAAGTCTCATTCTTATTTTTAAACACCCACTTGTATCAAACAATTTTCTATAGCATCAGCTCACTTTATTGCATCACATGAAGATATTGCCTTTTTGTAGTTCAAGGGATCACCAAGCTCCACCTCTTCTGCCATAGCCAAACAGTAAGCAAAATTTGAATACCCATATCTTGTAAGTTGTCAAATTTCCTTCCTAGCTCGATCTCTTGCTAAAGCATATGGTTGTTGCTTTTTTGGGCCCTCTTCCTATAATATAGAGAAATCATCATTAACAGGAGAATCATCATCATTCATGAAAATAGGCTTAACATCTATGCCTTGATCTGGAATTTCAAGTTCCACCATCTTCATGGTTGTCTCAACCTCCTTCATAGTCTACTTAGGCACTTACTCCTTTGTCTGTAACATAGCTGACTCATCAAATGTTACATCTCTTGAAATAAAGAGTTTAGGTGTCTTCAGATCTGGACACCATAAGTGATACCCTTTCACACCTGAATCATACCCAGGAAAAATACACTTATTAGCCCTTGCCTCAAGGCTCCCTTCATTTACATGTGCATAGGCAGGACATCCATACACCCACAATATTGAATAATCTATTGGTTTACATGACCATACCTCTTTGGGTGTCTTGCTCTTAATGGATGTATTAGGAGATCGAATCGTTAATGAGCAAGCCATGTTGATGGCTTCTGCCCAAAACTCCTTGCAAAATTCCAAACCACTATTAGTTCTCAACCTCTTGATTTTCTTTCTTGTTTAGTTCTTAATAAGAGTTTTCCATTGCTTAAAAGCAAATACTTGACTCTTTTCTTTCAAGAAATAAACCCAAACTTTTCTTAAAAAATCATCAATCAACAAAAGCATGTAACAAGAACCATTACCTTTTGAAGGTAAAAAAGAAGTTCCCCATAAATCTGAATGGATGTAATCCAAAGTGGCCATCGTGTTATGAATGGCCATGCTAAAACCGAGTCTCTTTTGCTTGCCAAACAAACAATCCTCACAAAAATCCAGCTTGCATGTACTTTGGCCACACAACAGATCTCTCTTACTCAAGATCGTGATCCCAAGTCCACTCATATGTCCCGACCTCATATGCCACAATTTCATGTTGTTTGAATCTAAGGTAGAACTAGGAACAACAGCTGAGCCTATAATAGTTGTGTCTTGTAAAAAAATACATTGTACCAACTCTATCTGCCTTCATCAATGTGAGAACCCTTTTAGAAACCTTAAGGACTCTATCTTCACTTTAGAACTTGCAACCAACATCTCTGGGATGTGCTTCATGATCATCAAAGTACGGATCACCCCATCATGCATCTTGATCTTCATTGTCCCAACACTAACAACTTTACAAATATGATCATTGCCCAAAAGAACTCCTCCACTAGTTGAGGCATATGTGGCAAACCACTCTTGATTGAGAGTCATGTGCTAAGAAGCCCATGTATACATAACCCAATTTTGCTCAAACTTCTTCCTCTCATCCGCCACATAAATGACATCATCAGTATCACTTTCAACTATGTTAACCTCTCCCGAGAGAGCTCCTTTTTTTATTTTCCTTCTATTTATTTTTAAGATTGAAACAGTCGGCCTTAATGTGCACCTTCTTCTTACAATAATTACAAGTTAAATTCTTGTTCTTGGACTTCAAACGAGTTCTCTCTAATTGCAAATTTCTCTCCTTTTGCCTTCACCTTTCCGCAAATAACCCAACATCCTGATGATGGCTACCATCAGTCACGGTGAAGCCTTTGTTAATATCTAACTTGAATAGTAAATTGCTCTTCACATCATCAAGGGTAAGTGGGTTCCTACTGTGGAGCATGGTCTCCTTAAACCCCTCGTATGTCTTGGGCAATGAGCACAATAAGACCAAGGCTTTATACTCATTATCCACCTTGATACCAATCTTCTCCATCTTATTAAGAAGAGTATATAATCTGAGATGTGGGCCTTAACAGATGCACTTTTTGCCATCTTCAAAAAGTAGGAGCATTGCTTCAACTATAATCAGTTTGTGACTGATTTCTGCAGATAGATCTCCTCTAACTTCTTCCATGCACCGATCGCTAAATTTTCTGCTGGGATTTTTTTAAAGAGTCAAGTCGTTCAAACACAATTGGATAGTCGAGAGTGCTCTATCATCAAGTATCTCCCAATCCTTATCCTCTATTTTCACTGCCAATTTGTGTCACTCGGAAAATTGTTGCCTCCACACCTTGATTTAATAAGATAGCCATCATTCGCACTTGCCAAAGTGTCAAACTTGTCTACCATCATACTTCTCAATATCAAATTTGGTCGACATCATTAGAATTATTATGATACCACCAAACTATTAAATCACCAATTAGGTGCATGAATAGGGAACCAAAATATTGCAGGAAGTGGGGACAAAAGCTTTGATACCAATTTGTTAGGGATTTAGAGGAAGGATTGAAGAAAAGGAAGATGACGTCGAGAGAGATTTCTCAAAGGGAATAAAATTCTATTCATCATCAATGTTTCAATAAAATATAAAGCAACCAAACCCTAAACAGAAAATACAAAAGTTTGCTAATATAACCCTAACATACTTTCTAATTAAAGTGAGATAATAGAAAAACATAATAACTATTATAAATATGGCGCAGGAATATTTGCTAATTAACGTGAGATTAGAGGCACACATAACAGTGATAATAATGCTAGATAAACTAAAAGAAAAGAGAAGAGGAAGTTGTGCAAAAATAAATCACTAAAGCCATACAAAAAGGAAGGATTGAACTGCTAGTCCAGTTAAAATGAAGAAAAAATAGAGGTAATGCCAGGTAAATGTTTGAGAATCCATGGAATATAGGAAAAGTTGTGTACAAATTCATTATTGAAAACATAAACATATTTATTAAATGAAGAAAATTATTTAAGTCCTCTCAATCCATGATGTGAAATATTGATGCACTACATAAATGATGAGTTAGATGCATACCTTTTCAGCCCAATTGATCTCCCAACTTTTTCTATAATATATATATATATATATATATATATATATATATGACATGCATAGAAGCAAGGAGATGAGAAACCTGAGAATAAATTTTGTTTGGTCAGATGTGATCATTGGAATTTGTATCAATTAATATTAACGAAAAATTGAATTTGTTAAATTTAAAATTATGTTTTTAATTAACAATAGATATTTTTAAATTAATTATCAATTGTACAATTCAAAATAATTAAATATTGTGAAAAAAATCGGTATGGTACTTTGTGATGTTTGAGTAGAAATATAGCTTTTCTCCAGTTTGACGGCAGAATGATTGACTAGTCAAACAACCAGGTTTATTGGGGAAAACTATTTTTTTTTTTTGAGATGAGTGTTTTGTTTTAAGTTGAAAAACAATAATATCTTTATGGACATGCACTAAATTTGGTTTTTTGATGCATTACAAAATAATGCAGATATTGGCCTATATAGAAAATATTAGTTGCTTTAGTGTTTGAAGTAAAGTATAAACACAGAACAATGGCCCATTATCTTCTAACTTCAATTTTTCTCTGTATGTCACACTGTCGCATGATAAGTAGCTAAATATATGTATTTTATATGTAGAAGTTTGATTTTATTCATTTGTATTTTATTGGATCAATGCCATTTTTATGGTTTAATTGGATTTATTTGTGTTCTGGCCTTTAATAAGCCAAGGCGAGCTCGACAATGCAATTTAAGAAGAAATCATCATTGGAAACGACGTTTTATGGCTTCAGCACTGTGATTATTGTATCAAAGAAACTACAGATAGGGTTACTGAATCAGTATTGTAGCACTTTGATGGAAATTTCTGCAGAAATCCCAAGGGTCTTGTGGGCATCCTTGCGCTCGCAAGGCAAAGCTGAGAAGGGTTTTAAGTCAATTTTATGGTATCAAAAAGGGGCATCTTTTGTTCTTGCACCTCTTAGGCTGATGCCCCACTTTTATTGGGGGCGATTTCCGATGATCTACCACGTATTTCTTCACCAAGAGGGAGGCAAACATTGGAAGAGGAGATCGGGGAGAGATCCAAGTCATCAAAGAGTCATTTGAGGATAGATCTTGACGGCGTTATCGGCGAAATTCAAGATCCTCACCCATTCAAGGAAATTTGAAATTGAGGGAGTATTTCACACTTCTTTTGTTGTATTACCTTCCTTGATGTTGTAGAAGTGTTCCTCATTCATGAGGAACAAACTTATTTGTGGTTTGGACTTGATGAACTCTTGGGTTGCTTTGTTGTAATTTTGGATGATCATCTTTGTTAATGTATTGTTGGATGTTGGATTTCTTTTATAGAATATTGTAGTTTGTCATTCTTGCTATGTGTTCTTGGATGTTTTAGATTGCATGAGAACTCTGTGTTTCAAATACTAGTTTGCACTAGGAGCATAGGATGCATCCTTATATTAGATTCACATGGCTTGAATGGGATCCATGCATAAATACATAGAGGGATTCAGGTATTTTGTACATCTCCAATCATTAGGATTGGACCTAGGTATTGGGTTTGACCCTAATTAGAGATTTCCTGACATTTAATGCAATTATAGGAGGATTTGTCGGAAGAAATTCTGAACCAATACTTGTATTGGATCAGGGGTAATCACCTAGAGATTCGGGATTAACCTACTCTAGGAATCTCTTGGCCCAAACTACCATCATAGCATATCATCCTCAGTTCAGGTCTTAATGACAACCCTAGGGGGATTCATTGTCAAAATTACCCCTTATTGTGTTTGGTTCTTCCTTGCTTGAATTCCAATTTGTGTGCAGTAATAGTCTGGATTTCATTTTAGTTAGTTATTTCTCTTTTTGTAATTACTGCTCATCATTTAAAGTGTTAGGTTAGGAAATAGATGAAATGGGAGTAACAATGGCTCCTTACCCCCATGGAATATGACCCCTGTGTCACACACAGGGTATTACTTGATGACCTCATGCACTTGCAGGTGACCTAGCAAGTTTTTGGCGTTGTTGCTGGTAACACAAGGGATACTAGGAAAACATCTTGTCTATTGCTCTAGCCATTTTTCTTCTTGTTGTACATTTTATTTATTTATTATTTATTTTCTTTCTCTTGTTTTTTTATTTGGCTTTATTCTTTGTGCTCTCCTTTTTGTGTGAGGTACAATATTTTTGACAAATGAATGGAGCTTTGACTTTAAATGATTCAAATTCTGCATTGGCCACTAGAATAGATGCCCTTAAGGAGAGACTCAATAGGTTGATTACCCAAAGATCACCTTAAGAGTAATGGTGAAATTGCACTCCAAGTCCTCAGAGTGAACAACCACAATGAGAGCAATTTACTACTAAGGATGTATTGGCAAGGGTCATCGTGAACACTCAAAGAAAATTTGAAGCCGTCAATGCCAAGCTTGAAGCCATAACCACCGAACTTCAAACAATTGATGTCAAATACAAAGCCAAATTTGAAGCCATCCATGCCACATTTTGAAATGTACAAGCATCTCTTTACAAGCTAGAGAGCCGGGTTGAACAATCAATTCATAAGCCAACAATAGAGACCCCAACTACAAACAACAATGAGAAAGAAGAGAGCTATGGTGAAAAGGAGGTTGAAGTGAACTTCGGTGTATTGGAGGTTGAAGGAGTAGAAAAGAGGCACCAATACCACTTGAGCAAGCCCTTTGAATAGAAGCCAATCCACACACCAAGCGCAAAAGAGAATTATCTGGGCGACTGAAGATGTGGGTAGGAGGTTGAAGCCATCCAATGACACATCTATGTTGGGGTTAGGCATGACCCATCCAATGATTTTTGTGGGTAATTAAGGGAAAATTGACAATGGTTGAGGAAGGAGATGTGGGTAGGAGGTTTACACCACCCAAGTACCCACCCATGCCAAGCTTGAAAATTTTTTAACTTAACCTATTCCCTTGGAGGCCAAAACAATTTTTGAGGAAGCTCTAAGGAAATTCAGTCAGGATTAAAGAAGATGCTGGAAGGAGATTCAAACCATTTAAGGATCCGCCTAAGTTAAAACTACACAATGCCCAGCCCAAGTTATTCCCATGGAGGCCCAAAGATGATTCATGCATGGCCTCCACCTTGACACCATACTGGTAGGTATGCTTCATGTTTTTAGGTAGCTCTTATGCCACTTCTAGACATGATGAACACGGCCTTTTCAAGCCTCCATAAGGTAAGAAAAAGCAATGTTGAGCTAATGAAGTAAAATAAGTGCTTCTTTAGAGGCAACCCAGTTTTAAATTCTTCTTTCTTTCATTTTTCATATTCTATTTGTGGTTGTGCTTAATTCATTGTATTTGTATTTGTGTTTTGTTTGTTCTTGTGTTTGTTTGAATGATACATGCTTGCCCTTGAATTTTTAGGCTTTGCCCAATGATTTAGTGTTGTTTGGATCTGAATTATTAAGTATTTTGGTGTTCCAAATCTCATATATCAGTTTTGCCAAAGTTCCAAAGGGCATGATGCCCTATTTTTGTGTTTGCAGGCCCTTGCCGGTATCCTTATGCCTGCAAGGAAAACTTGAGGCTCTCAACCCAATTAGCCTCTTGAGTGAACACTAATTTTGAACAACGATTTTGATACATAAATTTTGAACTGTAATTTCATTGACTTTATTTTGTATTTGTGGAATTTCTGGGAACCCCAACAACACCTACAACAAAGAGTATTGGACTTCTTGTTAGTATTTGAGAAGAGAACTTGCATGGAATCATGTTTTCATATTTTTGTTTAGCTTAATTTGCTTGTGTGTTTGCTGCTTTTTTTGTGAAAATTTTGAGATGTGATGAGCCTTTTTATCCTTACAGGGATTCTAAGGAATGATATGCACCCGCACTAATCTCCTAGAGGCTGGACTCACCACATAGTACCGGCCCTACCCCGTGTTATAGTTGTGAACTGCGAATCATCATAGATGAACTGGGGAAGTTTCCTTATACCCTTCCCTTGTGTTCTTATTGCATTATTGACATTGTGCTGCTATTTTATGTGCACTGAGGGCAATGCACAACTAATGTGTGGGGATGGGATATTTCATAAAATTACATGCTTGATTTCCCTATGATAGCCGTGATAATTTGTTGAGAACTTCCTAGCTTGAAAGAATGATAGTTGTGAGTTATAACTTTTTATTGTGCTTGAAAAGAAGTCATGTTTCTTCTCTAGTATATTCCTCACATTTTGTCACAAAATTTTTACCTTGCACATTCTGGCTAACCCATTACTTTGGTTTTGGCGTTAGATTGCTAAATGCTATCCCAATGATCATTTAATAACTTTTGTTTCTTTTGTTTAGCCCTTTGTGAAGTTGTGCCAGGTAGTAGACTAGGAGACATGAGATAGGATGAATATAGAATTGATGTAAAGATAATATTTCACTGCTTGCACTGGCTAAGTAACTCGGGGTACCAGCTCCTAAGCAGAGTGTACTTTAAGCCAACAACTAGTGAAGCATGAATGCATATATGTAGATTTGTAATAAATCAAGTAGTTGGGTGGCTCTTTTACATAAATAGCATGTGCATCCTCCAAAAATATTTTGTACAGTCTATGTTAGTCGGACACAAAAAAAAACCTATTGATCCCCTAAACCCTATCTTGCATTCGCATAAAGGCTAAAGTTTTACTTGAGAACTGAAAGATTCTTGATTGATCATTGAGGGTACCTTTAGCAACTCTAAGGCCTATAATCATTGTATGTGGCGTGAATAGGGAAAGCGGTGGTGGAAGTTTGCACACACTCATGCGGGAAACACTCTAGACAAAATGGGACTATCTTTACTTGGTTACTTGCAATACAACTCATTATCTTGATTTCATTTCACTTGTGCTTGTGGAGTTCTTTACTTTTGAGCTTGAGGTCATACATTTAGCCTCTTATCATCTTGCCCTTGTTCTTCATGGTTGTTTGCTTGAGAAAAAAACGAATGCTTAGGTGTGGGATGTTTGATAAGTGCCTAAATGTATGTATTTATGCGTATAAGTTTAGTACTATTTATTTGTATTTTATTTGATCGATGCCTTTTTTATGGTTTAATTGGTTTTATTTGTGTTACAGGCCTTTAAGAAGCCAAGGCGACCTTGACAACGTGATTTAGAAAGAAATTAGCATTGAAAACGGTGTTTTAGAGCTCCGGGGACTGTAACAAGCACTGTAGCACAAAAGATTGAAGAATTTTCAAGGCCTCGAGTTCTCCTTGTGGGCCACCTTGCACCTGCAAGGATGCCTACAAGAATTTTGGCAGAAATTCTGAGGGCCTTAAGGGCATCCTTGCGCCCGCAAGGAAGGTCATAAGGCAAACCCGAGAAGGGGTTTAAGTTAATTTTAGTGCATCAAAAAGGGGCATCTTTTGTTCTTGGGCCTCTTGGGCCGCCACCCCACCTTTATTGGGGGTGATTTTTGTGATCTACCATGAATTTATTCACCAAGAGAGAGACAAACATCGGAGGAGGAGATAGGGGACAGATCCAAGGTATTAAAGAGTCATTTGAAGATAGATCTCAATGTCATCATTAGCAAAATTTAAGATCCTTACTCATTCAAGGAAATCTGAAATTGAGGGAGTATTTCACACTTTTTTTTATTGTATTTACCTTCCTTGATGTTGTATAAGTATTCCTCATTATAAGGAACTAACTTATTTGTGGTTTGGACTTGGTTAACTCTAGGGTTGCTTGGTTGTAATTTGGGATGATCATCTTTGTTGATGTATTATTGGATGTTGGATTTCTTTTATAGAATCTTATATTTTGTGGTTCTTGCTATGTATTCTTGGATGTTTTGGATTGCATGAGAACTATGTGGTCCAAATACTAGTTTGTACTAGCAGCGCTGGATACACCCTTGTATTAGACTCGTTTAGATTAAAAGGGATCCATGTATGAATAACCTAGCGATTAGAGTATTTTGTACCCCTTTAACCATTACTTAGTTATTTCTCATTCTGTAATTATTGTTTATAATTTGAAGTGTTAGGTTTGGAAATATATGAAAAGGGAGTAATAGTAGCTCCTTGGCCGCATGGAATACGACCCCTATATCACACATTGGATATTACTTGACGACCTCATGCGCTTGCAGGTAACCCACCACGTCACATTTAATTAGAGTTTCAAACTCATGCCTTAAAGTATAAAGCTTTACCATTATCACTTTTGATGGGCCTTGATATTTTATCTACAAAAGAGTCCATGCCTGCTTAGATGCAGTAGCTATTGCGATACTTGAGAAAATGCTTTAACTCGCAGCCTGTTGGATAAAAAACTGACGCACCCTTGCATGTGTGTACTGTAAGTGCACGGGTGTCAAAGTAATAAAGTACCCAAAGGGTAGGTAGTCGAATCCACAAGGAATAGACTCTAGAAACAAGTAATATTGCTAATTAGTTAAAGTGATAATGGATTGGTGATTGTGTTCAAGATGTTAATGAAATAAAATAACAAGAAAATAGGCAAAAGGCAAAAGAAAAAGGCAATCAATGATAAAGCGGGGCACTCAGACAATGCTTACCCTAGGACTATTTTTTCAAGTGCAAGACTAACACTATACTTCCCTAATTGAGATTTAAAGAGTCATGGAAATCCAAAAGCACATAGTCCCAAATCTAAGGTCAATTATGACTAGCCCTCTATGTATGCTCTGGTGGAAAGGAAAAATATCAACACCTCATAGTGCGTGGGATTGCTTAGGGTTCTAGGGACTCCAAATGATAAATTATATTCCCAAATCTAGATCAAACCCTTTGGTCCAGGTGCAAGATCCCTAATCACAACTAAGCCCCATCGGAAAGGATCACTCAATACTTCACTCTATTGTGCCTGCACAACTAAGCCCCAGCAGAGAGGATCTATCAACATTTCACTCAGTTGTGATTGTAAAGAACTCTTGGAATGTGGAGGTAGGAAAATTCATATCGAAAGGGAAAAGGGACATTCCACTACCTCTCAAATCACCCTCTCAACCCTCTTCAATCTTGTTAAGTCTAAACCTAATGGTGATGGTCACTCGTCAAAAGGGTAACTAGATGGATTCTCAACCCTAGTGTCACTCTAAAGGAAAATCAAACCATAAGCATACAAGATTGAAACTCAATTAAAAACCCAATCAAAGGAAATATAATAAGAGTCAATGAAACAAAATCATCCTAGGGTTTACAAGTCCAAGCACCCACTCGGGGTTTAGCTCTCAATGGAGCAATACAAAATAAAAGATGAAATCAAAGATAAATAAAAACTATAAATAAAGATAACAGCCTTGTTGTCCGTGATGATGGTCTTCAAGAGCCGCTCCTCCTTCTCCAAGGATTCCTCCATCGAGCCTAGGACACACCTCACCGAAACGATGCCGTTGAAAGCTCCCCAATAACTCTCCTTCGAAGAAAGTTGATGTTGAACTGGCTAGAATTGCTCCAAAACCTAGCAAAAACCTCCTCCAAACCCTAGCCATACTCTCTCCCAAAGATAGGAAAAAGCTCTCTACGAACTCTCTTAAGTCAGCCTTTTAAACACAAAAATCAGGAGTTCACACGCCCATGTGGAATTTCCACACAGGCATGTGGATTTTCTGTTTTTTCTGATTTTCACACTGCATGAACAATAACTGCTACCATACCATAAATAGTACTTAACCACAGTAATTGCTACAATGATACTGAATTCCTCTTTTCCCATTGAGGCCACACAGTTGGGCACACACCCGTATGGTAGGTCATGTGGCTTCTTTTTCAAATGTGTTGATGAAGCTCTTTAAAATTTTGCATAGGCTGAAGCATGAGTGTGTGACTACCGTTGCGCCTTTCCAACTTGTAACTAGACTTGCACACTCTTGAAAGTTGGTACACACCCTCATGCGTATGATCACAACTTGTGTCTTGACACTTCTTCCATGCAAAAAAATTCTCAAAATCTGTGTTCATGACCTATTTTTTCTTCATTTCTTCTTATACTGCCTCCACAATCCTGAATGCACAAAAGAACACAAAAACACACGAATGAGCCATAAAACCTGATAAAAGCAATGCTCATTGTAAGTAAATCATACTTAATAACGTGCATACACAAGCAATTATCAAAAACAATGCCTTTGAATCCCTCTTCTAGTTTTTCTTCAACTAGTTCTTATCTTCTGAAGCTAGACATCCACGCTTAACCAAGTGCCATAGACCTTACAATTTGAAGAGACTCTTCATTTTCCTGCTCCTAAACTTGTAGCATTAGCCATTAAGATTAGTAGGGAAGGTTGTGATATACTAACAACATTGCCATTCAATGTCGTGGAGAAGAAGGCAAACAACACCTAGCTCAGATACCACAATGTTAGGAAAAAAGCTAGTATGAAGAGCTAGTTGCTTATTTGAATAGCAAAGAAAAGCACTGATTTATCCTTCCTCTATGTACAAAGTTGTAAGTGCACTGGTTGTATAACTAGTAAAGTGTACCCTACAGTATGGTAGTCAACCACATGAGGATCAGTGCTTATAGAACTAGTTGCACCTCTGTTATCTAGCCTATAAAACTAGTGATGGTTATTAAATCCCTTAACTAAGAAAACAATGAATCAAATTAACCAAGATGATGAATCTTAGGTCAAATCAAGAAAAGAACATGGTACCTTTGACACAACTCCCCTTGATATTACTTTACAATCAATTTCCTATATTAGCTATGCGTTAAGTGTTCATGTACCATGGAGACTCCTAAATTAGAATAACCTCTTTCTCATGGCGATCAAACCCAAATCCCATATGACAAGTTCCCCTTGCGTATACACCGCAAGTGCACGGGTTTGTCGAAGTAATAATCCCGGATGAGCGGGTATCGAATCCACAGGGAGTAGGAAATAAAAACACTTAATCCGCTTCTTAGCTATGTGAAAGATTAGTAGTGATAAGTGTGACAATGATTCAATTTTCAAAAGTAAAAACAACAAGTAAGAGAGCACAAGTAAATGAGGAGGTATGGCAATCGATAAAGATGGGGTACTCGGATAATGCTCCGCCTAGGACAATTATTTCAAGTGTAAGAACCCTCTATTATGCTTCCTAATCAATGCAATGGTGAGTCGTGGAAATCCTTAAATACATAGTCCCAAATCTAAGGTCAACTATGCCTAACTCTATACATGTCCCAGAGGAGAGATTAGATAACCTCGCACTCGAATAGAATTGCAATGAGCTCTAGGGATTCCAAGTGATAAATCTCTTCCTAATTATAGACCTAACACTTTGGTCCAGGTGGAAGGTCCCTAACCACGATTAAGCCCTACATACTAAGATCACCTCAACGCTTCACTCCGTTGCACGCGCAACTAAGCCTCAGCGGAGGGTCGTCCCTTAGACCATTCACTCTATTATGGCCTCAAAGAACTCAAGGAACGGAGGTAGAATCTATCACGCCAGAGGGGAAAGGCGACGCTCCTGTATCTCTCGACTCACCCTCTCAACCCTCTCCAACTTAGCTTTGTCTAACGCTCGTGGTGTGTCACTCACTCACAAGGTTACCAACAAGAACTCTCAACCCTAGTGTCACTCTAGGGGAAATGTTCATACAATCAAGCATTCAAGGTTGGAATTCACAACAAACATCAATTAATTGAAAGCATAATAAAGAGATTCAATGAAACAAATACATCCTAGGGTTCACAAATACCCAAGTACCCACTAGGGTTTTAGCTCTCCATGAAGCTAAGTACATTCAAAAAAATAGAATGTAAAAGCAATGAATCCATAGAGAAACCCCCTCGATAGTCGTGTCGATGGTCTTGTGGAAAGTCCTCTACTCGTCGTCCAAGGATTCCCTTGTCCAGTATAGGATACGCCTCGAAGGAAGCTCCCCTACCAACCTTCTTCCAAAAGAATGACGATGTTGGAGCCGTAGAACCTCTCCAAAACCTTAGCCAATGCCTCTCAAAACCCTAGCCGAAATCCTCTCTCAAGTTGGGAAAAGATGGAGAAAAAAATACTGAAATTGTGGCTGAAAATGGCTTTAAATAGGGCTGGAATCGGGCATCTACACGGTCCTGTGGATTTTTCACATGTCCCTGTGGAATTTCCACACGGGCGTGGGTAATTTCCACACGCCCGTGTGGATTCTCTGGAATTGTGATTTTCGGCCGGCTGTAAACAGTGCTGCTGCAATACTTTTGCTACGGTACTCTGCTACAGTACCTGGCCTAAAATACTTCCCGAATCCATACTTTCATCGAGGTGATGCAAACGGGCACACGTTCACGTCGTGGATCGCTTTGCTTTTTTAATGACGGACAAGTTGGTGGAGATCTTGTTCTATGTGAATAAGTCAGAATGCTTGAGTGTGACTGCCCTTGTGCCCCTCCAAATGGTTGTGCTAACTCAAATACGAGGAGGTTGGCACACACTCTAGCATCTCACACCCGACCTATGTCTTCGCGTTTGAACCTTAGCAAGATTTCTTCCAAAATCGGTGCATTATGATCTACATTGACTTCTTTCCTTCATACTCGGCCTCACAACCCTACCTGCACGAAAGTAACATAAAAACACACATATTAGTGTAAAAACCCGAGAAAAGTAATGCTCAACATAAGGAAAGAATGCTTCGCATTCATATCACACAAGCACTTATCACCATACAATGACACTAATAACCCTACGATTATATTAGAAGGTTTCGTGAGTCCCACTATTTTGTTTAACCGTAATCCGAAAAGTTTGATTTCGTAGATCCTATCTCTAGACATGAATTCAACCTCTATCCTCTATGTGTGATCTATACATGATTGATTTCTCAATCATAATCATGTAAATCAAGTATGTATTAGGGGTTTCACACTAGCAAACACAAGCATGAAGCAACAAAAAGGATTCACAAGAACAACTCAAAGAGCCAATCTAATAAAGGAGGAGATCAACTACAAATCATCTCAAGGTTCAATGGTCCAAGGCACCAGTAAAGGTTTAGCCTCTTATAATACAAGAATTCGTAAAAAATCCAAAACTAAAAACATCAATGAAGACATAAGAAGAACTCCCTCAATGCTTCTTCATAAGTACTTGAATAAATGCATTTGATTGTTATTATTTATAGAACATTGCATGTAATTGTTGAATATATGATTGAATTCATTGCTTAATTAGCTTCTATTTCATATTCAGGCTAGAATGAGGGTATATAGATCAAGAGGAACAAGTTTGAGGTGATTCGAGCTAATTTTGGAAAAAATACAGAGGTTTTAGAGTGACTTATAACAGGGGTGATTACTGTAGCACTATAATATTTATGATACTATAGCAAATCACTATTACGAGCATTGTTACGGCTATAACCCCAACCCGAGAATGTTATGGGCACTATTACGGGCGTAAAGATCCGGCCATAAGGACCTCTCATGGTCGTAAGAACCCCCATTTCTGAGTTATAAAATCCCAAAAACTAGGGCTTTTGGGGGATCTTCTTTCTCTACTCTTTGGACATCCTTTGGGTGGTAATTTGGGGAGCATCCATTGCATATATTGTCCGAGGGAAGAAAGCAAGGGGAAGAGATTAGACAAAGGTTCAAACCTTCAAGGGAGCCATTTATAGAGAGATGTTTGGGTGATATCGCGGATTCTTTGAAGAACTTCATCCATCCAAGGAGATTGCGAGCTTTGAGTGAGTTTTATTATTCTCTTTATGTATTTTATTTCATTTGGATTGGATGGTTGTTCTTCAATAATGGAGAACTAATTTTGTAGATGCTTGGACATAGATGAACTTTAGGGTTTATTCTATTTTGACATTGGTTATAAATTTTTATGCTTTAATTGTTTCTTTATTGCAATCCATATTATTTGAATCCAATTGCGTGTTTACAATATCTTGAATACTATAAAGGCAAAATCCCTATTTTTGTTATTTGATGTGCTTTGTGATGCCTGACTCTTTATTGTGTTATGGGCTTCCATCCCATCCGTGGGAGAGACAAATACCCACTTAGCACAAACAAGTTGCAATTAGAGGGGATTTTGAGTAAGCTTAGCAATGGGGTACTTCAGAGTAAAGTGTTCTCCTCCCCCAATCTTTCCGAGTGAATTAACAAGTAATTCCATACTCTTTGCAATGGTAAGGTATAGATTTTAGGAGAAATCACATTTCTATTCTATATGGGACTATGGACAATTTCTTCACAAGAAAAATTGTCTACTTATGAATTCTTGTTAATTCATATTGAGACTTCATTAAGTACAATGCGGTTGTGGGGTTTTTGTATCAGCACTGTACTAAATTAGTTACTTTTCACCCTTACAAGAGTGGTTTAGTATATTTTAGGATTTTTCTAGGTTTGAATAAGATTGCTATAATTATACTTGACTTATAAAATCCTAGAGGGACTCTACGCGAGCCTTACGGGATCACTTACGATTGTAAGTCCTATCCATAAGGTCTTATGCTTTGGGTTATGGTCTGGCTTACAGCCATAATAGCCATAAGAGATATAAGAGCTTATACTGACTCGTAAACTCCTCTACACAGCCTTACGGTCTGACTTATGGGCGTAAATCCTACCCGTAAGGTCCTTCGATTTGTCTTTTTGCTTCTCCTTACGGGCGTAAGTCCTACCCATAAGGTTCTCTGAAAGAGGGTTATGGTTGTAAGCACAGCCATAAGATGACCGTAAGTGAGTCCGTCTGGCCTGTTTTTCACTAGTTGATGCTGAGAGAGCTCCATCTTCATCGTTTTAGCTCTAGAATGTTTTTTTTAACTCTCTCCTGTCCTTAAGCTCTACCCAAAGCTTGAGAATGCAAAATACCATGTTTGACATCGAATTCTATAATGTTACTCAAATACATGCCTAATGAGTGTACAAAATGATATTAAAAGTAATCAAGTTAAAACAAAGCAAGAATGCTAAAAATTCCAAATTCCAAAAATAGTTCAAACTCTATTCAAGATTATTGCTTGTGCGTGTATGTTACAACTCTCTACTTTGCTTCTTTTGACCCACAAGACTTTAATAGAAAAAATTTACAAAATCTTCTTCTTCTTTTCAAACTAATAGCCCCACACAACTCCAAAAGTAATTTTTCTCACGTTGCCTTGAAAAGTGTCTTTCACGCTTTAGACCTGCCTAGAAGATGGTAGATTTCACTCACCTAAAGAGGTAACTCTTTCTCTCATCAAGGCATACAGAGTATTTGACTGATTGAGAGTAACTCACACATCTTTTAAGGGTAGTGATTTATTCCCTCAAGCGCACGGGTCATCAATTAATACCTCTCATGCATGCATAAGAGGGTTGTATTCCCTGGGGTCCCAAGAGCTGCTATTACTTCCCCCTTGATGGCACTATCTAGTCTAATAAAGGTAGGTTTAAAACAAAATAAGAAAACTAACAAGAGAGATAACTATAGACAAGTTGGACTAAAGCACACCACGTAAATACATTAATGAAGCAAATAATAATGAAAGAGTGAGGCCCCTGGGCGAAGATCCCCTTGGGACCACTAAAGCTAGAAGGATACTAGAATTATGAAGGCAATGGTGGTCTTGGACGAAGAGACATCCTAAAGTAGGTTACCCCAATGGTCACAGTGATAACCCCTAATCCCATACAAGTATTGGCTTAGAATCTCTTCTGACCAAATCCTCCTATGATTGCATTACAACCAGGGAATTGTCTAATTAGGGCTGATACTCAATACCTAGGTCCATCCCTAATGGTTGGAGGGGTACAAAATACCCGATGGTCCCAAATATTCATACATGAATCCCCATCAAGCTAAGTGAGTCTAGTACATGGACAATGGTCACGCAACCGAGTACAACCTAGAAATTGGATCGCAGAGTTCTCATGCAAAACTACACATCAATAAACACAAAGCTTGAACCACAAACTAAACCAATTCACTAGAAATAAATCACAACATCTATACAAGCAAGTTCATCCCAAGGTTCACCGGATGCCCGGTGACCTTGAGAGTCTAGTTCAACATGAATAACAAAGAAATCTCAAGATACATATGAAACATGAAGAAAACCAAAGAAACTCCCTTAAAATTTTGACTAGAAGGTAGTGATGAAAGCTTGTCAAATCCGTGGCGGCAAGCTCCTTGATGTTCTCCTTCATAGCACTCTTCTTCTTCCCCTTGATCTTGCTCCTTAGATTCGCCTTCTCCAACCCCTTGAAGTCGTAGAAGATGATGGTGGAGAAAGAATGGCCAAAGACCCCTTCAATGATGCCCTAACCCTCATTTTAAAGTGTTCTCGGGTTAGCTTCATGGCTTGGTTCTCGGGCGTAAAGAAGCTCGTCAGAGCCTCGGGATATCTGCCGAAATTTTTGTAAAGTGCTATAGTAAACCCGTCAATGAAATTTCTTCAGCTAGTTCACAGGTGTCTTTACGTCCATCAGAAAACTTGTCAATGAAACCCGAGATTTTGCCTATTCTTCATCCTGTTGTTCTATAGTTCTTGCTGCAGTGCCAAAGTCCCTAAAACACCATTTTTTGTGTAGATTTCTTCTTGAATGCATTCTTGGGCTCATCTAGGCTTCTTCTACTCCTGTAACACAAATAGAAAAGATTAAACCAAACAAAGGGCATTGATTCATCCAAATACACATAAATAGTCACAGGCATATATGTATAAAATACATGCATTTAGATTTTTATCAGGTAGCTCTTTCCACTTCCAAGATTTCTCTTTTCCAAACAAAGCCTTTCAAATTTGCAAAAATTTTTAGCAATTATTTCACTTGAAGTATAATGATTGAAAACTATACAAAGTTATAAAACGTCTAAGTTCCTACAATAAGAAGTTGTGTACTTCAATTGGACAAATAATTAAGAATAAAGTTAAAACTAAGAAATAGAACTAAAAAAGAAACAAACTTGCATGTGTCGACCCTTATACTAAGAAACTCCCATTATCTTTCAAAAAACCTTCATAAGTCAACAACTTGGCAACTGAAAAAGTTAAATAAATCCTAAACCCCTTCCCCCACTCCATACTTAAAATCATACATTGCCCTCAATGTGCGTGTATGTTGATAAAATAAGACAACACAACATAGAAATAAGAGGTGATAGGAAAATGATTACTTCCCAGGTGAAGAAAAGACTGAGTGAGCCACCCTTTTAGATTGAGGATGTTGGGTTTTGCAATGAAAGTCCTGCAAGGTCAAATGGGAAGACATTAAAGCTCAATAAAATAAAATAATAAAATCAGATATAAAAGTCCACTAAGAGTCTCAAAATAAATAAAAAATTGACAGGGCTAACCCTTGCCATGCAAAATAATACATGATATTAAAAAGAAAAGATACAACTGAATAGAGATAAAACTAATACTCGCGCTCTATCACATCAGCTGATGCTGAGTCAATTGGTCAATGTGGAGTCAGAGAAGGAGTGAGCATCGGTGGAAGAGGAGTCAAGCGACTCAAATGTCCAGAGCACGACCGAGGTTACCCTCGAGCCGTGCCTGGGTCACCAAGATTTCCTGTTGGCCTCCATAAGCTGTCAAACCTTGCTCCGTAGCTCCTAAATCTTAAACCGACATTTTGGAGGAGTGGCTACTACTAGGCTACTGGTAATGGATGGGAGTGATGAGTCATTGTCGCCTGTCTCATCATTAGACTCCTTGCCCGAGTCCTCGCCCACCTTTGCTAGTTGCTTCATGGTGCTCCGGGTAAGGACATATTGGGAGCCGCGGCGCACGACCATCCTAACAAAGACTTTACGTGTGTGTATAAACCACACATGCTTTTAAATCTATTCCTACAAACTAATTACTAAAATACAATTAAGGATCATGAAGTGTAATTAGAAGGAGTTGGGTAATTGTATGATGATTTACTCAATAACTACTTGTGATATTATGTTAAGAGATGACAATTAGATCTAGTATTGGACCAGGAGAATTCAAGGGCCTACTAATCCCAATCTCTTAGCAACCAGGTATTAAATAGTAAGGAACTTAAGATGGAATCTCTTCCATCCAAGTCTCCTATGTCTATCTTATACTTAAGAACTATAGTAGAAGGGTTAATTAAACCCAAATCCAAAAATCTAGCAATGCATGGGTGTTCTAATGAGTTGGAATCCCTTTTTTACAATGTCAGAAAGATAACATTAAATAATCTTTCATTTAATAACAATCAACTAGACAGATTAATAAATTAACAATAAAAGGTTGACAAGTAGTAGTCAAGGTACATAGACATACAATTCCCCTCGAATTTGCATCCTATGGATAAAAAATAAAGGCTAAATAATGTAAAATCCAAAAGACAAAAATAAGAATCCTAAAAGTAACTTCCTCTAATAGGTCTATGATGGTTGAGGTTGAGAAGATCCCAAGATCGTTGAGATGGAGGCAAATCATTTCGTAAGCCTTCCACTACCAATGTGCGTTGAATCTGTTTTGAGTTACTTGCTAGAATCTGGCTGGCTCTAAACAAAATAATCAAAAGAACCCTAAAAATAATAAAACCTAGGGCTATTTATAAACTGGGGTCCGTCACGGGGTCACAACGGCCATTATGAAGGCTGTTGTAATCAAATTTTGATTTCTTTGGCCACAAGTCGCTTCCTAGCACGATTTGGTTCTGGACATTATTTGTTATAGCCACAGCCATTGTAAATCACAATGGTTGTTGTGCCTCACATGATATTCTCCCATTGTCTTAAACACTGGCACACTCGGATCATGGCTGTGGTGAGGTGATGCACTCTCCGTAAGTGTATGGATCATAGCAAGTAATAAAGTGGTACCCTGTGATGGGTAGGGTTGTTGAACCATAAGGCCTGGACTTCTAGTACTAATTGCTCCTCTAATGTCTAGTAGGACAAGAATTGGTTGGTTGAAAGAATCAATAAATAAGAGTAAAAAGATAAGGGTGAAACTATCAGGTAGACTAGGACTGAGTTTTCAACAACAAGAGAGCAATGCCTAGGGATATTCCCTATGTGTTTTAGTATACTGACTTGCTTCTAATGTCTACCAGGTACATCCTAAGATCCTTGTGGGTGCTCTAAAGCAATGTTTTATCTACGGCTATTAAATACGACAAGTTTTGCAAGTGTAACTACGGGCTTCATACATGCCAAGTTTTGCAACTACACGAGGCAATCACAACTACAGTAATCAATGCACGCCAAGTTTTACACAAACAACTACACAAATCAAGCATGCCAAGTTATGAAAACACATAAATAAATACAAGAATGCATCATAAATCTGTAGACATTAAAAACAAGTAGTCAGAGTACACTAAGCAACATAGTTCAATATCTTGGGGAACCGTGGAATTGTTAGCCCCTCATGAATTCATACAACTGAGAAGAATGAATGAATGCATTATGGTGAGAAATCATGACTTCCCCCTTTTACAAAATCTTCTTAATTGAGCTTTAAAATCTCCATGGATTAGCTAACTCCACTTCTCTTGTGCCTTCAACTCGACCTTGATCCCCTTAGATGGTGCAGTAAAGCTTGTTCATCATCCTTATCAGCGCTCTCCAAGTAAAGAAGAAAACCTCCGAACAAAAGATAAGGAAAAGCCCAAGATTTCAGAGTTAAAAAGAAATTTTCAGGCTCAACGCAGTCTGAGCACGGTCGTGCTCAGACAATGCTCTTCTGTGGGACTTCTGAGTGAATCGTCCCATGCTTCACTTGTGCAAAAACATGCAAGAAGCACGCTAGTTGTGATCCCCTTGTGAGCAGATGGTGCTTCAATTTAGAGAAAATCATAGGTAGGAAGCACGACTGTGCTTGTCTTGGAAGCACGCCCATGCTTGGTCAGCAACTCAGGCATCTTCATACAGTGATAATCAAGGGGATATAGCACGACGGTGCTCTGCCCGCGCTTGGCTTGGCCACTTACAAAAATCTACATTCTTTACTTATTATGTTCTCGATTTCACTCCTAAATGGTTTGAACCTTAAATTCCTATACCATGAACAAATATACCCATAATAGCATCGAATATATCCAAAACATGCTAAAAGACAAGCAAAATAATGAATTGGGAGTAAGTGAAACATGATATGAATTGCACTCATCATTAGGCCCATGTGATGTTATGTTGGGTGTGTTTTGGTCCAATTTGCCTCAAATCGCCTCAATGTTTGATTCTTTAGCCCTAAAATAAAATAAAAGCCCATGGTGAACAAAAGAATAAAATTTTATACTAGTTTGGTGCTAAACATGTAAAATCTCATGCTAAATGTATTATAAATGATATGTAAAATAAATGTTTTCAAACACTTATCCCATCCCAATCAGGCGTAAAGTGTCCATGCCTAGGGGAGCCCTACTACAGATGACCTCCTAACTCTGGATCCAATCTGCCAAACCCATCCCCTTGATTAACCTCATAATGTATGGGTCGACAAAGATCGCACCTAGGCATACGTGATGGCCCTGATGAGTGATGAAGTCTGCCATGAGCGAGCAATGATAGCGTGTATATACCTGAGAGCCAACCATGTGAGGAATGACGCCTTCATGAGTTTGGCTTGTTACTCCTCCCTCGGCTGAGATGGAACCAAACTCTCTTCAGCATAATGCTCGGTGGGAAGTCTATGAGGAGCTGTTCATATTGCGGGTTGTTGTGAAGTCTGTATCATATAACTCTGACAGTAGAGCGAACTACATATAAGTCATTGTTTGTTGCTCCAGAAATAGCTAGAACCAGATGGTGCCCACTCTATCAAAGCCCACCAATTCTCAGTCTAGCTCAAATGTGCTAAGGACCTTAAGGGTGGTGTTTTTGTAAGCCTTCTCCTAAAACAAGAAGGGGCAGCTCCATCCGCTAATCTAGAACATGTCTTGTATCTCTTTCTCTAGCCCCAGTTGGGAAAGAACCTGCTAGTCCACCTCATGGGACTGGCTAACCCGCACCATACTTAAATGGGTGAACTGATCTTAGAAGTGTGGTGCAAAAAAACTGGGAGAGATATGCCCCTTGCATAACTACAAGTGCATGGGTCATACAATTAGTAAAGTGTACCCAAAAGGATCAGGTAGTCGAATTCACAGGGACTGGAAAAAGCTCTCAATACTCATTCAGTTCCTAATTTATAGCCGGTTCAAAGATTGGATTTTCAATAATCAAAACTAACTAAGAAGAAGGAAAGAAAAAAGGAGATAGGGTGTAGGGTTGCAGAGATAGCAATGGGAAAGATAGTGGCCCGGACTAATCGCCTTGACAAATGCATTTACTGTGCTATTGATTACATGAACATCTCCTTGGACCATGGTAACCACCTATGGAGGGTTTAATAGCATACGTCCTCACTCAAGGCTTGGAGTAGGCTCAACCCTTTCCCTAATGTGTGCCCTAACTAGACGAATAAAGCTTATCCTCTAGACAGCAAAAAAATCATTGTAGGGTTAACATGCATTATTGATTGCAATTACAACTATGGGGAATATTACACACCACATTAATGCTCATGCAGATAATGACAATCTCTATTTTGAGTTTTGTAACATACAAACATTAATGGTAATCAACAAAAGAAGATATTAGACATAAACAAAAGGTAGTTAACGAGGAAACTCAATAATCAAATAACACAAGTTAATAAATCATCATGTCAAAGTTCATAATCTGGTTTACCAAAAGATGACTAGCCCCTCATGGTTCTACAATCAGTCATAGAAATGCAATAAGAAAAACCAAGATGATTCATTAGACTCCCATCTTACTTCACAATCACGTCGGAGAAGGTTTGACGATTATCATTGCTAGCAATCATCTTATCATGTGAGTATCTCCACTTCGAATCTGGTCCGAAATGATGCTGATGGCTGCCCCAACCCACATCTCCAAAAAGAGAGAAGAAGATCTGTCTCAAATCTAACTTTAGGGCTTAAATACCCCTTTCTTAATGTAAGCACGACCATGTTGTTGACCATGCTGAGCTCTAGAGCTAAAAAATTTTTCGAAACTGAGAAAATAAAGCATAACTGTGATAAGGGTTGTTAGATCATGTTCAGGTAAGCATGATCAATAGAATGTGCATCAACACGCCCGTGCTTGCCCCAATTCTCACAATATCAGCAACTCCTATAAAATGCACAGCCAGAGCATGGCCATACTTGACCTGGAAAAACATGAGCTGCAGTACAATGCCAACCACTCTCGATCATTTCTAACAACAAAATAGAGCTTGGGAAAAATCAATTTGAAAATAACTTTGAGCTCCCAAAATACCCAAAAATCGAAGCAACAACGAATTCGACTTACAAACAAATGATCCAAAACAAACCAAAAAACGAAAGACAAAACACTTGGGTTACCTCCCAAAAGCACTTGTTTAACATCACTAGCTTGACGTACATTGTTACTCCTCAACTAGATAACATAATAGTAGTTGCTCATGGGATTCCACCGAGATAAATTTATCCCTGAGAGAATAAGGTTTAAAACGATAATCATTTACCTTGAATGTGCCCTTTTTATGATGTGAGATTTCAATTGCCTCATGAGGAAAAATTTGAGTGACGGTATAAGGGCACAACCATCAAGATTTTAACTTACCTAGAAACAATTTTAACCTTGAATTGAATAATATAACATGATCACCAGGTTAAAACTTTTTGCTACCCTTGATGTGCTTGTCATGGAAGCGCTTAATTTTTTCTTTATATAAAACTAAATTTTCATAAGCCGATTGCCCGAACTCCTCCAACTTATTAAGCTGAGTTTTTTATTTTTCCCAAGGTTGACTGGATCAAAATTTAGAAGTTTGGTCGCCCAATAAGCTTGATGTTCTAGTTCAATTGGTAAATGACATGCCTTTCCATAGACCATGCAGAACGGGGTGCAACTTATGGGCATTTTATATGTTGTCCAGTAAGCCCATAATGCTTCATCCAACTGCACAGACCAGTCCTTCCGATTGTGATATGCAGTTTTCTCTAGAATATGCTTTAATTCTCTACTTGTAAGTTCAACCTAGCCACTCGTTTGAGGATGACATACTGTGGCCACCCGATGATTCACTCCAAATTTCTTTATCACCTTCTCAAATTGAGCATTGCAAAAATGTGCCCCTCGATCACTAATAATTGCTCTAGGACTACTAAACTATGAGAACAATCTCTTCAGAAACTTTACTACAACTTGAGCGTCATTTGTTGGCATTGCTTGTATCTCTACCCATTTTGACACATAGTCCAAAGCTACCAAAATGTATTTGTTTCCATTTGAAGTGGTGAAAGGTCATATGAAATTAATTCCCCAAACATCAAACACTTCACATTGTTGAATAGGAGTATATCTCATCTCATAGCATTTAGTTAGATTTTCGCTTTGCTAACAATTGTAGCAAGACTCAACAAATTTTTGGGAGTCATGGAACATTGATGGGCAGATAAACCCTGCTTCCAAAATTTTTTCAACTGTTTGGTTCACACTAAAATGTTCTCCAACAACTCCTGAATGATAATGATGTAGGATCTTCCACTCTTCAGCATGTGAATTATACCATCTCACCATCTGGTCAGCACAAATCTTATAAAGAAACAGATTCTCATAAACAAAATACTTCTCATATAAGAGAAATGCTTTACAAAATGCTTCACCATGCCAGAATAATGTCTCCCACTAGATAAATTGCAATGTCTACGAACCAAGGAGTATTTGAAGCTTCACATTTCTGTACTTATGCTAAATAAAGATGCTATTTTGTGAATGCGTCATTAACCACTTATTCTACCTTGAACTCACCCCTAAAATGATCAAGACAAGATAGATGGTCAGCCACTACATTTTCAGATACCCTCTTGTCTCTGATCTCCAAATCAAATTCTTGAAGAAGCAAAATCCATCTTATCAACCACGGCTTTACATCTGATTTTGTCAAGAGGTATCACAACGCGGCATGATCAGTATACACTACCACCTTGGATAACATTAAATATAGACGTAACTTATCAAGAGCATACACAATAGTTAGCAGTTCCTTTTCTGTAGTGATATAATTTCCTTGGGCCAGCATCAACATCTTGCTTGCATAGTAAATGGGATGAAAATGCTTATCATTTCACTACCATAGAACAACCTCCACTGCTGGCCCACTTGTATCACACATACGCTCAAACGGAAGGTTCCAGTCAAGTGCTTTCATAATCGGGGCACCAATTAACTTCTCCTTCAACACATGAAAGGACTTAAGACATTCATCATTGAAGTGGAAAGGTACATCCTTTTCTAGAAGCTTAGTCATTAGTCTTGAAATCTTCGAGAAATCTTTGATGAAGCGTCGGTAAAACCCCACATGCCCAAAGAAACTTTGAATATCCATGGCCATTACCGGAGGTTGAAGTTTCTTTATAATTTATAGTTTTACCTTGTCCATCTTAATCCCTGCTTGTAAAATTTTGTGCCCCAAAACTATTCTTTCCTTCACCATGAAATGACATGTCTCCCAACTGCGCACTAAATTGGTCTCTTAAAAGTGAGAAAGCACATTTTCCAGATTTAAGAGACAACACTTGAACGAGTCCCCAAACACTGAAAAGTCATCCCTAAAGGCCTCCATAATGTCTTCTATTAAATCATCAGATATAGATATCATACAGCGTGGAATGGGGCAGGTGCGTTGCATAATACGAAAGGCATTCTCCTATAAGTGAATGTACCGTATGGGCCAGTAAATGTTGTCTTCTCTTGATCTTCAGATGTAATAGGGATTGCAGATACCCTAACATTCCATCCAAGAAACAGTAATACATGTGTCCAGATAAACATTTAAGCACTTGATCAATGAATGGTAGCGAAAAGTGGTCTTTTCTTGTCGCACCATTCAATTTCTGGTAATCAATACAAACTTGGCATCCGTACGAGTTGGAATCAGCTCATTATGCTCATTATGCACTACTATCATCCCCCTTTTTTGGTACCACTTGTACATGACTAACCCACAAACTATCAAAGATTTGATAAATTTTTTCTACATCCAATAGTTTTTTTTTAATTCTGCTTTGACTACCTCTTTCATATTGGGGTTCAATCTTCATTGCGGTTGCACTCTTGCTTTAATTTCATCTTCTATCAAAATTTTTGTGAGTGCAAAATGATGAATTGATCCCTGTAATATCAGAAATTTTCCAAGCAATTACCCTTTTGTGGTTCTTTAACACTTGAAGTAGCTTCTCTTTCTGAGTTAGTTCTAAATCTGCTGCTATAATTACTAGCCACTACTTGTCACTCCCTAAAAATGCATACTACAAATGCCTAGGGAGCTTCTTTAATTCCAACTCCAGGGCTTCTTCAAAAGATGACTTCAATTTGTCCTATTCAAAAATCGAGTATTCTCTATCGGGGTTATCAGCTTCGTATCGTTTTGCACCATCACCTTGCCTTTCCATGGGTTGGAAATCACCTTTCTCATTCTCAACTTCAATCTCTTCCAAGATATGTGTTGTACTTAGAAATGTATTTGATGAGATTGATATGAGTTTCTATGAACAATATATCTCTCTTTGACCCTTTAACACTGTGTTACTCCATTGCAAAGATTTCTCATGTATTGCGGCTATCATTGTCTCTAAACTAATATCATCTTCGTACTCCCCAATACAACCAGCATAACATTCCTATGCAAATAGAGATAATAGATCGGTGAGATGTGATTATTTGAGAAGAACATTCGGATGATATCTCAAAGCTTCTAGTAGCTCTTCCATATTCTGGCTCTCCTGAGATAAATGAAGAATCAAAAGATTAAAAACAAAACAAAAACAAAAGAATCAACTGTGTGCAAAAGAAATAAATGGTTAAATTACTAGAAAGTAAAACTTTATCAAGAGTTTCCAATCCCTGGCAACGGTGCCAAAAACTTAATACGTCCCTTGCATAACCTCAAGTGCATGGGTTGTACAAGTAGTAAAGTCTACCCAAAAGGATCGGGTAGTCAAATCCACAGGTACCGGAAAAAGCTCTTAATATTTATTCATTTCATAATATCTAGCTAGTTCAATGATTGTATTTTTAATAATCAAAATTAACTAAGAAGAAGGAAAGAAGAAAGAGACAGGGTGTAAAGATTCCTAATAATCCCCTTGACAAATGCATTGACTGTGCTATTGATTACATGGACATTTCCTTAGACCCTGGTGACCACCTACGGAGGGTTTGATAGCATACGTCCTCACTCAAGTCTCAGAATAGGCTCAAACCCTTCCCTAATGTGTGCCCTAGATAGATGAATAAAGCTTATCCACTAGACAACAAGAAATCATTCTAGGGTTAACATGCACTCTTGACTGCAAGTGCAACTATAGAGAATACTTCACGCCACATCAATGCTCTCACAGATAACGGCAATCCCCACATCAAGTTTTGCAACATACAAACATCAATGGAAATCAACAAAAGAAGATATTCCACATAAACATAAGGCAGTTCACAAGGAAACTCAATAATCAAATAACACAAGTCAATATATCATAATGTCAAGGTACATAATCCAGGGCATTGAAAGATAGTTAGCCCCTAACGGTTCTACAATCAGTCATAGAAAGGCAATAAGAGAAACAAAGATGATTCTTTATACTCCCTTCTTGCTTTATAATCACGTCGGAGAAGGCTTGATGATGATCGTCGCACGCAATCCTCTTATTCCATGCTTATCTCCACTCTGAATCCGACCCTGAATGATACCGACGGCTACCCTAACCTGTATCTCCAAAAAGAGAGAAAAAGATCCATATTAAATCTAACATTAGGGCTTAAATACCCCTTCTTCAATAAAAGCATGGTGTCTTGATGACTGTGCTGATGGTCATGTGATAAGTGCTAAATTGATCATATTTTCCATATCATTTGCACTGCATCTAGCATGAAATTATACTTGTTTAGCATCTCATTAGGACAAAATTTCCTTCTTTTGTTTACAACGACCTTTATTTCTTTTTAAGGAAGAAAGAAGATAATTCGAGGATGTTTTGAAGCAAAATGAAGCAAGTTGCTGAATCAAGGTTGCACCACAACTCACAACAAGTGTTATGGAAACATACAACACCGTTGTCTACACTTACCACCACCATGATCAAGCCGTGACAGCATGAGCTCACTGGCAGCTACATAGAAGCCATAATGACCTCACAACGACCATTGTCAAGTCCATAATAGGCGTTGTCAAAATACATAATGCCCAAAGACACTGCTAGGATTCGACTTCGAGCCCAAGCAACAGCTTACTCACAACGAATATCACAATGCCCTTAGTGAGGCCATGGAAGAGCTGATTACTATAAACACTCCAAAATTCTCTAAATTCAGGGAGACTCTTTTGCTGAATAACCTAGGGCGGCCGGATTTCTTGAGATTTGAGTGGCAGGAGATGGTCTTACTTCCATTTTCCAACGGATTCTGGTGGACTTCTTAAGAGTACATCAACGAGTATCATCGGAGAAGATCGCACGTGACAAGCATCATCAAAGATCATCATTAGAGAGGCGTGAGTGACACACTTCATTGAACAACTTGGGATCCTCTAATCCCTATCTTTGGAGAACTATTGAAGGAAGTTAGTCTAGGAATACATTAAAAGCTTATATATTCTTTATTTGGTCTTGTGGTTTTCTTCTGCTTTGATTCTTTTTTTTTTATGATCCAGAAGAACCTAATTCGGGGAATTGTTTGTCTATGTCCCTCGTTTATTATTTATGAATCTTGATTGATTAATATAAATTGCTTTAGTTTTCATAATCATTGTATGCTCTTAATTGATTATTATATGTTGATGTAGTTGAGGAGGATATGATCCCATATTGATGACACATATGCGTGATAGAGCTACGCATGTTCTAATAGGTTAGGCATAGCTAGGTTTCGAGATTAGGGATTGATTGACCCTTAGGCTTAGGGTCGGGTTGCTTTCTTCTCGTGGGATTTCGTACTTAAGGCAAATATAAGAGGCTGGAGTGGAAGAGATTCCATCTTAAGTTTCTAGTAATTTAGACCTAGTCACCTTGGCTTATTGGGGCTAGTAGGCCTTCAAATTTCCCCGGTTTGAACCTAGAACATGATTGATACTTAACGCCTGCCATAATTAATAATTAAGATATTTAGTACATACTCCCAACTCTTTCTAAGTGTGCTTAACGTCGTCTCCAATTGTATTGTTCAATAGCGTTGTATAAGTAGATCTAAAGAAAGAGATTAAATGATTAGGTTATTGATTAAGTGAAAAGGAAGTAATAGGAGCCTCTCGCCGTTCCTGGGAAATACGACCCTCGTGTTCATCCATGAGGTATTACTTGATGAACCATGCACTTGCGGTATAATGGACCAATTGTAGTATTACCTGCATAGTTGCATGCTTATATATTTCCATAATTTAGACACCCACATTATGTCTGTTACCATGCTAAGCTCTAGAGCTAGAAAGTGATCTTCGATGCAAAACCAGTAAAATGCATGAGGCTCAGCACACTCGTGCTTACTACCCATGCTTGCTGAGTACGATGGTGGAAGGAGCCTTGTGACCGTGTTTTTATTCCCAAGAGCTTTCCAATAAATGGATGGGCGTAAGCACGACTGTGCTTACCGCAGCTTATGGGAGTAAGGCATCACCGTAAGACTTTCTATCTACTTTTTACGAGGGGGCTTATGGCTATAAGGGTTTCATCTCTTTTACAACCTAGGTTACATCCATAAGAGACTTTATACTGTAGCCTGTAAAGTTCTTATTACTCTTGCATGGGTCTTACAGACATAAGTTACCCGTAAGATACTTAGGTCAAAAGTACTAGATTACGAGCTATAAAAGACACAGTGAAGTGGGCATAAGGCTATTTGAATTGCCCTTATAGTCATCTTACAGCCGTAAATTGGCCCGTAAGGTACCCACTAAGAATCCTATGAAGGTTACGGCCGATAAGTATTTCTTAGTCTACCCGTAAAGTGCTCTAAATGACCCTTACGACTTATCTTATAAGCGGAAGTGGACTAGCCTCTTCAGGACATACGGGCCATAAGTGTTCTCATTAGGCTTTCTGGATCCTTGCAGGGTGGCTTACAGGCATAAAGGTGTCATAAATCTCTTTGATGAGGCATTACAGTTAGCCCGTAAATAGTCTTGAAAATTAAGTAGAGGTTCCCCTATTCTAACAAAATGCCTAAACATAAATGTGACAAGGTGAGCATAAGAATGAGTGTCTAGCACTATAACCAACCAACCCAACCATGAAAAATAATGACAAGCCAAGAATTCTATTAATAACTCAAACAAAACATATAACTAACAACTAAAATGTAATATAAGAGAAAAATACAACAAATGCTTTGTTGCCTCCCAAGAAGCACTTGTTTTATATCACTAGCTTGACGTACTTGATATGCGCATGTCAAAGAGGTTCTAAATAGGAATACTGCTCAACCCCAACATGAGTGTTTCCAAAATAATGCTCAAGTGTGAAGTCGAAGAAAATAGGAAACTTAACAATCTCGTAGACTGACTTAGATTTTGCCTCCTTGAGGAAAAAAGTATCCTTTCCATTCTTTGGTTGACTGACCATCTTCCAATGCCTTTTTTGCATTCATTCTTCCACTTTGTTTGTTTGAAGCATGGGAAGTATCTCCTCATCTTTAGGGTCATCCAATGGCTCCTCGAAAGGCTCCTTGTGTGCTATGTCCTACAAAAATCATCAACAATAGAGTCAATCATATCCATGAAATAACAAGTATCATCCGAAGCAAGAGAATGTTTCATAACATCAGATAAAGCCAAAACTAGTTCCTCATCCCCAAACCTAAAAGTCATTCTCATCAATAAGGGCTTGGGGTATGGCTAGAAATGGCTGACCTAAGATGAGTGGTATATCAACATCCTCATAGATGCTTAAAATAACAAAATCTATCGAGAAGATGAATTTATCAACTTTTATAAGGTGAGCCTGATGGCTAAGATCTATAATCCCCTTAAATGTGAATCCAAATCTCCCTGAAATAGCCCCTTAAGTGCTGGAGATTTATCTCCTTTCTTCCTTAACTTCACCTCCAAGAATCACCCAAAAGAAAAAAAACCAAGAATGCCCTGAAAATCCTCATAAGTTCTATTTATACCCGATTGCTTACGGGCATTATGACTTAGCCCTAAGGGAGTTGGGAAAAATGGTCACGAGCCTTACGAGAACACTTGTGGCCATAAGTTCCATCCGTAAGGTCTTCTATTTGTGTTACGATCTAGCTTATGGGTGTAAGCGTTGGACCATAAGCTTCACTGTGTCGCTTCTTGCAACCACCTTATGGGCGTATGTTGTGGTCATAAACTCCTCTAGATGGTTCCTACAGGCATCCTTACCGACGTAAGCCTTGCCTGTAAGGTCCTCTAATTTGGCTTTGAATTATCCTTATGGGCCCTTTTGATGTTCAAGGTATGCACAAGAGCATGGTTGTGCTTTAAGAAGAGTGTGACCATTCTTTCGAGGCGACCGTCTTCCCCAAAATCATAAAGAACTAAGATGCTCATGTAGTTACCGTCATCAATAATATTCATCTAATCTAAGCAACATTGATGCACATAAAGTAGTTGTAAGCACAGGGAGCATGACCTCGATGAAACAAATCATTTAAAATAAAGCAATGAGGCTTACTGGGGTCGAGGAAAAGAGAAATAAAATAAGGAGAAAATCGGTGAAGAATCGTTAAACAAACAGTGAACTCTCGAGGAACTCTGACATAAGAGAAGGGGAGGATGAGAAACTGAGTGCACGGTGAAGAAACGTGAACGACAATGATTGAGCTTTTAAGGGAAAGAAAAGAAGGTGAACGGTCATGCTAGAGCATGCCAGAAGCATGGTCGTGCTCAATGCGTGCACAAATTAAGCCATTTGAAATAGAGGAAGCATGGTCATACAAGGAGCCCGTAAACTGTATTTAGTGGGAAAAAAGATCGTGCTCGACCAGTGCACAGCCTAGAATGCTTCAGAAGATCAAAACCAAGAAATTCACAGCTTGAGCATGGTCATGCTCTGCCCGTGCTCAACCTGAATTACACTAGGACTTAGTTTTTTTTATGTGACCCATAATAAAACATAATACTTTCTCAATTTGCCACAAAAAAGAATCATGCGCAGCCAACACACTGAACCACACAGAGAGATTCAAATAATAAAAAAAACATGCACAAAAATTGATCAAAAACACGATTAAAAACTAAGAAAACAACAACTAAAACAACAAATTAAAAATATGACACCTTGGGTTACCTCCCAAGAAGCGTTTGTTTAACGTCACTAGCTTAACTTACCTGTTTCGCTTGTTCAAGGGGATTCGTGAAGGCAAGACCTTTCATGTCCACCTGAAATATAGTTACAAGAATATGGTGCTAAGGTGTTAATCAAATTGAACTCACCAAAATTCTAGAAATTGGATCATGTTGAGGTTGGTGGTGGGATAGGTGATTTTCTTGGGCAGTTCCGGAGGCAAAGGTACTTTTGGCAACCACCACTTCTTCATAGCATATTTCCTCCACCAAATCCTCCGGTGAATCAACTTTAGGAGATTCATCTTCTAATATCTCCGACAATAAATCTTTCATGAATGTGTCCTGCACATATTTAGAAACAAGCTCATCAACCACATCGACACAATAACATGTATCATTAAAATCTATTGAGCATCTCATAGAGTCCCAGAGTTTGAAAGTGATTTCTTTCTCTCCTACATGAAGTACTATTTGACCATCCTTCACATCAATTAAGGCTTTTGAATTTTCTAAGAATGGTCATCCCAAACTGAGAGGCAGTTCCACATTGTCATCCACATCTAGAATTACAAAATCTACCGAAAAGATGAACTTGTCCACCTTTACCAACACATCTTCAATAACGCCTCTTGGTAACCAGATTTACCTATCTGCTATTTGTAACATCATTGTGGTGGCCTTTGGTTCCCCTAGCCTGAGTTTTTGTAAGATTCGGTAGTACATAGGTTGATGCTTGCACCAAGATCAGCTAGAGCTTTTTCATCCGCAAGCCCTCCAATCGTGTATGGGATGATAAATCCCAGAGGGTCTTTCTCTTTCTTGGGAAGTTTGTTGGTGATCAAGGCCGAACATTCTTCGCTAAGTGTCACTAAAGACACTTCCTCAAGCATCATCTTATTAGTGAGCAGTTCCTTCAAGAATTTTGCATATCTTGGCATTTGTGCAAGAGCCTCAACAAATGGGACATTTATGTGCAAGGTCTTGAACGCATCCAAAAATTTATTATACTGCTCTTCCTATTAATCATTCTTCAAATTCTCACTAGATAAGGAAGTTTGGGTTCGTACTCGAGCAATTCAGTTTTTCCCTTGCCCTGTTCTTTTCCTTTATTCTAAATGTCAATTAGAGCTTTAGGACCAATTTCAACTATCTGCCTTGCTCTTGACTGAGGTTCAACAATTTCAATCTCAAGTTCATTCTCGGTAGGACTTGGAAGTTTCTTGCCACTTCTCAATGTTACGACCTTTAGAGATTCCTTGGGCTTAACTTCCGTGTTACTTGGGAGAGAACTCTGGAGTCTTTCTTCAATTATCTTTGACATTTGGGCATTTCCTCAACATTTACTTGTATCTCTCCCAAGTATCATACAAGAGGATTCGGACTCCAATTGTAGGAAGTAGGAGATATCAATCCTCAACTTGGTGATTTTTGTTAGAGGAAAATATCTTGTACGAAAAGTCTCGGGTATCTGCTTCCATGTAGTAATAGACCTTTAAGACAAGGAACTTAGCCACTACTTAGTCCTTCATCGCACAGAGAATGGAAAGAGTTTAAGATGAACACCATCCTCAGATACATTATTCACCTTGAAAGTATCGCAGATTCCTAAGAAATTCTTCAAATTTTTATATAGGTCTTCTTCATGAAACATGTCAAACTAGCACATCTACTACACCATCTAAATAAAATTGGGCTTCAACTCAAAATTCTTTACTATAGCAGTAGGTCGAACGATGCTAGACCCTACTCTGTCCAACTTCAGTCAGGCAAAATCTAAAATACTTTGTTGTTGATTCCCGACCATTTCTTCCTTTTGATTTACTTCTATACTCACTTCCACAGACCTTGTTTCACTTAGATTGACTTGCCTTAATCTTCTTTTTAAACCTCTTTCAATCTCTGGATTGGGGCTTGCCAATGGAGATGAGGGCTCCCTTGGGTCATACAATTGTCCCTTCACAAGATAAGATACAACACGAGAAGCTCAATATTTAGAAGTGAAGTAAGAAAAGAAAGATTAGAAGAATGATTAAATAAAAGAAAAGAGATATACACTAATATGAACAATATAAACAAAACTAGATCACTAGAATCCTAATTTTTGTCAAATTTACCAGTCCACAACAATAGTGGCAAAAACTTGATGAACTCTCCCCAGGTGTATGGATGGTAACAAGTTATAAAGTGGTAGGGTTGTTAAACCACAGGGACTAGCCTTCTAGTATTAATTTCTCTTATAATCTCTAGTAGGTAAAGAAATGTTTGGTAGGAAGCTTAACTAAACAAGATAAAAATATAAATGGTTGAACTATCAGGCAAACTAAGACCGAGTTTTCAACAACAAGAAAACAATTCCCAGGGACAATCCCTATGTGCTTTAGTGTATTAACTTGCTTCTAATGTCTAGTAGGTATGATGCACTCTCCGCAAGTGTACGGGTCGCACACAAGTAATACAGTGGTACCCCACAAGGGGTAGGGTTGTCGAACCTCAGGGACTGAACTTAAAGTACTAATTCTTCTTCTAATCTTTAGTTAAGTAAGAACAAGGAATGATTTAAAAATGGAAAGTAAATAATTAAGAAAGAGCAGGTGGAGATAACAAGTAGATTATGATCGAGAGTTTCAACAGCAAGAGAGCAATGCCCCAGGATGATTCCTATAAGCTATAGGATGCTGACTGACTCCTAATGCCTACCAGGTACATTCTTTGATTTTGTGTGTGCTCAACAGCAATATTGCATCTATGGTTCTCAAATACACCAAGTTTTGTTCTGATAACTGTGGTTTCATACGCAATGACTTTTGCAATCACATATGGAAACTACCTCTATGGTTATCCACACAACGAGTTTTACCCAAGCAAATGTGCAAATCAAACACATCAAGTTATGCAAACACAAGTTTAAACACAAGAAACCAAAAGAACTGCATAGAATATTAGAAGAGAGTATTCAAAGCATACAAAGCATCATAGTTCAACATCGCGGGGCACCGTGGGTGAGCCCCTCATGGATGGGTACAACATGGAAGAAGTAATTAAAGGTCTATAGAAAGAAGACATTACTCCTTTCTTCTCAAGAAACTCTTCCTAGTTGAGCTCTGTATGCTAGCCCAACTTCCCTTGTGCCTCCGATTCATCCTTGATCTCCTTAGATGGTGTGGTGAAGCTTGATCTTCATCCTCATCAAAGTCTTCCCGGTGGAGAAGAAAAATCCCCAAACAAAGATGATAGTGAAACCCTAGAAACTGGAGTTATAAGGCTGATTTTGGGCTCAACATGGTCTAAGTAGGACCATGTTTCGACCTTGCTATCTCATTGAGATTTCTGAGTGAATCGGCTAAGTGCTCGCTTGAGAGAATTAGGGGAAGGAGCACGGTTGTGCTTCGCCCATGCTTCGACAATACACGACTATGCTAGGAGCATCCTAATCATGCTTCCCCCCATTTGATAGAAATTATCTTCAAACTGGAATAATCATGGGGAAGAGCACGGTCGTACTGAGACCGTGCTTGGCCTGAGAGTAGCCCCCTACTTGAATTATCACTGGGTAATCCTTCATGCTAAGAAAATCAGTGGGACAGAGCACGATTGTGCTCTACTAGTGTTCTGCTTGAGAACTCCAAATTGCTTCGAATCCCTAAATCCTGCCTAAAGAACAACTATACCCAGAATAACACCAAATATACACAAAACTAAGCTAAAGGACGAGTAAAATAATAAATTGAGGGTAAATAAATATGACATGAAATGCAATCATCAAATATAATCACACTTGAATCATTGATTATCCTGAAGCAATGTCAAATCACTCAATAAAAGAAAAGATGAGTGCATCACTTCTGATTATAAGGAAAAATGGCAAATTCTTAAATATAGTGGGTACAACAGGAGTTAGTTAAAACATGAATGCTCAATAAAAGGCTACACTTTTACTTCAAAGACCTTGTATGTGTGCATAGCCCAAATTTGAGTGCCCCATAGTCCTGAGGAGTCAACCTAACACAAACTTAACCTTAGTTTAACTAAAAATGGTGGGTAGTAGCTTCATACACCCTAGAGGTAACCTTTTCTCCCGGTAGGTCATCAAATGTACACTTATAATGCCCAAAATTCAACTACTAAAAAGTGGCTTTCACTCTACTAGGGCGATAGCTCTTTCTACCATCTTTTTACACAAACAGAAGTACAAAACTGGACTGGTAGGGTATTCCTATTAAGGAATCTAACTTCTCAGTTATTTTTTTTATAAACACAAGACTTGGTCCACAATGAAGAGTTGACATCCTAAACATGTGGCTCCACAGTTGGGGAAAATGATCAAATTTTAGGTCTTTAGAGTAAAAGTAAGTCTAAAATTTGGCTCTAACAGTTACTAACACACACGTGTCCCACTAAATTTAAGAATTTCGAACAGAACAATCATTGATCATCATTAGTAAGGCACTCATCCACCAAAGACAAGCATACAACCCTCCCCCACACTTGAATGTTACATTGTTCTCAATGTAAAGATGCATGACATGCATCACAAAAATAGAGAACAAAAATTGATAGAAGAGGTTCATGCAACTTTCTAGAACATGGAGAGTGATGGTGCCTCTCTCAACATGTGTGATATTCATCAAAACGACAATTTTTCAAACACGGAGAGTGATGTTGCCACTCTCACCGTGTTGCCAAATCCAAGGACCCACACAATCCTTGAGATAAAAAGAGACACACAAGTAAAGCTCACAAAAATAATAAAAGATAAAATGAAATAGAACAATTAAAAATAAACAAACCAAAATGTCAGTATAACAAGGGACTTCCCATGCTAACTGAACTACAAAGTCCAAAGAGTAAAAGATAATAACACGATACAAGAACTAAAACATAAAAACTGCAGTTATGCAGTCAGAACAGAGCGCTCTCGGGCTGAGAATCATCGATAGGTGGAGCAGAGGAGGATGCACAATTGTCTGCGATGCACTATAGGCTCTACCTAAGCCATTAAAGGTTAGAATGCTCCGCTGGGAACAAGGGTACATCCACATGGGGGTTCTAGATAATCACGGCTGGTCATGAAATAACAAGACCAATCTTGTATAAGCTACTAAGAGAGATAGGGCTAGGTCCACCCACGATGGACAAGTGCTCCACATTTCCCTAAAGACCCATCCCCCTAATGAGTCGGGTAATGTACGGAAGGCAAAGATGGTATGCCCCTTAATGTCTGTGGCCTCATGATAGAATGAATTGGTTATGATAAATCCAAAGTGGTATGGAGTCTTATCAATCATGCTCAACAGGTATTGAAACTCATGAACAGTGATATTGCCGGTATAGTAATTCCAACTTGTAATGGTGCCACTAAGCAAAAGCATGAATAAATCGCCAAACAGGAGACTTGAGAATAGAAGCTGTAGTGACGCTCGGCTGGAAAAGACAGCCATAATTGCTCAGCCTACTCCAACGAGCGAAATGAGATTCCCCAAGCTGAGGCAAGGACAGAAGGTTGCTATATTCCTCAGTCAGTGTATAGTCTCGCTTGTAAATACCCATGAAGAAAGTGAGCTCAGTGTAACTCAGATGATATTCTTGGCCCTTGAGTTGGAACTGAATGGTGTGGGTATCATCCCAAGTGTCACGGCCTTGACTCCTCTCGAAAGTGGCAAGGAACTCAAGTGTCAGTTCACAATAGGATGGCTCATGGACAGAGAGAACCTTGCGCTAGGCTCTGATATCTAACAACTGTTCGACCTCATCCCTTAACCCAGCCATGTGCAATGGCTCCCAATCGATAGTGCGTAAGGTTCCAAACACCCACATGGAGAGATAAGAATAACGCTCATGGCAAGTCTGCAATTTGAGTAATGCTTGTATTTGACTACGATTGAACCAAGTTGGTTCCCGAGGCCCTAACATTATCTGTAAAGGAAGATAGCTTTATCAGTCCTAGAAAGTGAAAATCAGGAGAGACAAGGTCGTGCTAGGAGCATGCTAACCGTGCTCAACATAAAAGCAAGGGCATGCGCCTGGCTGAGGAAATCACACTCAAGGAAAGAGCATGGTCGTGCTCTAAATTAGACACGATTGTGCTTCAGGTTACCATCTTTCCCAGAGGTCCAATGTAGTACATGCTCAATAACAAAGAGATATTTGGAGAAAAACAAGAGTGCTCAAGCACAAAATAGTGAGACCCACACAAAATTCAGAAAATGGCAAACCAAAACGTAAATTCACAACCAAGGCACAACTGGCAGCTTACCAAAATGGGGGAAGAGGGCTAGGGAAAGGAAGAAGCAGGCAGAACTAAATACTAGTAAATCACTCAAATTCCTCAGGGATTGGATGAACGAGAGGAAAAAGAAGGAGGGAGAAGGCTAAGAGTCAACGGTGATGGGAGAAGCTCGGCGATGAATGGGTTAGAAAAAGAGAAATGGGAAAGGCACGACTGTTCGGATACCAGAATGGGCGAAGAACGCTCATGTGTGGGTATGAAAATTAGGGTAGGCATTACCACACGTAGAATGGTCATGCTTAATGTGTGTTCCTCCCCCTGATTTTCTCAGGAAAAGTTCTCACTTGTAGGGCATGATCATGTAAAGGGCCCATAGGCCATACTCACTTGTAGGGCATGTTTGTGCTTAGCCTGTGCTCGCCCCAAAATGCTTCAGAAATTAGAAACAGAGAAAATCAGGGGCACAAGCAGGGGCGTGCTTAGCCCATACTTGGCCTGAAAAATTCCAAGGTAAAACCTATATTCCCCCGTGACAACCAACAAAAATAGTTGAGGAGACAAAGGGTATTGCACACATGCCGGACGAAAATCAACAATGCCATGAGAGATCAAAATCACAATGAACACCGCATCCGAAGAATAAACGAAAAGAAAACAACAACGATAAGAACACAAAGCACAATCACAAGGAAAACAAAACAACTTGGGTTGCCTCCCAAGAAGCTCTTGTTTAATGTCACTAGCTTGATGTACATGTTCAACTCGAGGGGCTGGGGGGGTTGGGTCATGAAGTAAAAATGCATTGCCAACTGTGGAAGGAGAGTACTCTTCTCTTATTTCATAGTGCTTCAACATATGCCCATTGACTTTAAAAGTCCCTTTAGTGTGGCGAGAGATTTCCACTGCACCATGAGGAAATGTTTGCATGACCGTGTAGGGTCCTGACCAATGAGATTTAAGTTTTCCCAGGAAAAGCTTTAATCTCGTGTTACAAAGGAGGACTGGCTCCCCGATTTAAAATTGCTTATCCTTCCTGAGATAGTCGTCATGAATCCTTCCAGTTTTTTCCTTGTAAAGTGATGAATTCTCATATGCATTCAATCTGTGCTCCTCTAGCTCATTCAAATGGTACTTCCATTTTTCTGTGCATCTCCCATGTTCAGGTTCAACAATTTGATTGCCCAATATGTTTGATGCTCCAGCTCGATAGGCAGATGGCACGCCTTGCCATACACTAAACGGTAGGCTGTGTGCCTAGTGGAAGTTTTATATGCTGTTCGATAAGCCCAAAGAGCGTCATCTAACCGTTCTGACCAATTGCGTCTGTCATGATGTATAGTCTTTTCAAGAATTCTCTTTAGCTTGTGATTTCTAAGTTCAACCTGACCACTCGTTTATGGGTGATATGCAGTGGAAATACGATGGTTAACACCATATTTCTTTATCACCTTTTCAAATTGAGTGTTGCAATAACGAGTTAGGAAAAGGTCCTACAAAATTAATTCCCCAAACAGTGAAAACCTCACATTGCTGGATGGGAGTCTGTCTCATTTCATCAAACTTGGATAAGTTTCCACTTTTCAGACATTGATCCTAAGTCCCAACAAATTTTGAGCATCACCAAAAAGCGAAAGCTAGAAGAAACCAGCTCCTAACACATTCTCAGTTGTATGATTCACACTAAAGTGACATCTTACCATTCCAGAATGGCAGTGCTTCAAGATTTCCCATCCCTCTACATGTGAGACACAACGTCTCACCACCAGATATGCACAAAGTTTGTATAAAAAGGGGGCCTCCCAAAAATAATACTTGACATCAGATAAAAACTTCTTTCGCTGTTGGTATGAGAACTGCGAGGGGATGACTTGTACCCCCAAGTAATTTGCAAAATCTGCAAACCAAGGGCAGTCATCATCTTGGGTAAGTTTCCTTTAAGCCCAATAAAGATGTTCTTCAGGGAAGACATCATTAATCCTTGGGTGCCTGCTATCTTCTGTCTCTGTGTGTACATGACGCAAAAGGTGATCTGCCACCACATTTTTCCGAACCCTTCTTGTCCCAAATTTCTAAATTAAACTCTTTAAATATGAGTATCCATCTGATCAGCTGAGGTTTTGCATCTGTCTTGGCAAGAAGATATTTGATAACTGGATGATTAGTATACACTATGACTTTAGAGAGTACCAGCTAGGATCTGAACTTGTCAAAAGCATATACCATAGCCAACAACTCTTTTTTTGTGGTGGTGTAATTCCTTTGAGCTGGCGTCAAAGTTTTGCTTGCATAGTAAATTGGGTGAAATTTCTTATTATGTCGCTTTCCCAATACTACTCTAACTGCCCTATCACTTGCATCACACATGAGCTCGAAGGGCTAATCCCATATGGGAGCCTTTACAATCGGTGCTTTGACCAACTTCTCCTTTAGTATCTGGAAGGCTGTGTGACATTCCTGATTAAAAATGAAAGGTGTGCCCTTCTCCACAAGTTTCGTCATTGGCTTAGATTTTTTGAGAAATCTTGAATGAATCTTCTATAAAAACCCACATAACCAAGAAAACTTCGAACATCTTTCATGGATATGGATGGGGAAAGCTTCGCAATTGTGTCAAGTTTAGCTTTATCGACCTCAATTCCCTCACCAGAAATTTTGTGACCCAACACAATTCCTTCTCTTACCATCACTACAACAAAATTGATGATTAGTGATAATTTTAATTTTGACATATTGGTTTTTTGTCACAAAAAAAATACATAATGTGACGAAATTATTATTTAGTCACTCTTTTTGCTTGTTTGATAATTTTATGTGACAATACTTTAAATTGTCACAAGATGTTATCACAAAAGGATTAGCTCCAAATGCACTAGTACTTTTAGTGACAATTTAAATATTAAGTGACAAATATAGTACGTCATTAATATAATATTTTTTCGCAACAAATTTTAAAATTTGTTGTTTTTAAACTAAATTTAAATAATGTTACTAATATTAACATATATTATCAATGACAATTTGAATTTTTTTTATGTACCTTAATTTATTTTTGTGACACATAGGTTTGTCACAAAATATAAGTAATAATGATATTATAATATTATTACAAATAAATATCGCATTACTTGATGATATTCGATAATATCACTATTTGTTACTAAATTTAATGACACTAATCATCTCTAACTAATAATTTTTTTCGTAGTCAAATGCTAAATACCATTGAAAGATACAATACTAAATGACATAAACATTCTTTTAAGCTTTACAATTAATTTAGGAGAAAAATATAAAAAATTATTTATATAAATTGACATAGATATGAGTAAGGACATAACAATAATTTTTTTAGGTGGGTCACGCAAAACGTTAATAAACCAAACAACAATTTTTTTTTATAAATATTTTAATAAAATATAATTTTCAATAGCATGCTTACCAATTTGTTGAATATGAAAGCAAATAATAGACTTTTCCAAATATTTTTCTAAAATCATATATTTTTATACAATATAAATAGGTTTTGCAAGTAAAAAAACTTGAGGAAGTAAAACAATATATTTTTTTGCAAAAGAATATAAATTTTTTCATGTTATATAAACCAATTTAATACCTAAGGGCAAGGGGATAAAAAAAAATATTTTTTGCAAATATTTTTCCTAAAAATATAATTTTTAAACTATATTTATCAATTTATACATTGTTTATTTTCAAAAAATTTTTTTGTGAAGATAGGGTTCTAGCATCCCCATATTAGTTTAATTTCATATTGATATATTTTAAATTATTTATTTTTTATTCAAATAACTCTCTTTATCTCTTTTTGAATTTTTTTATTTTTAAAGATTTTATTAGAGATATTTTATATTAACACCTTCATATATATTATAATTTATTTTATTAATAAGGACTAAATTATAAAAGACCTTTATATTATTGAAGTAATTTTTATATAGATATTAAAAAAAGTTTTTTTATAACTACAGATATTAATTTAAAAATTCAAATTTCATTGGTTTAAATTTGTTATAAGCTTTTTTAAAAAATTATTGCGAAAATATATTTAAACGATAATTTAAAATTCAAGTTTCATTGGTTTAAATTTGTTAATAATTTTTTAAAAAAATTATTGCGAATTTAATTAAAAATATATAAAAATATGTTAGTTTTTATATAGAATTTGAAAAGATTTTCATTCAATAAAAAGATATATCCTATAAATTTTTTCAAATAATTTTAATTTATCTAAATTTAGTTTAAATTTGTTAATAATTTTTTAAAAAAATTATTGCGAATTTAATTAAAAAAATATAAAAATATGTTAGTTTTAATATAGACTTTGAACAGATTTTCATTCAATAAAAAAATATATCCTATAAAAATTTCTAAATAATTTTAATTTATCTAAATTTAGTTTATAGTTTATAAAAATTTAAAAACAAAATTCTATATTTAAAAATAAAATTCTATATAAATCTCTATCTCAATTTCTATTCTTTCTCAATCTTTCTTTCTCTCTCATCATTACTAACGTACATTATATTTCTCTTTCTCAATGTCTATACTACCGTCTATTTCTTATTTTATTGTTGCTTCCATCTTAAGGCACACTTCCACTTTTTTTTAGTTCTTGATTTTTTTTTTTATAATGCTTGTGTAAGTTCCTACTTCGTCAAAGATCTCATGAATCTTTTAAGTATTTGCATTAGTGTTCCAATGCACTTAGTTCATAAATTTTTTATAATTGCTTGATTAGCTTCTAATTTTATGGGTTTTGTAGTGATGATGGTTCCGTTGGAGAAGTTAATATTTGAATGTGAAAGAGATTGACATCGGCTACAATCATTAGATTAAAGTTTTCTTTCCAAAGGGTTGCTAACAATATTGATTCGTGTTTTTTGATTAATTTATGTATTTTTTAATTATCATTATTTTATAATGAAATTATTGTTATAATTTCTATAGTTGTTTGATTAGCACTTTAAATTGTTAAAGTTTGTCATTAATCAATTAATTTTTGTTATGACTATTTATTGTGCTTATTATTAATTTTTTGGATGCATGTTAGTATATATGTATATGTATATATAATTATATTTTGAACTTTACTTTTGTTAGTTTACTCTTCTTATAAATTAATATTTATTATTTTAAAAATATTTATTTCAAGTTTTAATGAGGCAAGCTCTACATCAACAAAACACCATAAACATGAACGCCACAAGAGTTGCATGAAGAATAGTTATCTATTTTGATATGATTTACGTAAGATTATAAGTTTTTAATGTTATTGAAATTTTACGAAATTGAAATTTGTTAATCCATAAGGTTAACTATAAATTATGATAATTGTGTTATTTTTCTTTTTTCAATAATAATATTGATTTAATTTTATTTATGATATATTATCAAAAATTAAATTTTTGATAATTTATTAAAAAATATTCACTAAAATATATCACAAATTATGAATACATCATAAAAACATGATTGATTGTGACATTATAAAAATATTACAAACTATATAATATTTAATTAATTGTGACATTACAAAAATATTAATTTATGGCATATTTTTCATTAGTGACGCATTTTCATCATCACAAAAATAGACTTTTGTCACTAAATATTATATTTTTTTAACAATATTTAGTGACGTTAACCACTGTTTATGACGATATTCTATTTGAAATGGTGACAAATATTTTTATTATTTATTATTTGAAAATCAATGGAATGTCACAAATGATAAAACTTTACCTTATGTTTAGTGACAATTCATAACATTTTATGACAGTTTGGCACAACATTTAGTGATAAAAATGCATGTCATTAATAATTATAAAATAGGTAAAATATGATAATTTTGTCACATAAAAGGTATCATTATGTGAATAACATGTAATCGTCACATTAACCTTTTAGCGACGGAGCAAAGGCGACAAAATGTGGTGACGGCAACAAAGCGTCACAAAACATTTTTAGTGACAAAAATATATTATTTTATGACATTATTACATATGTCAATAATTGATAAATTTGTTGTACTGCATGAAATGACAATTTTCCTAGTTCAGCACTAAATTTGTCTCCTCACACCTTGAAAGGACACGCTTCAGGTTTTCCAAGCACCCATCAAAAGAATCCCTGAAAACTAAGAAGTCATCCATAAATACCTCCGTAAAGTCTTCAATGAACTCATCGAAGATCGACATCACACATCTTTCAAATGTTGCTGGGGCATTATGAAGACCGAACGGCATTCTTCTGTAAGCAAAAGTACCGTACGGACATGTGAAAGTAGGTTTTCTTGATCTTTAGGAGCGACTGGAATATGAAGGTATGCGGATATTCCATCAAGGTAATAGTAGTATTTGTAACCTGACAACCGTTCTAGCATTTAATCAATGAATGATAAGGGGAAATGGTCCTTACGTGTAGCATCATTCAACTTCCGGTGATCTATGCAGACACGTCATCTGGTTACTATACAGGTAGGGATCAATTCATTTTGTTCGTTTGAAATCACTGTCATTCCTCCAATTTTTGGCACAACCTGGACTGGGCTAACCCATGGGCTATCTGATATTAGATAGATTATTCCGGCATGTAAAATTTTTTTCACTTCCTTCTTGACCACCTCCATCATATTAGGGTTTAATCTCCATGGAGTTTGGACCTTGAGTTCAATGTTTTCCTCTATCAAAATTTTATGCGTACAAAATGATGGATTAATTCCCTTGATGTCGGAAATACTCCACGCTATAGCCTTCTTATGCACTTGTAATAATTCCACCAATTTTTCCTTTTGACATGCATCGAGTGTGGATGAAATAATGATAGGCATCTAGGGTTTTCCATCCAAAAAGGCGCATTCTAAATGTGTAAGCAGCTCCTTGAGCTCCTTCTCTGAAGGGGCAGACACTTTTGGTTATGAATTTGCATTTTCCATGTCTCCTTTATTAGCATCTATGGTTGTTGCAAAGATATCCTTCCCAATTTATCAATGTGGATGAGGTCTTCATCGCTGGGCCTAAAATCTTCGATATCTTCAGTTTGTCTGTCTTTGGTGACATCAACTGAGACTAACATTGCCTAACTCACACCCATCTCTTGTTCTTGGTTCTCTTGGTGATATTCAATCCCTGCACTCACAAATTGATTCCACTATGTTGTTTGCTCGCAAAAATTTGATATCAAATCCGCCATACCCTACTCGTCGATGGGAGAATCAATACGCCCATTGTGGTGATTAAGTGTAAATGGGTATCTTCTCAAAGGGGCCATCAGTCCCTCCATGATGGCAAAGCTGCATCTGAAAGAGTTTCTAAAAACCTACAATTATCCCCACAGGAGTTAAAAAAATCAGTGTAAGCTCAAAAAAATTAAAAGAATAAAAACAAAAATAAACCTAAAAAGAATGATTAAAAAGAAAAAGAGAAAATGGATATTCACAAATATGAACAAACTAGATCACTAGAATCTAAATTTTTTTAAAAGTTGCCAATCTCCAACAACGGCGCCAAAAACTTGATGCACTCTCCGCAAGTGTACGGGTCGCACACAAGTAATATAGTGGTACCCCGCTAGTTGTAAGGTTGTCGATCCTCAGGGAATGGACTTAAAGTACTAATTCTTCTTCTAATCTCTTATCAAGCAAGAGCGGGGGTTGTTTTAAAAATGGAAAGTAAATAATTAAGAAAGAACAGCTGGAGATAATAGGTAGATTAGTATCAAGAGTTTCAACAGCAAGAGAGCAATACCCCGGGATAATTCCTAAGAGCTATAGCATGTTGACTGACTTCTAATACTTACCAGGTACATTCTATGATTCAGTGTGTGCTTAGAAGCAATGTCGCATCTATGGTTCTGAAATACACCAAGTTTTGCTAGGATAACTGTGGTTTCATACACAATGACGTTTATAATCACACAAGGCAACTACCTCTATGGCAATCCACACACCGAGTTTTACCCAAGCAATTGTGCAAATCAAACACATCAAATTATGCAAACATAAGATTAAACACAAGAAACCAAAAGAATTGTGTAGAATATTAGAAGAGAGTATTCAAAGCATACAAAGAATCATACTTCAACATCTAGGGGCTACCATCGACGGTTAGCCCCTCATGGATGCGTACAACATGGAAGAAGCAATTATAGATCTAAAGAAAAAAGATATGACTCCTTTCTTCTCAAGAAACTCTTCCTAGTTGAGCTCTATACGCTAGACCCACTTCCCTTGTGCCTCCGATTCGTCCTTGATCTCCTTAGATGGAGTGGTGAAGCTTGATCTTCATCCTCAACAAAGTCTTCCCGGTGGAGAAGAAAAATCCTCGAACAAAGATGATAGTGAAACCCTAGAAACTAGAGTTATTAGGCTGATTTTGTGCTCGACATGGTCTAAGCGCGGTCATGTTTTGACAGTGCTATCTCATTGAGATTTCTGAGTGAATTGGCTAAGTGCTCGCCTGGGAGAATCAGGGGGAGAAGCACGGTCATGCTTCGCCAATACACGACCATGCTAGGAGCATCTAAATCAGGCTTGCCCCATTTGATAGAAACTATCTTGAAACTGGAATAATCAGGGGAAAAGCACGGTCGTGCTGAGACCATGCTTGGCCTGAGAGCACCCCCCTGCTTGAATTATCATTGGGCAATCCTTCATTAGATTTTATGTGATCTTCAAATTCAAAAAATTCTTATTTAAGATTGTCAGGATGACAACGTAAAAATATATATTTTTTCCATAGTCCTTATCATCTTCATTATGGAAATTCACCTAGGTAGTGAGCTTCCAAGATTGACAATTATTATGCCGCTAATATACAAGTTTTTCAACATCATTCTTCACAGTCTCACCTCATTCTTATCTATGGTTGGTGAGACTATCAAGGATGCTGCTAAAAAATTTGTATTGCACATCATCCCTTCCACTTAATCATCTAAAAGTAGTTATTTTGAGTTGATAGGTGCATATGAGCCAATACTTCTAGAAATACTATAATATATGTCAATCTCGATTTTTCTAAAAATGCTTCCATATGAAGATCTTGATTTTTTGGTGACAAAAGTATTTTGAGAACATGGGACACATTAAAATTTGGATTTTAAAATAGGATCGTACACCTTCTTGATAAGTTGATATTTTACTTTATAATCAATTAGCTATCCCATATATAGCATATTTTATGTAGAACCATTGAAATCATGAATTAATGTCATCTTTATCATCTTCGAAGAGTTCTTATTTATTCGTTATATTTATTTTATTATTTTCAATTTCAGTATTTATGAGTACATTTCATTATCAAAAAAGATTGCCACCACCTAAAGTACTTTTAATTATCATCAAATGTCTCTGTGTCTTCATGTAGCATTATGAAATCTTTTTATAGTTGCATACTATGCTCACCTCTACCTTAATTTTGATGCAAACTCAAGTTCTTATGAAGTAATTTTCTAATAGATCTAATATTATAATTAACTCATAATCTTATTTTATTATTGAGCAGGTATCCTGTATATGTAGCCATGAAACTCTATAAAACTTATGGAGCTATGGGTGTCAAACATGTTTAAATTCTTGTTTATTATAATTTTATTTTATTTTTTATTTAATAATAATAAAATATTTTAAAATAAATTTACAATGGGGTTAGACAATACATATCCCCTTTAAGTTGAGCTTCTAAAGCCTCCGTAAAAAAAATACTTTCATATTATATGTTGGTTCTTGACTCTTAATTTTGGATAGGTTTATTGACTTGATTATGTTTATTTATAGGGAAATGGGACAAAAGCGTGTTGCATCATATTTTCATTATAATTCTATGCGAAATACTGCGTCTCTGACTCCATCATCTTCTCGTCCATCTACTGGGAAAGTACCTCTAAATCCCCGGCGAACTATGAGCTCAAGATCTCATTCTTCAGCTGCTCATGGACGTACAGGTTCTCAAGGCTCCTCGTAACAAGTTGATACACGAGCCATTATTCGAAAATATGTCCCACCTCCGAACAATGAGGTACCACCTACTGACGAGGCCCCCGTTGGTGTTCAAATGAATCCTGAAGATGATTCTGACTCGGAAATAGATGAATCCCTTGAGGAGAGTACAGAGGCGCATGATGGTGGCCCGATGCAGAAAACTTTCATCATCCCGTCAAGCCTACAATAAGATCATTTATTTATTATTTTATTATTACATAGGCTTTGTTGATATATTTAAATCTTATAATTTCTTTTTGTAGTAAGAAATATGTGTTTGATATCTTAAAAAGAATTATAAAGAAGTACTACACACACCTTGGAACACATGGAAAGAAGTGTCCAATGATGGCTACCTATGTTGAACAACTTCAGCCTATCGATGATATTGTAACAAAATGAATGTGGTGATTTGGATTATTACATTAGATACTTGGACTATTACATTTTGTATTTGTTTGTTGTATTAGATGTTTGAACTATTATATTTTGTATTGCATTGTTATTCTAAATATTTATCGATCGAAATGTTTATTTTGAAAAATATTATAAAAGTTATTATTCAAGACTGTAAATTAGGCTTTTAAACAGGCTTGTGAAAATAGTTAAAAAATTATTATAAATAATCATGGTTATGAATAATTAATTTGCGACGTAATTTGGACAATAAAATTGTGTCACGGAATATCTCACCAAGATGCAACACAATTTGCGACACAATTTGCAACAATTGAAATGTGTCACAAATTTTGTTGCAAAACATCGCACACATTTGCAACACAATTTGCGACACAAAAAGTTTTGCGACAAACAAAATGGTTCGCAAAATTTGTTGCAAAAAGACTCTATATTTGCAACACAATTTGCGACAATCAGAATAAGTCGCAAAGAATGTTGCAATAAGTCTCAAATAGTTGCTACATTTATTGTGACACAAAAATTGTGTCGCAATCAATTGTCACATATCATTGCAAATTGAATGGCAAATATTGTTTTTTTATCCATGAATTGCGATTAAATTTGCAATGTTTTTATTTTGGGTCGCAAACTTTGTGACACAGTATTCAAAAGTGTCACAAATATTTGCGACATCTGGAACGCAACACATTTTATTGTGTCACAGATTATGTTGCAAATTACGATCTGCGACACATTTTTGATTTTTTGTATTGGAAAAATGTGTCGCAAATTGCATTTTTTTGTTGTAGTGATATAGCCATGAAACTCTATAAAACTTGTTGAGCTATGGGTGTCAGACATGTTTAAATACTTGTTTATTATAATTTTATTTATTTTTATTTAATAATAATAAAATATTTTAAAATAAATTTAGAATGGGTTTACACAATACATATCCCGTTTAAGTTGAGCTTCTTGAGCCTCCGTAATAAACTACTTTCATTATATATTGGCTCTTGACTCTTAATTTTGGATGGGTTTTTATTTAACAAATACTGCAAATATTTTCTTTAATAAATCTTTAAAATTTTTCTAAGAGAAAAAAAAAATCCCTCCACTGAATTTTTCCAAGCAAATGTTGCTGGTACCTCCTGAGCTGAAGCAAAGACACGTGAACATCGCGGCAAATGGAACAATAATCGGGTCAACTAAATTTAAGGATTATGCAATGAATTAGTTGTAATGAGTTGATTAAAATCAAATCTCTATGTAAACTAGGCCTTAGGTTATTATAGGCCAGCCTGTCCAATAAGTGGAGAAAGATGTGCATGTCGAGTGTATGTCGTTATGCCTCTTATATGTTTGTGACAATGGGTTGCAAGTCTTTATAATGAGAAGAGTACGGAAATGGTAGAGAATGTTGCTCCTCTTCTTCATCTTGATTGTATTTTTCCTTCCATTTTCCTCCCTACTTCTCTCTATTTCTTTTTGTCTCGTTCTTCTTTCCTCCCATTAGCAAATCAAACATTTTGTGATATCACTCAACAGATCTTAACAAAGCCTCCAGATATTAGGTTAATGGCAAGTTATAAACATATCCAAATAACTAAATTGCCCCTTGATAGAATGGAAAGTTCTCCCTTTTCACAGAGTAATTTTGTAAAATCACTTTCAACGATTTAGTATTTTTTTTATAGAAAAGTAAGTGATTCCATAGAATTACTTTAATTGATTTAAATGAAAATTTTTCTATAATAAATTACTTTCTCAATTGATAAGGAAAGTTATAAAAATAAATTTTGTCTAAAATATTCTTATCTTCAATGAAAAATGTAACCGCGCTTCTCTTTGTCTACATTTTTTTTTATCTCCAATTTATTTTCTTCTCCTATCTATTTATCATTTTTTTCTATTTATTCTTATTATAATTTATTTTGAAATACCAAAATATAAATAAATATTAATAAAAAATTTTAGAGATTTTTCATGTTTTGAAATTGCGAGAAATTTCAATACCAAAATGCATTTGGTATTTATTTATTAGACCCTGAATCTTTTTTTATCTTCCTACTAGGTCCCTTTGACAAAATAATAACCTTTTAAGTTCTTCCTTTCTATTTTTATTTCCATGTCGTCCCTCCTGTCACCCCAAGCCATGATCATCTTGTTATCCCCAAACTATCGGGGTCACGCGGTGTGGGGGGGGATATTGACGCCCAGTCATATCATGGTATGATCATTGTTCTACTAACTTGCTGGTGAAGTTTTCTTCTTCTTCTCTAGTGTCTTGGTGAAGAAGCTGGTGTTCTTTTGTATTTTGTTTCCCTTCTTGCTTCTCTTTGCCATAATATGTGAACAAGCATTTCTCTCTTCATTCCTCATCTCCATCTCCCTCATCTAGAAAAGCTCTCTAGTGGAATGTTATCCCAGTTGCTACGATCTCGTCTTGAGGGAACCCTACGTCAAAATGGCGATTATGTTCATATTAACTTATTTTTATTAACTACCACATTCACAAGTTCACCGGTGTCTAACATAACATATTTTTATTGGTGAAGGTCCCCAATGGACATATTTTACAGTGTCATGATGTATAAGGGAGAGGGTTGTGGGTTAGATTTAACTGTCTTGACAGGATGGGAGTCAATATTAGAAGAAATCATTAAATACTGGGCCCTTGAAGCTTCTTTGGTGAGAGTAAAGTATATAATTCCATATGAGTAGAAGATAATGGCTTCCATTAGTTCAGAAAATGGCTTCCAGAGAATGTGCAATATTCATAGTATATTCAAGATAAATGTGGTAGATATGTTGCTAGAGACGGTGAACAATAACATAGAAGGCATCTCTGGCTCATTAACACCACCATTAATATCATATATCTTTTATTCTTTCACTTTTTTAGATCTCTCCACCTGTGATAGTTATTACCCTACTATTTGATGTTGACGATGTACTCATGTCATACAGTGATCATTATTTTTTTTTATCATTAAAACATTTTTGTATATACTAAAATTTATTTGTTATTAGTTTTTAGTTTTGCAGCTTAGGTTTTTGAATTTTTTAATGCTTTTACTAGTAAGTTTCAATTTTAAATCTTTGTTGTTTATTTGTTGTACTAACAGTTTACTTATTTCATCATAACAGGGGAACCATTGTCAATGCTACCGTCGATGATGCTGTCAGTGTTACATGGAGGACCCATTCTAAAACCTAATTCTTTAAGAGATTCAAAAACTGAGTTTACTATGATTGGTCAGCATTTCAAAAATACAAAAAACTTCAAGGATGCATGGTGTGACTTGGCCATCAAATGCAATTTCAACTTTCGGTTCATAAAAACGACAAAGATAGAGTGACTATCACATATGCTGCTGAAGCTTGTCAATGTCGTGTTCACACCTCAAGAGATGGATGCCTCCCTACATTTATAATTAAAATAGCACATCATGCTCACACATGCGGCAGGGGCATCAACACAACATCTCACCCTAGAGCTTTGAACAAATCAGACAGTAGGCAAGTAATAATGAAATTACGAGATCACCTAATATACTAAGCAATGTATGTACAACAAGGTATATTACATGACCATGGTGTTCGTATGCCGTATAAACAAGTCTGGATGGGTAAATGGTTGGCAAGGGGAATTCTTCATGGATGTGATATAGCAAACTATGAACTATTGATATGGTATGCTGCCAAAGTTTCTAAAACTAACCCAAGTAGCATCATTATTATTGATACAGATGGAGAATGATTTAAGCATGCGTTATTCTGTTTTCGTGCTTCTCTTGATGGTCTCAAGCAGGGTTATAGGCCTATGCTTTTTCTGTATGGAACCCATTCGCAAGGTAAATATGGTGGTGTCCTTCTGGGTGCAATAACCAAAGATGGTAGTGAAGGATTTTTTCATTTAGCATTTGCTATTGTGGATAACGAAATCGATGATAATTGGACATGGTTTATATCAACTTTGGGTGATGCAATATATGGTGATGATGACTATGACAAGATCATCACATTCATCTTCGATTGGTCGAAAGGACTTGTGAATGCTATTGCGAAAGTTTTTCCTTCCGCCCACATGGTTATTGCTTACGACATCTACAAGCAAATTTTTTTATGTCAAATGGCCGGCTATGAAAGTCATTAAAAGATGAGTGCTAGAGTTTTATAATGAAGATTGCATACGCTTGTACATCTTCGGAATATGATAAAGCCATAGGCTCCTTATTGGCCACATCAGAGCAATCACACAATTCGTTGTTCCAGAAATCTGACATGCCACATTGGTGCTATTACTTGTTTAGAGGGCAGCGGTGCGGTGAAATGTACTCGAATGTTATAAAATCCTTTACTGCAAGGATGTGAGAAGCATGATACCTTCCTGTGTGTAAGATGGTAGATGCAATAAGGTGTTACCCATATACATGCTCTTAATTTATTTTACAACATCTTCATACAATACACAAACTTGTTACTTAATTTCTAGTGATCATATTTCTTTTCAATCTTTTTCTTTTAATATTGTCCTTTCCTATTGTGATCATGCTTGAACTACTTAATGTTTTATGTTTATGTTTTGATTTGATGTTTCCTTTTCATTTATCATGTTTATGTTAGTATTACTACTTAATGTTAAGAATTTAGGTAATACGTTCTATATTTTGCAGTTGAAGCTATTATCTCTAGTTCTTGCTTTTTTATCAACATAATGGTGTGTTCCACATGCAAATGATGCAACCTCACTTCATGATTGTAGGCTCAAAATGATGAACATGATGTACAACCAAGCATGATTGTCAAATCATAAAGTACAATTAGCTAAAATGGTCAGAAAATAATAAAACTGAAGTTGAAAGCGCATAAGTAAATAGCAAACAACATATATGAACAATAACAGACACTATTGAGTGACATTGTAAATCTTTACACAATAAATATAGATATTGAGCATGATTGTCGAATCTTAAAGTAGAAATAGCTTTATTGGTTAGCAAATAAAAAAAGTGAAGTCAAAGGTGTGTAAGTAAACAATAAACAACATATGTGAACACTAAAGATAATAACGAGTGATACTGTAAATTTATACACAATAAATACAGTTACTAAGCATGATTGTCAAATCTTAAAGTGGAAATAGCTTGATTAGTTAACAACCAATTAAAGTAAAGTCTAAGGAACGTAAGTAAACACAATATGGCATATATGAACACTACCAGACGATAATGAATACTATTGTTAAGTTGTAAAGCATAAATAAGTATGACAGTTCGGAAATGATAATTCTTAGTAAAGCTAATAATCAAATTGAAGATATTCACTTAATGCTAGGCATATGAAGATTCACTAAGTCACCCTTCGAATGTGCCTCCTCATTACTCCCTGAGATGGGTGGCTCAGTGGTTGTTTACAAATCAGTTTCTTGATGTCTTTGTGGTGGGTCATCCTCCTTCAATGGTTCAACTACTGTAGTTGCCTATGACGCTTCCATGGACAATGCTAATTTGGAATCTTGTTGTGGGCCATCATCAACTTTTTGAACTTTACTCGTTACCGGTGTTGTGTCTCCAAGTTGGGGTAGTTTCGTGTGATGCCATCTGATAAGATACATGTAGCGTACTCTAGTCATAGATGGGTAACATCAAAATAAGGAACAATGAATCTCTCACTGTGTGGAAGCTATTCCATAAAGGGCATCAGGTAAACTAGATAAATATCAATGTTGTTCCTCTGTTGTGGACAATCACATACATGACTCAGTGTATATGACGTTGTCTCACCAATATTAAGTTTCTTCTGCAAGTGATCTTCAAGCAAGGCACGCTGCAAAAAATGAAAAGAGAGTTACAAAAAATTAGCATGAAACCAAAGTGGGTTTGGTAATGTGTGTCATTGTTACCATAGCATTTGCTGCATGATCATAAATTGGACTACCGACAGATGAATAATGAAAATATTCCTTCTTGTCTTTGTCAAGAACAAGAAGAAGGTAATGTTTGTTCCAAACAATCAGCATGAGAACAAGTTCCATTCTCTGGTAATCTTCTAAAGAGGGAGACATCATTTTATCCAATCCATCAACTGAATGCTCTTGGTGTGACAGAGAAAGCGCCATAGGTTTGCAAATTGTGGCGGGTCTTTTGAACTCCTGGGGGAATTTCTTCAAAGAATCAAGTAACATGAGGATGAAAATGACCATGACAGAATCCAACACCATATGTTTACCATCAATGAAAGCATGCAGATAAGATCGGTTTGTGTGACCCCATACACTACTTCATGCAATTGTCCTCATATCTTATGATGAAAACATACTAACATGATATACTAAACACTTAACAGTAAAAACAAACAATTACGATAGTATTAAAATTGTTAGTTGTAATACTAATGAGTGCAAGTTGAAAGTGGTGCACAAATAAAATACTCAAGTAATACACCATGATAGTAAATAGTAAACCTAAAATTCAGCCATCACAGCATGAAATTGAAGACTAAATCCTAAACCTTCGGTCCAACTAGCACAACATAATATTGTTAATGTAAATATAAAATTCAAACATCAACCTATGGTGCAAAACATTTGTTGAGGTACTTACTCTTCTATTTTGTTATTGAGTTTTGGAAGATATGGCACCAAAAGTTGTAGAGCTGGTCGTCTACTATTTTGTTATAACTTTTCAGACGCTCAAAACCTGCTGGCCGTTTTATCTATAGGACAAAATCTTTTGGAGGTTTGTTTAACTTTTGATCTGTGATTTGTACTCCCGTGTCTTCTAAACAGAAGAGGATTTCCTGTATTTCCTCTACAAGGCTTACTCCCTTCTCCCCCTCATTTACAGACAATTTTCCCCCATTTTTTCAATCAGGTTAAGGACTCTATAGCATTGCCAATGCCCTCCATTATTTGCCCATATACCAACTCATCTGTGATAGAGTTGGCGCAATTCTTTTCTTTCCTTTCCTAGTGCTAGCGTTTTTTATTGAGGGAGCATATGTTGGGCAAGAGGATATTGCTAGCTTTGTAGCGTGCATAATAGGCTTCTTATACTTGGACCCTTTCGATACCTCCCCCAATTGTGGTTTAGCTAGTCATGGCTTGGACACCACTTTCATAAACATTTTTGGTGGGGGTGTAGAGGGATCGTCATGGGGTGGATCAAATGAATGACTAATATCATCCATACATTCTAGTGTGGGTGGCTCTTCATTTCCCTTAGCTACATATTCCTTCTCTTCGAGAACACTTACCTTCGCACTAAGTGCTACCAACTCATCCATCAAAGTTTCATAGTTCACATCTTTCATGTCCTTCCTCATTGTTCTTGAGGAAAGTGATTACCGTGCATACTCCTTTTTTATGCTATCTGACTACCTACTATGTTGACCCTTCATGTGAGAGGGTTCCCTCTTCAGTTTCTCATCCTTTCTCCTTGGCCTTGTCCTTACATATTTGGGTGCTCTAATAGCATCGGATGACTTTGAAACCATCCTTGTGTTGTTTCTGTCAACCTTTCCATATCCAATAAGTTCAACTTTCGATTATCTATCGGCCATGAGTGGAACAAACTAGTAGATGGCAACAAACATCAACAAAAACATGTACAATAGAAATTTATACAAATTAATCTTTACATAAAATGAATAGGTATACAACATACTAAACAATGACATAGATAAGTAAATAGTTTTGCTAAATTTTGAACAGGTAGGTGTGATACGGAACAACAATTATGGATATTAATTTCATACAATTTGTGATTAGCAGTATATTATAACATAAAAATAGAAAGTGGAATACTATCGACTACATCCTAAAGTATGCATACCTGCTTCCACTAAAGTAACTCAATAATAGCACTAACCCAAGCTTGTTTCTTGTGGTTACCTTCACCATAAAAGCGGATACGTGGTGTTCTTCCAAAGTGAATCTTCTTCCCGGTACCTATTACTTCATAAAAGCAAATGTTTAATGCAATAGTAAAACCCCTTCGATATCCTATCTTTCACAGGTGTTGTGATTGGTTGATAAATGCTTATGTATAAGTAATACGAAGTATACTTTTCTTACATTGAGCATTACTTTTATCAGATTTTATAGCTCATTCGTGTATATTTGTGTTCTTTTGTGCATTTAGGGTTGTGGAGATAAGTTTAGAAGAAAGGAAGCAAAAGTAGATTGCGGACACGAATGTTGATGAAATTCTTTGATCGAACAAGGGTCAAGGCACAAGTTTTGCTCATAGACATGTGTGTGTGTGTGCCAACCTCCATTATACTAGAGGGAATACACAAGGTGGAGGGGCACAAAGGCAGTCACAGTCATATGTTCTGACTTGTGCGATATTGTTAAGAGCTCCGTCAATGTTGTTTAATTGAATGCCCGACGTGATCTACCGTATGGATATGTGCCCAATCATACGGCCTCGATGAAGAAAGTGAATTCAGGAGTATTTCAGTGAAGTACTATAGTAAAACACTATAGCAAAATCACTATAGTAGTTACCGTTTACAGGATGCAGGAAAAGAAGACCTGGAAATCCACACTGCCATGTGGAAATTCCACATGCCCGTGTAGATGCCCGATTTCAACCCTATAAATACGACTTTGAGAGTTTTATTTGGGGATCTTCTTCCTATCTTTTTCCTATCTTTTAGGGCGAGCACGGCTAGGGGTTGGAGAGGCTTTTGTTGGGCTTTAGGAGCGATTCTACGGCATTTGACATTGCTTCCCTTTGGAAGAGAGCTATTGCGAGAGCTTTCATTAGCATTGATTCTGCGAGGTGTGCCCTAGGCTTGAAAAAATAGTCCTTGGAGAAGACGAGACGGCTCCTCAAGACCATCGATATGGACGACAAGGGGGTTTTCTCTATGGATTACTTGCATCTATCTTTGATTTTATCTTTGACTTTGTATTGCTCCATGGAGAGCTAAACCCCTAGTGGGTGCTTGGACTTGTAAACCCTAGGATTTTATTTCATTTACTTCTATTATGTTTTCTTTAATTGGTGTTTTAATTGAGTTTCAATCTTGTGTGCTTGTTGATTTGATTTTCCTTAAAGTGACACTAGGGTTGAGAATCTATGTAGGTAATCCTTTAAAGTGGTGACAACTTCATTAGGATTAGGCTTAGCAAGATTAAAGAGGGTTGAGAGGGTGAGTCGAGAGGTAGCGGAACGTCCCCTTTCCCTTCCGATATGATTTATCTTACCTCCATGTTCCAAGATTTCTTTGCGGTTATGATAGAGTGAAGTACTAAGAGACAAACTCCACTGGGGCTTAATTGTGTGAGCAATAGAGTGAAGTGTTGAAGTAATCCTTAGTCCTGGGGCTTAATCATAACTAGGGGTCTTTCACTTGAACCAAAGGGTTAGATCTATATTAGGGAATAAGGTTTATCACTTGGAATCCCTAGAGCTTCAAGTAGTACTACACAGTGTGAGGCATTGAGAGTATCCCTTTCCGCTGGGATATAGTGTAACGGGTTAGTCACGGTTGACCTTAGGTCTGGGACTATGTGTCTTTGGATCTCCACGACTCATTAAACCTCATTAGAAGACATAATATTAGTCTTGCACTTGAAGCAATAATTCTAGGGTGAGCATTGTCCGAGTACCCCATTTTACCATCGATTACCTCACCTTATTCCTCTTGATTTTTTTTTTCTCTTTTACTTTTATTTGCATTGATATTTTAAAATAACATCACAACTTGGTTTTCACTATAGCTAGATAGCAATACTTTGTGCTTCTGAACAACTATTCCTTATGGATTCGACTACCCACTCACCGAGGTATTTTATTACTTCGATGACCAGTGTAGTTGCGGTACACACACGCAAGGGGCGTGTCATAGGTACATCATCCATCATCCACTTATGAGTAGCCTATGCCCATGCGTATTGCCCTATTGTTGATAAATCGGCTAAGTAGTAGGCTAAATATGATGCGGACAAACAAGAAGTTGTGGTGAAAAGTAGCGATCCCAAAATGTACAATAATAAAAGCTTCACAAAATTTTCTCCTTTATTACTTTCTTTATTTAGCACCATATGCATTAAAAACCTGACTACGAAGTCTTTGTTTCAGTCTACTCCTTTGGCCAAGTACTCATTTTCAAATGCGCAACATTCCATTTTCTTTTGAAGTCTATGAGGACACCATCACATTGTAATCCTAATATCAACGAAACATCTTCTGGCTTAAATAGTAGATAACTATCCCCCAATTTCTTGCTCCTTTCATCAAGCACCTAAATTAATGCATCCAGTTTACTGTGTTCTTGGACTATGGGCTCAAAGTCCATAAGGTGGCTAAATGGTGTCCATCGAAGTATCTCCTAGTGCCTTCGCACAATCATCTTCTTTAACCAGCTTATGGTATCAACAAGTGATACTAAGTAGCAACATCCATTCAGAAGATTTTCAGAATGGTTAGCTATAACCCTCCTAATCACACAAACAAAACACATTGTTCAGGTGACATATACTTCATGAACCACAAAGGACAAAACAACACACTAGCAGTAATTTCATTCGTAATAAAAGGCTATAAATCCTAATTGCTAATGATCCAATCACATCTTTTTTGTAGAACCAGCCAAATATGTGTTTTGAAAGAACCATTTATAGATACAATATACAACAGAAGAATACAATTTTATGGGTAACAAAATTTTTAACATAGAATTTAAACATCAAATGCATTTGTAATTTCTAAACCTAAAATACATTCCACATGATGATAACAACGTTATTAGAAAGATTCTGCCCACGAAAGACACTTGCTTTCATACATCCATAGGGTTTTATTCATTTCAACTGAAATTAGGGCACAAACTAATTGTAAAAACTAATTGCGCATGGAAATTTCAAGTCTTTATAGAGGAATTACAGGACTTATGCACAATGATAATCCAATTCCTCAAACAATAAACAATAATTTCCATAAAAATAAAAAAAAAATAACATAACATTAAGCAAAAGATATAAAGAGTCGTCGTCCTTCACACCTATTTACGGCTATGAACACAGAGGGCAAGGATGCTATTGTGCTTTCCTACTTCTTCTCTCTGGTAGCAGCGACAATAACGCCAGCTATGATGTCTCCGTCCAAGCAAAGGCAACTGTGATTTCTTTAGAGAATACGATTATGGGGATGTGATGGTTATTTAATAAATGCACAATTTTCAAACCTTCATAATCAGATATCCAATTGAGGGCAACATAGTTATTTTACCATGCATTTTACCCCGTTAAGCAACCGTTGGACTAGCAAGTATTTCTCTAAAAAAGGAAGGACTTTTAGGAATATGGAAAAATCAAAGGCTATTTTTAGCCGATTGAGAAAATAGGAGCAAGGTTGTCAGACCCGGCCCGGGCATTGACCCGGCTAAACCCAGGGGTCAGGGGTCAATGGGTTCGACCAGGTCGAACCGAGGTTGAACCGAGGTCAATAATAAAATATTAAAAAAATTATAATAATTAATAATGAGCAAATATAATATTAAAACCATAATTATAATATAAAAACTACTCAAATTTTATATTTAAATTATGTCATTTATTTTTAAATTTTTAAATATTTACAAATTTAATATATTAATATATAATTATCGAACTTCTCTCGGTGTTTTTTTATTTATTTATTTGTTTATTGGTTGAGTTTGTTAGAATAGATAAGAAATTTAATTCACTAATTTTCATCATTTTATATGGATGATATATTTTTATCGATAAATTATATAACTTACCCAATCTCAATTGAGTTTTTATTTTGTTATATATTTTGTTATATTTTTTTATTTAATTAAAATATTTTATTTTTATATTTTATAATAAAATTGCACTCATTTATTGTTTTATTTTCTTAATAAATTAAATTTTTGTAAAGTATTTACATAACATATTAATGGATTTTATTTTTAATTGTTAATTTTTGTTGGTATGTTTATGATATATATATATATATATATATGTAATTCTATTCATTGATTATAAATTAAAAATTAATACTAATAAATATACATGATTTTGTTGTTTCTAATGAGAAAATAATAATAAATTATGAAATATTGTAAAAACAAATCCTAAAATTGTGACCCGATTGACCCAGCCGGGTCAACCGGTTCCCGGTTGAACCGCCCCGATCACCGGGTTTTTCTATACCCGGTTCAATGAGGTATACCCGAGTCGGCCGCATTACCGGTTCCCTGTTTTTCCGGTTGAATCGGCCGGACCGGTCCAGATCTGACTACCTTGAATAGGAGGGATGTTCCATGCAATTCCTCAAACATAAATTAAGAAATTAATAAAACATTCTAAAAAATTACTGACTTACCAAATATGAAAAAGTGATTTTTCATGGAGTTTATCAAAACTTATTCTTTACTCTAAAGAGTCACTTTGTAATCAAAATTGTCTTTGCAATTTTTATAATAAAAAAAACCAAAAGTCAATAACATGTTGACCTATTGGTACCGAGTCCTTTTAATAAAAAAATACCAAAAGTCAATAACCTCACAGCCTACTCAAAGTGATGGCACATATGCTTATTGGTTTTGCTTCACACCTGTGCATATTTCTAACTTCTTTTAAATAGGAGACACTTGCCACCTTTTTGTCAAATAAAAATAAAAATAATTATAATTATAATAATAATAATAACAATAACGTAAATTCCCTGATTTTGCACCGGGTTTCCATAATCTTGATGGTTTTAAGCCAATATTGTATACGGACAAACAATGAAAACTATTATAAACTAACTCCATATAATGAAAACTGTTGACATATTTAGTTTTGAAAAGTTCACTCAAACAAATAAGTTCAATTATAAATAATCTATTTAGTATAAATAAAAATTGGTTAATAATTTGTTTTTTTCCTCAAATTATTTACTAATAAATCATAATTAATATTATATTATATATTACATGTCGTATTATTAAAAAGTTATTAATACTTTTAAAATAATATTTAAATATGTTTTTATTAATCTAGATTTACCTGAATGACTAATAATGATATTCCAAATAATATACAAACTTTTGGTATCCGTTTTTCCACAAAATAAAAATAATTTTTAATAATTATAATTGATTTAAAATATGTAATAATTCTAATATAAAAAAATCTTTTCTCCAACCCCCGCAAATCAATTTATACAACTATAGAGGCAGAGGAATAGGGGGGTGGTCGCCCCTTGTTGTTGGCGGGGTCAAAGGACCCCTGCCCTACCGTAGCTCCACTCTTTTTGCCACCTTCCTCCACCACCTCGCATCTCTCTATTGCTTCACCCTTGTCCACACCTAGCTTGGTCAGTTCCAAGGAGATGTAAATATTGTGTCCCTCCACTGCTCCACCCTTGTATGCTTGCTTGTATAAAAAAAAATATACACACACGCATAACCCTGAATTCTTAAGAAAATAAAAAAATTGTGAAGTAACTCTCTTAAATTTCTCATTTGATCTTTTTGAGGATGTGAAATTATTATCTTTTTTGGCGAGTTTGAACTATTTTGTTTGTTTGGTTGGTTTTTTATTTGTGAGATGTTTTTTTTTATGTTGTGTTTGTGATTTTAAAGAGTTTTTGAAAATTTGTTGATATGTTCATAATTGATTAATGTAGATAAATTTTGGGATTTGAGGAGTATTTAAAGTGAAATTTAGAATTCAATAATAAATAAAAAATAAATAGTATTTATATTAATATAATTATAAATTTAAATAAAAGTTATTACTTTTAGATATCAATTTCAAACACAAACTTATTTGTATTATTTTAAAATTTTAATTTATAAAATTTTTGTTAATTAATTTATTTTTTTAATTAATAGTTCGCATCATTCCATACACTTTCTGGTTCCGCCTTGAATATATGTATAGATAATAAATAAATAAATAAAATATCAACAACTATTTAATTTTTTTTTCATAAATGATTAACTCTGACAACAACATTTACCAGACGCTAGAATATCCGCCAACTCCGTTGGACGCCAAATAAAGGGTGCTTATATATAGCCTATTTGATGCAATATGTGTGACATGGCTCACTAAAATGGAATTATGTTGGGTTTGAGGTTAAACAAATCAAATTTGTTTTATAATTACGTTGTCCCATTTATAACATAATGATGTTTATGTTGTTATCATGTCAATCCTCCAAATGTAATTTAATAATCATATTATACTCAAGTTGACCTATATATAGGCCTCGTTTGGATTAACTAAAAAAAAGTGATTTTTTCAGATCAGTAGGACTTTTAAAAGACTGCTTTTCAGAGTAAATTAAATGTTTCTTTATATTTTATGTTTAGATAAGTTAATACAGAAATATTTTTATACATGTCAAGTTGTTTCGATATGCATTCTTAAAAGGACTTTTTCAATGACAAATTACTAAAATGGGTATTTATTGAGTTATTATAATATCTCAACTATTATGCATTCAAAACATAGTAATTGCTATTGATAATGATAAAAACAACAACACTAATGATATAATAATAATAATAATAGTTATTATTATTATTATTATTATTATTATTATTATTATTAGTAGTAGTAGTAGTAGTAGTAGTAGTAGTAGTGGAAATTGCCAAAAACACTCCTTAATTTTACAATCCCTAAATACCCCTTCCTTTTAAACTCAATGTTTTTTAAACCCCCAAAGCATGTAACGGTGGTTAACGGAATGATTTTTAAATTTTATCGACGAAAATGCCCTTGCATGGGAAGTCGTGGCTGCAGCTATTTCGGCGGTTTGAGAGAAAGTGGGGGGTTTTTCTTAGGGTAACCCCAACAGACAAATTTACTGGAGCCGTATACTTGTTTTTTCTCAACTCGCGTCTTCAGCTTTTTCCTTTCCGAAGTTGTCTCTACCAGCACATCCTCTAGAATTTCAGCTTTTCCCTTTCCACCGGTGTCTCGAACGAGAAGTCCAGCGCAAGTATTCGGCATTTCATCAGTTTGCAATCTAAAGTATTGATTATGGTTTTATGTTAACTATTTTGTTGCAAAGAAAGATTTTTCGGTTTTGTTTTGTGGTTCTGTTTTTATTGGAAGATATTGAAGTCTGCAGGGGGATTTCTCGGCTGGGGTTTTGTTAGTCTGCAAAGCGATTTCTCGTCTAGGGTTTTGTTTTATTTTACATTTTCGTCTGTATACACTATCGAAATAGTTTTCCGATTGTTATGAGTTGTGTAATATTTATAATGTATGTTTCCCCTTTCATTTGATATGATTGAAGTTTATAAATGAGGTTTACGTTTAAGAAATGAGAGGTTACCGTTTAAATATTGATGTCTCTGTTTAAGTATTGTTGTCTCTGTTTAACAAGTGATATTTCTGTTTAAGAATTGAGAGGTTAACGTTTAAAAAACTTATATTTCAGCTTAAACATTTGTGAATATTGCTGGTTGAATGTATTGTTATTATCACAGGCTTGTGATTATAGTGGTTAACCTGATTAATGGGCGATGCTACTTGATACCGGTAATGGAGATCTTGGCTGAATTTGAAAGTTCACATGACCCCTCGACACTGGGAGATCATCTGAAGGACACCGTTTGCAGCATTTACTGAGCTGGAAGCTATATTCCAAGAGAGGGCCCTTCTTGATTCTCTATTGCATAGGTACGATGGCCGCACCAATAAATTCAGGATCGGGGAAAGACTGCTAAGTTTCAAGCCTGAAAATGTGGCCCTCGTTCTTGGTCTACGTTGTAATGGAGACGCAGTCGTGTTTCAGAAGAAGAAAACACGCTTAGCTTTCGAAGAGAGGTATTTATCAAAACCTACGAGAGAAATAGAGACTCCATCAAGAGCACTATTGAGCAACTCGTTGGACAGAGGGGAAAAGAAGAAAATTTTGCCAAACTCCTGAACTGGATCATTGATTATGTTGATGATCTACTTGGCATGGGGCGATACGCATGGCTGCAGGCGACGCACAAATGGCTTATGGAGGACATTCCACAAGCAGCCGCTCGAGTGCAAGCTAGATGCGCAGGGAAGAAGACCAACACAGGGTATATTAAGGGTTGCTCGGTCGCGCTTAACATCTGGTTTTACGAGCTGACTGCAACCGGAAAGAAAGTCTGTTTTGGCAAGATCCCAAGGATGTTGTGCTCCAGTGAAAATACTTACTGGAAGCAAGCGACGATAGAAACCAGTTTGTCATCTCTCGAAAGAAAAGAGGTAATAAATCTTGAATAATGTGTTTAAGAGTAGTCGTTAATGTTCAAACATATTATTTAGCATTTAACTGTGTTTATTTACTGTATAAAACATATTCTTCAAAGTTTAAACATTTTGTTCTTTGTTTACGTTTATGCTATAATCTTCAAAGTTATGGTCCTTGACAATAAGAAATAAGAATATAGGCATTATTCTTCATGCCAAAGCGAGGAATACGATAAAGATGCGTTAATAAATTGTGCTTGATTAATAGTATTTGGTAATAATCAGTATTCTAATCTCAACTTGTATACCTCCACAGCGGAGGCTATTCGATATTTGTATCGATATGGAGTTCGACGAGTCGGCGACCGCAAAGTACCCACTACTTCACGATATTGAAACCCCACGACAAAAACAAGGAAGTGTCGACTGCGCCGTCTATGTCATGTGGTTTATCAAGCAATTACTCACCGATGAGAAGCTATGGCTACCATAGATGGGCGTCCCTTATCTGAGATTAAAGTATGTTTCCCGCATATTTAAGGAGGGGAGGGCAGCCAACATCACTGACAAAGGGGAGTCTTCGAAAGCGGGTTGATAGAATTCCTTGTTTTTATTTGTCTTCAAATGTAAACCAGTTTAAATTCAATTCATTGTTTTCGAAGAACATGAAAAATTTTGTTAATGTAAATTTACTAGTCTCTATACTTATATACTTGACTCTTTTTTTTAACTTTCAGTTTCATTGTTTAACTTTTAGTTTCATTGTTTAACTTTCAATTTCATTGTTTAAATATCAGTGTTTCCGTTTAAAATGATGTAGCCACTTGTTAAAATAAGTATTGGCTGTTTAAACTGACAATGTCTCTATTTAAATATATGTGTTAACTGTTAAGAATAAGAGTTTCTCTGTTTAAAAATCAGCTTATTTACAATGGCTAGTCGGCTACAGTTTTATTGCAAGATCTACGACTGTGACCTGAGCCATGGCAGCGGCTGCAATGTAACTCGCAGACCTCAAAGACTTGCGACTCAATCCTTTTTTGTCTAGGACGCCAGGTTGCTTTCTCGTCACAGGCAGCCGCAGAAGAAGTTCTCGATTTCCATTTGTAGGCTTGTCATTGTCGGATATGGGGAATATAGCTTCCTTATATGCCAGTTTGTAATTGTTGACGGTGAAGTAACCGCTAATAAATCGATGAACGTTTGTGTCTGTCTGCATTATTGTAGCACAAGCGTGTTTGCACGGGATACCATAAACTTGCCACCTGCGACATGAGCATGTTCTGATGGCAAGATCTACAGAGTTGCTGCACTGGTCAATCACTTCATAACGATCATCGACACAATGACTAACACGAAGATTTCAGCTATCCTCAATAAGTATCTCTACATTCGAATGTATGTCCGGGCATAAGAAGGTCTCCCATTTGTTCGCTTGCTCACGGCGGTTGCATAACATGCCATCAACTTAAACATGTACAACGTAGAACACAAATCTCAAACAAGCTTAAGCAAAGACATTGATAGTTAAACATGAACACATTTGGTTAAACAGTATTATAATAAGTTAAACAATGAGGTAGATAGTTAAACATAGACAATAATATTTAAACATTTTTAAAATGTTTTAAAGGATAAGACCAATTCTTATGTGTAAACCAACATTCAAATACCTTGTGGAGTCGACCAATTTTGTCACCAGTAAATGCCGAGCTTCTGTGATCCAAGCATGGAACGACTCTGTGACATTTGAATACATCTCACCCCCAACGTTCACCTCTGAACAGATAATTCGATCAATGTGCCGTATCCGATTTATTAATCAACCAGTGATGGGCTTCGGGTGATGTGGCCTGCAGTTCATTCATGGTATCATTGAATTCTTTAGTCGTGGATGCCCACGTAATACGAAAGTATATAGACCAACACTCCTTCCTCAATGCCTTCCCAAGTCTGACGTTGGCTTTCATAAAATTAGCCTCCAAGTGACGAAGATAATATGCATGTGGGGAAGAAGGGAAGACTCTCACAATAGCGTTCACAAGGCCCTTGGACCTGTCCAACACGAATGTAATTATCTTATGGTAATCTCCTTCCTCATATAAAGCATCACCTAACTTGGATATGAACCAAGTCCAATTGGCGTCGGACTTGTTGTCGACAATACCGAAGGCGACGTGGAAGAAATCATTGTTTCCATTTTTGCTTGTGGTACCCAGTAGAGTACCCCGATACTTTCCAAGGAGGTGGGTACCATCAACAAATAGCTGCGGCCTGCAAGCCCTCTTGAATCCCACAATACATGCTCTGAAAGAAAAGAATGCATGTTTAAAATGCTCACCATCCCTTTCCACAATCGTAATGCTGCCGGGGTTTGTCTCAACCACCTTATCCACGTACCAAAGCAACAAATTTTAGCTAGAGATGGAATGTGGACACCATCCCTTTCCACAATTGTAATGCTGCCGTCGAGGATCACCCGGGCATTCTCTTTTCCCAACCAAGCCTGCTTGTATGGAATGTGGACACCATGTTCCCGCAACATTTCCTTCTGAATGTCAATGGCTTTATACAAGAGCTGGTCTATGAGTTTCTGAATCACTCGTGCGCTTACCCATTTTTTGGACACTTTCGGATGTGAGGCCGATCCTAGTTCACCCCCGCAAGTGTGTGACGGGTTGATTGTCTTTATTCTGAAAGTATTTTTATTATATTCTTTTGATGCATGAAGGCGCCATTCACAACCAACGGCAGCGCATTCCACAGTCACCCGGTGTTTTTTCGTTCTTTATTAATTTGAAGTCAAATTTCTGTTTGATTGCAAAATTTTGAAATGCGTCCCTGAAATGTTCAATGCCTTCAAACCGTTGTCCGATATCCAACGACAACACTTCAGAATGATCTAACAAGGAAGGAAGACATCCCACACTGTCAGGGTCGCCATGGGGTTGACCGGGCGCGCTCCCAAAATCTGAATTTCTTCCAACACTTCAGTTTAAACGAAAAATATCAATATTTTAAGCAGAGACATAATGTGTTTAAATGATAAAATCAAAATTTAAACGTTAATGCAAATATTTACATAATGCCAAATAAATTAAACGAAGAAGATAAAGTTTAAATGAAAACGCAATATATTTAACAGAGATTAGAAAAGTTAAACACTAATGAACTTATACAACTAGATAAACATAACAGAGGAGAATCTTACAATAAGAAAAACTCATTTTCAGTAGGATTCGACAATGGCACATCGTCTGTCTTGACAACAAGATCGACTACAGCGCATTTGAAGATGGAGTACATGTGACACATTCGTTAGAAGTCGACATCATTTTCTATTTGACAAACAGTTTTATATCCATCGGGTGTGATAAACTTCACCCTCACACGGTAAACATCGAGATATCATCGCTCACATATCTCAGCTAACACCGACTCCCAAGAAGTCAGCGCCATGAACATTAGTAATCTTCCCTCCCTGTTGTATTCAGTAATACCACAAAAACTATCCATAATATAACGACAGAACTCAAATCGAACAAACCAAATGAGAAGAAGAAGAAGAAGAAGAAGAAGAAGAAGAAGAAATAGAAGATTATGATGATGTAAACAGCCTTCTAAACTTTGTTTCACATAAAGCAAGCAGAAAGGCAAACAAAAAAAAGTATACAATTGTATGCATAAAGGTCACACATGATATGATTGGGCGGTATTTTTCCCACCATTTTCAAGGGAAAAAAGGTATTTCATAACATGGACCCACTTGAAGTGATAGAAAAAGGGTAATCCTTAAAGACAATCATTACTGGAGCTGGTTATACTTTTCTTCCTCTTTCCAACACTTCAGCTTTTTTTTTCTGCCGGGCATCCTTGGCTTGAAATTCTTCTTCACTTTCCACCATTGTTAGGAAGAAGTAGACGACATTTCATCAGTTTGCAGTGTGAATTCCTTGCAAGCGACACACAAGTGGCTGATGGAGGACATCCCACAAGCGACCGCTCGAGTGCAAGCGAGATGCGCTAGGAAAAAAGCAAGCGACGATAGAAGCCATATTGTTATCGCTCGAAGGAAAGTTCTCACCTTATCATGAGTCTCTGTTTAAATGTCAAACTACTATGTTTAACAAATGTAATTTAGTGTTTAATCTATTGGTCCACTGTTTAAAAACTTTTTATATCGTTTAAACGCATATGTAAAACCTTTAAATATTATCATTTAACTTTTTAAAAATATATGTTATCGTTTAAATTGCATGCTTTCACTAACATTATATTCAAGATGGATTTTTTTAAAAAACCTACGAGAGACACAGAGCCTCCATCAGCAGAGGGGAGAAGAAGAAAAATTTGTCAAGCTCCTGATGGTGTACCTTATGGGTACAATCCTCTTCCCAAACATGTCCTGCTCGGTACTGAACTGGATAGTTGACTATGTCGATGACCTACCTGCTACGAACACTTAAACAATGTTAAACAAAGACACTAATAATTACATAGGTAAAATTATATCTAAAAGAAGAGCAAGGTATTTAAACGCAGTCAATGATGTTTGCACAGTATGGAAAAGATTTTAAAAGATAAAAACAATTCTCAAGAGAAAAATATCAACTCCGTCTTAAAGGATGTGTCACGGTCATCTTTCTCTGGGGAATCCTCCGCAATCAAGCAATAGGTGAAAACTTTCTTATCTTGCCCAAGTCGAAACTCCCGCTTAATTGCTTCCCCATCATCCTCCGCTGGAGAATCCTCCGCATTCAGGTAATTACACGAGCATTTCGACCTGGGCAAGAAAAAATAGTTCAACTTGTTGATCTAAAAAATGTGGTCTGGCTGAAGCGAAAATCCTGGACACATGAAGAAGAAACTCATCAGAGAAGAAGCACAGGAGGAGGAGGGGGTGTCCAGGGAAGGGGTCTTCCTTCTCATTTATGGTGTGAAGTCCACAAGCCGATTGGCGATTCAGATCCGAGAAAAAAAGAGAAACACATGGGGGACCGAGCTTTTCTCATTAACGAGGAAGGGGTCTTCCGAAATTTATGTTAAATTTATGAACATTTAATGGAGTCATTAATTCTTGTGCACGGGATACATTAAACTAGCCATCTGTCACCTGCCAACACTTCAGTTTAAACAGAGAAGATAAATATTTTAAGCAGAGACATAAAGTTCTTAAATGGTAAATTATAAATTTAAACGTTAATTCAAATAGTTACATACTAACAATTATATTAAACGAAGAAAACAATGTTTAAATATAAACATAATATATTTAAACAGAGAAGGACACAGTTAAACAGTAATGAATTTATACAACTAGATAAACATAAAAGAGAAGAATCTTACAACGAGAAAAACTCGTTTTCAGTAGGATTCGACAATGGCACATCGTCTGTCTCGACAAGATCGACTACAGCGCATTTAAAGATGGAGTACACGTGACACATCCGCTGGAAGTCAACATCATTTTTTGTTGGACAAACCATTTTATATCCATCGGGTGTGATAAACTTCACCCTGACAGGGGAAACATCGAGACCACATCGCTCACATATCTCAGCTGAGCTAACAACGATTTCCAAGAAGTCAGCACCGTGAAAATTAGCACTCGAATCGAAGAAATTCTCACCTTATCAAGAAATCAGCAGAATTCAAATCGAACAAACTAAATGAAGAGAGGAAGAAGAAGAAGATTTGATAAAAAGCAAACACATGATGTGATTGGCCGGTTTTTTCCCGCCATTTTTAAGGGCAAAAATGAAATTTCATAGCATGGACCCATTTGAAGTGAACGATAGGGGGTAAAAGGGAACTTAAACAATAACGGAAGGGGTGTCCAGGGTTTGGCAAAGTTGGAGGGGCTATTTAGGAATATTTGAAATTCACAATGGGTAAACAGTAATTATCCGTTATTATTATTATTATTAGCATTATTATTGTTGTTGTTGTTGTTATTATTGAGATTGATAATGATAATAATAACAACAACAGCAGCAACAACAACAACAATAATAATAATATTTATTTTATTAGGCTAATTTAGTAATTTCATAACTCAAACTAGATTTTGAAAAGTGCTTTTCACAAAAACACCACATGACCGGCTTTTGAAAAAAAATAGTTTTTCAACTTTTTTTTATCAAGTTATGCTTCTGTAGAAAAGGCAATACAAATAAGATTTTTGATTTAAGTAAACCACATATAAATACCCATATATATATACATTTTGACTCTTGATAAATTTTCATTCCATTGAGTTAGTTTTATTTAATATTTATTTAATTTTTTATAGTTTGTATTTTTATTGGTTATTTAATTATTTAGTTTTTGATTTCTGGTATATTTAATAGTTTTGTGATTGGTTATTTATATGGTTTATTCAATAATTACTAAAGTTTAATTATGTATAGTTCAGAATCATGTTATCATTATAAACTTTTCATTTCAATTAAATTTTTAGCAAGTTTCCAGATGTCATATTTTCATCCATTATTTAAAAGGTTTTATATAGGAAATTACGGATTCATGATGTATTGATTTTGAATTATTTCATTTGTTTAATGCATGAATATTTGCATTTACTTGAAGTGCTGATTTTTGTGATTATACTATTCCAGATTTTAGTAAATTGTTAAGTTGTGTGGAATATTCTGTTAATTGATATAATTGGATTAATTTTTGTAAGAAAAACGAGATCACCGAATTTCAGTATTTTTGTGTGGACAATAATTTTGGACATACCGACATATTTTTGTTATAGAAACTCGTAGTCCCCAATTAACAATGCAATAACCCTGTCACTGGGGGTTAAACACTGACCATGTCGACACGTACTTCTGACATAGAAACTATAGTTTCGCACCATTCCGTCGGTGAAGAATAACGACTTCTGATATTCTGGCTCGGGTCACCGAGGGTAAACCTATGAGTTCTGAAATCCGACTCGGGTCACTGAGTTTAAATAAATGAGTTATGATATTTTGTTTTGGCATTAGTTGTTGGGGGACATATATGCTTGTTATTTCGGTAAACTAAATCTGTTATGATTTATTTCCGATTTCTGGATTTCACTTTGATATTTATTCCGTTTTGTTACATTTTATATGTTTTTAGAAATTATTGAATTTTTTGATTCCGATATTTTTAGTGGTTGCTTACTGGGCTCCCAAGCTCATTAAGTTGTTTTCTTTCCCTTTCAGATCAGGAGTAGGGTTGAGTGGTGGAAAACTTAGCAAGGATCGTTGGGTATTTCGCCGTATAATTAGCTTGTAATAAGTACCATTTTTTTTTGGTGGGCCTGAGTTTTGATTGAATTAGTTATGTTTGTTTTTGCAAACATTCAACCTGATTCTTTATTCTGTTTGGATCAGGTTTTGAGGCCTTGTATGTCTACTTGGTTTCGGCCTTGTAGGTGTGCGGCCGTTTGTCAGTGCACTGGGCCTGGCGAGCCGGGTTCGGGGCGTGATAGTTTGAATTTTAAATGGATAAATTCACATATTTATTGAATAAATAATGATATTTTATGTGATCTTTAAATTCAAAAAAGTGTTATTTCAAGATTTTAAGGATAACAAACTTAGCTATATATATTGTTTTGTTAGTTTTGATTATGTTCATTATTGATAGAAGTTGATAAAGAATGGAATAACTTTCATTAAGGCAAGAACCTAATAAATAGATACAATTGGTATAGATACAAGGGTAGGTAGTATGTATGAACATAGCATGTATTAAATATATGTATCCGCATATACTAGTACTCGAACACACTCCCTCAAACTCATGCTGGGTCATAAACTGAGAGTTTGGCAACTAAGATCTGAAACTGAGAAACAGTATGTGTCTTACTGAAAAAATCAACAAGCTGGTGGGTGGAGGCAACATATGGAAGAAGAAAACGGCCAGCAAGGTAATGATGCTGAACAAAGTAAAAAAGTGACCTTAAGATGCTTTGTGCGCTCATGAAACATAGGATTAGTAGTAATTTTGATGGCAATCTGGTTGTCACAATAGAGAGAGGAATGGCGCAAGATATAGAGACACCAAAATCTATCAAAATCTGACTCAACCAAATAATCTTCTTAGAAGTGAAGGATAGAGCACCATACTCAACCTCGGAAGTGGAAAGAGCAACAATATATTATATCTTGCTTTTCCAGGGTATAAGAGAATCTCCAAGGAAAATGCAAAAACCAAATGTAGATCTCTAATCAGTAGAATCAACTACCTAATAAGTATCACAGTAGGCATGTAGCTCAAATGATGACATGGCCGACAAAAATAAAGATCGAGTGATATTGCTACGAAGGTAACGAAGAACCCATACAAGTGCAGCATAAAAAATAGAGTGAGGAGCACTCACAAACTGACTGAGAACACAAACAACATTAGCAATATTGGGTCGAGTGATGGTTAAATAGATGAGAGAACCAACAAGTGCTCGATAACCAGTGGGATCAGTCAAAAGCTCACCATCAGAAGAGGAGAGACAATGATGCAATTCAATGGGAGTGGAAGAGAAACGAAGACCAGTGATGTGAACTAGTCTAAAAATGTCAGAAATGTATTTCTGCTAAGATACTATATAACCATGATGAGAATAGGCAATCTCAAGACCCAAACAATAATGAAGAGGACCAAGATCTTTCATCTAAAATTTGGTGTGTAACCGCTATTTTAGAGAAAAAACAGTATCAACATCATCCCCAGAAATAACCATATCGTCAACATAAAGAAGATGAATAGTGAGACCACGAGGAGTCTAACGAGTGAAAATGGCATCATCATGAGAGTTCTCGGTGAAGCCAAGAGCAAGAATCACACTGCGAAAACACTCAACCCAGGAGTGAGGAGCATGTTTAAGCCTATAAATTACTTAACAAAGTTGACACACATACTGGGGAAGATGAGAGAAACCAGGAGAAGGAGTCATATAAACCTCCTCAAAAAGATCCCCATGTAAGAAGGCAGTGGTGAAATCTAATTGATAGAGTGGCCAGTGACGTGCTACAGTAATAGCAAGAAGAAGACGAATGGTAGTCAACTTGGCTATAGAAGCAAAGGTCTCCTCATAATCAATGACATACCCTTGAGTAAAGCCATGAGCAACAAGACATACCTTATAGTGCTTAATAATGCCATCAACACGGGTATTGACCCTATAGATCCACTGACAACTGATGGGAGTAACATCGGAAGGAAAAGGAATGAGATCCTAGGTATGCATTCACTGAAGAGCCTCAAGTTCCTTTGTTATAACCTACTCCCAATGGGGATGTTGGCTGGCCTCATGATATGACTGGGCTCATGATGAGTGTGAACAATAGCAAGAATAGTCTAAAAATGTGGAGAGTAGGTAGAATAAAGAGAAAGAGCATATTGAGCTAGAGGATGACGAACACAGTCTAGGTACTGATGAGCGACAATAAGAGCATCTTCATGGGAGGTGGGCTGGAGGAGGAAGCAGGAGAATTACCTAAAGTATCAACACCTGCTAGGGTTAGGTAGAAAAAGGGGGAGGAGAAATATCAGAGGAAACTATGTGTGGAGTCATGGAGGCGACAGGAATTTCAGAGGAACCAGGTAGAATAATGGATAGAAGAGGAGTAGGAGGAGAAAAGGAAGAGTAAAGAAATGAAAGATCCAGATAAGGGAAGGTGCATCTTCAAGAAAAGAAACATGATGAGAAATACAAAGACGATGAAAGGATGGAACATAACAATGATAACCCTCGTGTTCAAGGCTGTAGCCAAGAAAAATGCACATTGTAGAGTGTGGAGAGAGCTTAGTTCACTTTATGGAGGATAGAAGCACGAACAGGATTATACAACTACAGTATGCTCAAGATGAGATCCTTGCAGCTGGTGTAACGTTGCACTGGATAGCTTCTCCGGACTAGGGAGACGGAGACGACGAACGAAGATAGAATTGGTTCTTTACATGAAGAGGCTCAAGAATGGAAACAATATGGACCAGAACACCAGTTTCTTCATCAAGATACAAGTAGAAGAAGAATGCAACTTCCAAAGCAAGTTTGCAGTACAATAGCCATGCTGTGATTTGACTTGGCGCCATTATTCCCTCCAAACTTTTTCAATTGTAGTTTTGGGATTAAACAAAAATATCACAGCTTGGGGTGATGGAAGGGACGAACGAGTACAAAAACTATAAAGGAAGGACGGACGGGGACTTTAATTTTGTCAGAAGGACCTTGGAGGAAGTTTAAAAAGTTTCAGTGACTTAAAAAAAATTTCCCTATTTTTTTTATTTATACTCAATAACTTAGGAAAATAACAAATTGAGATATCTAATTTTAGTAATAATAGTAAATTTTAAAAAAAAAAAAAGAAACATCAAATTTTTACCTTGAGCTGAAGAAGTACAAGTAAGAGATAGAATTTACCGATTTGATTTAATTACGGTGAAATTAATCATTTTTACAAGATAATGATATTAAAAAACAAACAATAAAGGTATTGGTTTATCTATTTTTATTAAAAAAAAATAATATCTCATTATTATTTTAAAATTATAATAACATTTAAATATTTGAATTATTTCTAACAATATATCTATATATATATATATATTCTCACCCAGTTGGATATAGGATTCAAGAATATGGTCAAAACTTATTATCTATAAAATAAATTTAAGAAAATATTACAATTATATTCCACTCCTCAAATTCTTGTAATAAAATAATATATAGCATTACTATGTGGATTAAAAAAAAATTATCTTAGATTTTCCAAATAACCGTTTTTCAAATTGAAAGATTTCACGATATCTCATTAACATTTTGAATTTATAATAATCTTTAAATATTTAAATTTTTGTGACTGAGTTGGTTGAAGATGATCAAAATCATGTTATTCATATAATAAATTAAAAAAAAAGAATTTTAAATAAGTTTACTTTTTAATTTTACTGTTTTTCATATTTAGTTATTTTTTTTATTTTAGATCAATTAAATTATTTTTTTTTATAATTATATATTTGAGTCTCAATTGGATACACTTTGGCTAATAACAATAATAATAATAATTATTATTATTATTATTATTCAACAAAAATATTTAATCAATAGGCAATTAATATTTTTCAAAATTTCAAAAATATTTTGTTGATAATTAATTATAAAAAAATATTTAAGGTAAAAGATTAAATTTTCATAAATAATTTACCGAAATTATTTATTCATAAGCTAAAATAACAAATATTTGTTTTTGATTAATTAATAAAACTCTTTAGTCAAATTACATAGAAAACCGTTTTAAGTGGAAATTAGACATTACCATCCATAAATTTCTTAGAAGAAGGTGCTTGACTACAACCCTAGTGATCTTCCAGGAGAATTAAATATCAAGATTGAGAGCATAGCTATGGTAAAAACTATTACTCCTAAGGTTTATGATTAATTGATCTATGTTCTTTCGATTGATACCGCATGCAAAGTTATTCATCTTATAGCATGTTTTTTCAAACTGTGTTGCATAACTTGGATCAGTACATCATACGAAGAACATAGACCAATTGATCCTAAACGTTGGGAAGATGGGCTATAGAGATAGACAGGTTGAAAGAATGGTTGGTGTCGCTCTTTGGATCTTTGATGATACTATGACCAAGTTTAGTAAGGAGATGATCAAAAGAATTGAAACAATATATAAAGTATTATTCTCTGGATATGACAATATATATATATATATATATATATATATCTTAGAATTTGAAATAACTATTTTTCAAATTGAAAGATTCCATGATATCGGATTAATTTTTGAATTTATAATAATCTTTAAATATTTAAATTATTTTTATTATACATATAGTGATCTTAACACATTTTTGCTTTACTCAACTTTTGGCATATTGTTGTTGGTTTCCCCCAGTCCCAAAACCCAGTCAAAGCGCCTATTTATTAAAATAATAATAATAAAAAATAAATAAATAAATAAATAAAATACGAAATGAATTTACCCCTTTTAAATTCACAAAATACATAACATCTCAACATGTATTCGTTTATCTATTTTTATTAAAAAATAATAATTTCTCATTATTGGTTGTAAGGATGAAGAACATGGTCAAAACCTATTCTTTATCAAATAAATTAAAAAATCAAAATTAGTATATTTGCTGATGCCTTTGTTCTGTTTTTGAAATTCTAGTACTGTTGTTGTCCTACTTGTTTTATTTTTAATTTTGTGTCAAGTAATTTAGATTTTTTCTAAAATTATGAAGATGATAATGATGGTCACATGAAAAACATCCGCGGGTTGATCGGGTCGAGATTGTAAAATAATACTTTGGGGTATAAAAATATTTAATTAGTAATAAATAAATATTTTTAAAAATATTAAATTAGTTTATTAATAATTAATTGCCAAAAATGGTTAAAGTAAAAAATTAAATTTTCATAAATAATTCACCTAAATTATTTATGCATTATTAATTAATAAAAACTATTAGTCAAACTGCATGATAAATCAATTTTTAGAGAAAATTAGAAGGTACATTAGCATTCATTAGTTTTTGTAGAACTTAAATGAAGCATCCAACCATACCTCATGCAGAGATGCATAATAAATTTTTCATAGGAATTTTATTCCATAAGATTCGAAGATGATTTCTGTGAAATTTACTACAGGAAAAAATTTTACGGAATAGTGTTTGGATATGCACAGGAAAATTTTCCTATAAAAATAATTTTGAAAACTAGCAGTTGGAGTTTTTTTAAAAAACTAGCTATTAACAATTTCCCTCTATTTAAAGCCCACACTATTTATGCAATATATAAGCTTATCTCCTTGTAGCTCTAAATTTTTACTTCTACAAGGCTTTTATTTTAATATGGATTTGTAGCAATGGAGAAAGATTAATGAAGATGATGACAAATTCATGCTCACCATTTTACCAAGTCTATTTCCTGTAAGTTCAGAAAGTAGACCTTATCATACATCAATATTAAGAGGTGCTGCATATGTACAATAAATTCTTGAAGGTCATGAGGCACGTTGTAAGAGAGAATTTCGTATGTAGCCTCGAATATTTAAAGCACTTGCTAATTGTTTAAGAGAAAGATATCTTCTTCGCAGCTCGAAAAGAATTACAATCGAGGAACAATTAGCAATATTTGTGTACACTCTTGCGCACAACGTTGGTAATCGTGATGTGCAAGAACGTTTTCAACATTTGGCAGATATGGTTAGCAGTTATTTTGGTAAAGTGCTTAAAGCTAATGCTACTCTTGCTACTACATATATAAAATTGCTACCAACAACTACATCACAGTTATCTAGAAGAGTAGACTTTTTTTTCCATATTTCGATGTTAGAAATCTTTATACTATCTTTATATTTATTATTTACATTTTTTTAATTTTCTATTAACAAATGTTATGGCTTTATTATTTTAGGATTGCATTGATGCTATTGATGGAACACATATTCCAATCACTATTTCTTTGGCCTTGCAAGATCCTTATAGAAATAGAAAACAAATATTGTCCCAGAATGTTATGGTCACATGCGATTTTAACCTATGTTTTGTATATGTTTGAGCTGGTTGGGAAGGTTCTGCTTCTGATGCTAGAGTACTTCAGCATTCAATCGACCAAAGCTTCTAAGTCCAACCCAGTAAATATTACCTGGTGGATGCAGGATATGCAAATACTCTAAATTTTATTGCTCCATACCGGGATGTGAGTTATTACTTATAGGAGCAAGGATGGGCGCAATGTAGACCAAGCAATTACAAAGGGCTATTTAATTTGAGACATGCTTCATTGAGGAATCATATTGAACGCATTATTGGTGTCTTGAAAATGAGATTTCCTATACTTAAAATTGCAACCTTTCATCCAATAGATTCTCAAACTCATATAGTAGTTTCCTCATGTGTCTTGCATAATTTCATACCAATACACAATGACAAGGATAAAATTGAGAAAATTAGTAATCGAGCTGATGAAGTTAATACCCTAAATGGAGATGATATATATGAAAATGATGTTAATGTGATGAACTCTTAACTTATTGTAAGTGCTCACAAAAGAGATGAAATAGCAATGCAAGTGTTGGATGATTACTGAATTATCGTAGAAATGTAATATAAATGATGTGTAAGGTTATCAATGTTGCCTTGTTTTGGGGCTACGATTATTATTTATAAAGCACCCTTTTTGTTATTAAGTTTAAGAATATCCGCAAATAATTCAACAAAATACCCACTAATAAACAATAATAATAATTCAACAAAATATATGCAAATAAACAACAACAACAACAACAACAACAACAACAAATGTAATATAAATGATGTGTAAGGTTATCAATGTTGCCTTGTTTTGGGGCTACGATTATTATTTATAAAGCTCCCTTTTCGTTATTAAGTTTAAGAATATCGGCAAATAATTCAACAAAATACCCACTAATAAACAATAATAATAATAATTCAACAAAATACCTGCAAATAAACAACTACAACAACAAGAACAACAACAACAACAACAACAAGATAGAGTGTGAATAATAAATGGATAATCATGCAAAAGCCTACGTACCACACTGAAATAACTAATCGCTTAATAAAGCTAATGATTACCAAAAAATGTAGATATTATGAAATCAAAGGAGAAAATTGAAGATGGAAAAAACAAGGGAGAAATAAAGGATCTTGATGAATTTCCTCATACAACCAAGATCTTCTTGCTCTAGAAATTATTTGGGAACAATATAAATTTAACGGAAGTATACTTGCACTTGAATCCATTGATGATGATGATGATGATGATGATGATGATGATGATTGAGCATGGAGAGAGGGAAGTTGAAAACCCTAACTCTGAATCTCATATCATTGTGTGCTCAGTCAAGGACCACACCCTATTTATAAGAAAACTTTATTGGACTAATTATAAGTCTTCCCATCATAGACTTGATGATTTTGCCCCCAGGAAGTCTACACGACATATTTTGATATGTAAATCCACACATTTAAAATTAGATGATTAGGACTCTATTCAAACTTCAATTAGATCACCACAATTGGGTCTATTCAAAACTAAATATGACAAGATATAGATTATTATAAACATTAGTTGTTTACTTCTACACAACATATGCACATAAATCTTTATAACCCTACATGATGTGTGGTCTACAACCCAACAATCTCCCACTTGGACCATACAAGATTGCACCTTCAGGAATTCAAAATTGTGTATAGATTACCATCAACAACAAGAATGTAATTAAAATTGACAAATTATCTAAATCAATCTCGTCCATCTGCCTTATCTATACATGGAACATGGGGCAATCATCGCCAATACAATGCAACTAAACCACAATGCTCACATATAGTGACTTAACTAATGACATAGATCAAGTGTGGATATCTAGCATAGAAATTATAAGCTAATGTGATCTACGCTTGTCTATTTCCAACTAGTCCAACTATTAAGACTTTATGAGATGATAGTTCAGAACAAAAATAAAAATAAACTGTAAACTTTATAAAATTAATCGAATGTGTCATGACATCAACATGAGTATCAAGTTACGTAATATAAAAATGAACTCCACATAATTAGAAGCATTTATTCTAATGGCACCTATGCTAGCAACATGTTCATGAAAAACTGTAGGCACTAATGCTTTTGTAAGTGGATCCGCAATCATGGAATTTGTTTCTATAAGCTTAATACTAATAAAGCCACTCTGAACCCTTTCTTTAATAAATAAGAACTTAATGTCTATATGCTTAGACCTAGAAGAACTTCTGTTGCTGTTTGAGAACAAAACTGCCGCTTTATTATCATAATATAACATTAAAGGTCTCTCTATGTTTTCGATGACTCGCAGTCCTTCAATGAAATCGTACAGCCAAATAGCATGAGTGGATGGCTTATAATATGCGAAGAATTCTGCCTCCATGGTTGATGAAGCAACTAAGGATTGCTTGGACTTTTCCATGAAATAGCACCACTAGCCATAGTGAAGACTTAACCAGATGTCGACTTACTACTGTTTAAGCATCCAACAAAGTAGGACTCAAAATACCTAATGATCTCAAGCCTTTCCAACCTCTTGTATGTGAGCGTGTAATCCTTTTTCTTTTGAAGATATATAAAAACCTTTTTGGTTAGCGCTGCAACCCAATGTTCTCTACCTGGATTACATTGATATCTTCCAAGCATTCCTACTATAAATGGCAGGTCACAATGGGTACAAACCTATGCATACATAAGACTTTCTACTGCATATGCATAGGGAATGTTCTACATGTATTCAGATTCAATTCATTCCTTAGGATACTATTTTAAACTAAATTTATCTTCCTTTAACACAGGGTGTCATGAGGCTTACAGTTGTACATGGCAAACCTTTGTAGTATTTTCTCGATATAGCTCTTTTGAGATAAACTCAAGAAGCCTTGTGAATGATCATGATGAATCTAGATCCCTAATATGAAGGATGCTTCACTAAAATCTTTCATCTCAAAAACTTTCAAAGAGAAATTTCTTAGTTTCCCAAAGGATCCTCTTATCACTGGTGGCAAGCAGAATGTAATCTACATATAGAATCAAAAATATGTACAGACTCCCATTGAACTTGTGATACACACAATTCTCAGTGGTATTTACCTCAAAGATGAATGAGAGAACAATATGATGGAACTTTTGGTACCATTAATGGGAAGCCTGTTTAGCCCATAAATAGATTTCTTAAGTTGGCAATGCATTTAGTTGGTCTTCCCAGTGACTTACCCCTCTAACTACATCATATCAATGGTCTCCTCAATGTCTCCATTAAGAAAGGCCATTTGTACATCCATCTGATGTAGCTTAAGATCCAAATAATCCACAAGTGCCATAATGGTCCTCAAGAGACTTTCGTAGAAATAGGAGAAAAATTCTCTTTGTGATCGATGTCTTCCCTCTGAGTAAGTCCTTTCGCAATTAGATGCATCTTATACCTTTCAATATTGCCTTACGAATTTCTTTTGGTCTTAAAGACCCGTTTGCATCCAATAGGTTTCACAGCTTCCAGTAATGGAATAAGGTCCAAACGTCATTGTGCTTCATGGATTAGATTTCCTCCCCATAGCTTTGATCCATTTATGAGAGTTTAAGCCATTAATTGTCTCACAAAAGGTATCTAGATCATTTTTCATTGAGTCAATATATCCTTCATGCTCATGGGGAAATACCAAATAGTCAATCCAAATTGTATTTCTCCTTACTCTCATGGACCTCCTTAAAGGTACCGATTCTTCTTGAATTTGAGGTTGAATGTCTTGTTCCTCACTCATAATTGATTAAGGAACTTACTCTTAAAGGGTAGGAAGAACATCATTTTTCTCATGTACAGAATATTCCGTTTGAATAACAATAAGAAAAAAAACCTAACTGTGATCCTTAGCAACAACAGATAAAGATGTATCTAAATCCTCCCCAAAGACAAAATCATTACTTCGATTCTCCTACCCAACCTCAACATCCTAAAAAACCAGGCATTTCCCATATCAAAAGATTTTCTTAATGTAGGATCATAAAACTTAAAGCCTCTTGATTTTTTAGAGTACCCCGCATAATAGCTACTTAATGCCTATGCATCTAGTTTTCTCTCATTAGGCCTATAAGGCCTTGCCTCAGCTAAATAACTCCAAATTCATAAATTTTTTAGGATAGGCTTCTTGAAAGTCCATAATTCATAGGGGGTCTTTTCAGTAACCTTAGTGGGAACTCTATTTAGGGGATAGACTGCGGTCTTTAACGCTTCACCCCAGAGAGAGTTAGGTACTGTTGTATGAGTAATCATACTTCTTATCATATCTTTAAGGGTTCTGTTTCAACTCTTTGTCACACCATCCATTCTAGGATAGCCCGGCATGGTATTCAGAGGAAAGATTTCACACTTCTCCAAGTATTGAGCAAAAGGGCCTGGATTAGAACATGCCAAATTCACACTCTCAACTTTATGTTGTTTTATTCTATCTTCCTGTTGTACTAAATGTGAGATGAGATCATTCAATATCCACTTGTCCTTCTGATAGTTATAGCTCACTTTAAATTGACTGAATCGAGGAGGGAGGGAAATCAAAACCAGATGCACCAGAACATCTTCTGGCATCTCAATTTTTAAGCCTTTTAATTTCCCAGCTAGATAAAATATATCGAGAACATACTCACGTATGTTCCCTTCACCCTTGTACCACATAGAGACAAGTTCCCTTAGGATAGCACTCATCTCCACTTAATCGATTTTTACGAAGCATTCCTCGAGGGTGTTAAGAAAGTGCTTAACATCATTTTCTTAAAACATAGTGTCCAGAAAAGTCTTCAGGATTATATTATTTATGACCATCAAACCTACCGCTCCTACCTCTCAAAAGCTCTCCTATCCTTAAGAGAGCTTTGATCTGTAAGAGGTGCAGGACATAGTTCTCTTAATACATAGTCTAGATCCATACATCCCAAAACAAGTGTCATTTTTAGCATAACAATACTATGTCATCTGAGGGTATTGTTTTTTATAATATGGGCAAACTATCATACACATTTTATTTATTATGCATCAACAATGTATTGGAAGAGAGTCTAATTTTCAACGCCATCCCCGGTTGGCATGTTAGGAATCAAATATCGTTACTGCTTAACTAGTGCAGATTTCCCATGAAAAATATTGTTACAATGTTAAAAGATGAGGGGGTTTTTTTTAGAGTAATGTTACGAAATGTTTAATTTATTTGGATAGAATTGAAAATAGAGGTTTCTTCTTTTAGAAAAATAATTTCAAATCATTAGATTTATTAAAATTATCAGAAGAATGTATGGTTTCACATATTTACAAAAATAAGGCTCATTTTTCTTTGATTCGAGGATATGTAATTTCTCCTGTTACTTCCACCTGATCATATAAAATATAAAAGCGTCTAAATTATAAATATTCATTTATTAATAACTTAATGAATTATTTATTTATTAATAATAAATAATTTCTATAAAATAATAAATGCTTTTAATCCCAAATTATTTTATAGAATTTGACTATGTTAACTAAATATGGTAAAGTGAAAGTTCTACATATTAATAAAAATGTGCAATTATTGCAGAATTGAAAACCATTCGATAACAATGACCAAATAAACGATGATTACAACTTGTGTAAGTAAACAAGTGTTAGAATATATAATGTTATAAAAGTATTAAAAGTTATGAAAAAATAACAAAAAAATTTAAATTTTTAAAAATTATTTAAAAATATTTAGAATATTTTTTTTTATAACCCAATTGTGATAAGCACCACATGGATAGAAAAAATTAGGATTGGTGTTGGAGAAGATAGGCTAGGGAGTTAGTTTAAGGTTTTTTGGTTGGGAGTTTCAACTTGGAACTGAAATTATGTTTTTAATATATTTTATAATTGTTAATATTTTAATAATTTTTAATATTTTTGCATATTTATGGTATGTTTGGATTGAGGGCCACTGAGAGAAAGTAAAGTAAAGCAAGTGTTTTGGAAAGTCACAATCGGCCCTTCCCTCGTTTAAATAAATATTTTTAATTTCACGAAGGGAAAGAAAGGGTTCACGTTGTTCCTCTGAAACCCTCCAAAACCCCACTTTTTATGGCCCCCGATATAGGTTACTGGGGAGGGAGAACCTCCTAAACATTTTAATTTTTTTAAAAGACCTTAATACCATTCATTTTTTAAATTAATTACATAATGCCACTTCATAAGTTTCATCTTTTATATTTTTCAATATAATTTTATTTTAATCAAGCATTCACATGACACTCATCATATATCCTTATTTTTATGTATGTTTTTTTTTTAGCTTATTTGTTTATTTGTTTGTTTATTTGTCAATTTATCTTTAGAAGAATTTATCTCAATAGAATTCTTTGATGTCCAAATTTTATTCAAAATATAAATAAAATTAAAATTTCCTTTGAGTGAGGAAAAAAACTAATAATTATCTAATTCAACATGATTATTATGTTATGAATTAAAATATTAGAATAGATTTACTAACAATATGATAAAGTGATCTTGTGATAATCCAATAGAGCTGTAAGAGAAATTGATCTTTAAATAATGTATGATTTACTTCCAAAAGAAAAATAAATGGTGCTATTTGAGAAGAAGCAAAATTAAAGTATAAAAATCAAAATCAAAATAATAATGATAATTATAATAATTTTAGTATTTATTAAAAAACTATGCTTAAAGTGTGAATTTATTTGAGATATTTATAATGCATGTGTTTAAGTAGAAATAAATAATTTTTTATTTAGTAATAAGGGTATAATTGGTAAATCATATTATTTTATATCCCTTCCTTTTCTTTCCCTTTGTTAACCAAACAAGGTTTATCAGAAAACCCTCATTTCTTTTCCCTTCATAAAATTTGTCTATCCAAACAAGGGTTGAACCCTTCCTTTCCCTTCCCTTCCTTTCCCTCCCCTTCCTTCCTCTTCTACTTTTGAATCCAAACACTATGTTATTAATTTTTAATTTTTTATTATTTTTTTATAATTTTTAATAATTTTATATAATATTGCACTGTTTTCCTTTAGTTGTAAAATCCGACCTCTTGGTCCTCGTATTTACACATTTTCATCCTTTTTGGTCCCTCTAATTCATCAACTTGAAGGACCAAAAGGGCAAATCCGTCAATTAGAGGGACCAAAAAGACAAAAATGTGAAAATACGAGGACCAAAAAGGCGGATTTTATATTAGAGGGACTAAAACGGCGGAAAATGTAAAATAGAGGGACTATTTTGATATTTTGACCAAAGAAATATTTTATTAATGATGTACTCTACTTGTCACTTAATATTTAAGTTGTCACTTAATATTTAAGCTGTCACTAAAAATACAAGTGCATTTAGAGCTAAACCTTTTGTAACAATATCATATGATAATTTAAATTATCGTCACATAAAATTCTCAAACAAGAGAAATGAGTGACTAAATAATTATTTCATCCTATTATGTATTCGTTTGGTTATGAAAAAACAATATGTCAAAATTAAATTTGTCACTAATTATCAATTTTGTTGTAGTGATTAACTATTAATAAAATAATTTGATATTTTTTAAAAATATTTATTTATTACTAATTGAGTTATCTCATTGATCTTAACAATAGAAAAGCTTAAGTTTTGTTGTTAATTTTAATATTTTCTCTTTTGTTTCCACTAGATCTATAAAATTAAGAAAGAAAAGAAAGAAACAAGATGAGTGGGTTAACCCAATCTTTGTTGATCTCTTCTAGCTCTCCCAAAGTATAATTTTACAATCTCCACCCGAACAAACAGCGGATGTTTTTCATGTGGCCATCATCACCATCTTCATAATTTTAGAAAATTAAACCAAATAAACTAATTTAAAATCTTTTTAATTTATTTTTATAAATAATAAGTTTTGACCATGTTCTTGATTAATTCATATGTCCAACTTAGTAATATCTATATGTATATATATAATTAAAAATAATTCAAATATAGAACAATTGTGTTAGTTCCGCCGGTGTGGTTTGTGAGTTTTAGTGAACACTCAAACACTCATAGATCTCACACAAACCATCAAAGAAAGTTCACACAAACAAAACAAGAAGGAGACACACAAAATTGGTAACCCAGTTCGGCGTCCACTCGCCTACGTCTGGGGGGCCAAGCCCGGAGATAAACAATCCACTAAAAGAGGTAAAAATACATGAGTACAAATACTTGTCACTCACACTCTCAATGAAGATCACTACCCTCTCTAGATTGTCTAGTGCTCGCCACCTCTCCTCCATGAGACACTCAAGAGTCACACCTACAATCTACGAGCAAGGTAGCTTATATAGACGCCTCAACATCCCAAATATAGCACATACCTCTTTTAGAATCTCCGCGGCTACTAATTTAAAAATCTGCCGAAATTAGATGTTGCAAGTCCTGTTGTAACATGAATTGCAACATGGCCCTGACTACTGACTTGACTGAGTTCTGGTTACATTGCGGACGACCTCAAGACCCATCAACCTCCTAGTCATGCTTAGTCCGAGTCGATGCAGCCAAATCTCCCGATCCCGACTGCCGGCAACTAGCCTACCTCCTCAGTTCCTCATCACGCAGTCCCCTCGTAAGAGGCGCACGCCCTTGTGCGTCTTCATGAAACTTGCCAAACTTAGTCTTCAATCTTCCAAGTTTGGTCTTCAAAGATTCTCCAAACTTGATCTTCAATTCACCCAAGTTTGGTCTTCAAATCTTGCCTTCAATAGACTTCAACCAATCTTCATCAAGGATTCTTCAAATCATATCTTCAATTGGTCTTCATTCACACCATGAATAGATCTTTCTTTAATTAAGCTCCACCATATTTAGTCTTCAATCATATCTCTCTAAGTATGGTCTTGATATGATCTTGTCTTCAAAATGTAATGCATTGCCAAAAATAACTCCACCAAGATCTTTAAGATAGCTTCACCATGATCTTCAAGATATTTGGCTCCATGTTAGAGATTTACTAAAAATAGCTCCACCAAGATCTTCAAGATGTTTGCCTTGCACTAAAAGTCTTCTTGCCATGTCACCATGTTTGCCACGTCATCAATTTTGCCTTGTCACCATGGTTGCCATGTCACTTGGTCTAGGTGTCAAATCATGCCAATAAATAGTGCGGTTGCGCTAACAAATTGGAATCATGAATTAATAATGTCATCTTTGTAATCTTTGAAGAGTTCTTATTTATTCTTGCGCTGATAGTGATTTGATATATAACAACAATTTACTCCTTTTGAAGTAAAATTTGAATTTAATTTTCCTTTGTTTATCAATTAAAATGCATCTTTTAGATTTTTCTTTTCTTCTGGGAAGTTCTCTTAGGGTGTGTTTGTTTGGCCGGATGTAAAACTACATGTAATTGGAATTACAAAAATTTTCAAAATATAGTGTTTGTTTGGTTGAACTTGAGAATTTCAAAGTAGTTACAAACGCAATGTAAATGGATTTTGTTTAATTTGCAACTACGCCCAAATCGGGTGTAGTTTAATCTCTTGCATTTGTAATTTAATAGAAAGTCCCACACGTGGTATCGCATGATACTGAATGATTAAAAGACGTGTAAAAGGGTTGTAATTTCTAATGTATTATCACTCAGATATTATTTAAATTTAAAAATATATTTTAAAATTGTATGAATTGATATATGAAGAAATTATAAAGAGATAGGATTTACATCATAATAATAGTAAAAGTAAATAAAAATATTTGTGAAAATATTAAGAAGATAAAGCAATCAAATAATTTAAGTGAGACAATTTAAGAACGGAAAGATCTCCAAAAATATAAAATTAGGTTTGAAATATAAAATATATTTAAAAGGTGTACCATGTAATTTTATTTATTTATTTATTTTGAAGATATGTACTTGTAATTAAATGTTTAAACTTATCTTAATATTTATTTTAATATGGTCCCTAATCTATATAAAAATCAATAATGACCAAAGGGGCAACCTCACCAAGGGTATTTATATCTTAAAATACATCCAACTAAACACATGTTTTCAAATTCTATATTTACAAATCTTTCCAAACAAACATAACATTTTAGAATCCAGCATTTTAATTACAGTCAACCAAACACTAGATTTGACTCTCCTGTATTTTCAACTGCAGCATTTACAACTACACTGTAATTGAAAATCTACTGGATTTTCAACTATATCTAACCAAACACTATCTTATATGTTGCGGCCTTCTATGTTAGTTTCTCCATTTCACATTAGTAGAATTACGTCCTACTTGAGCTTTTCTCAATGGTCTTGCACCCATCATCATTTACAAGTGAAAAGTGAAAATTTATCGATAAATTTAAGAAAATAAAATTTCTTCTACCTCTTATTTTTAATTTGATTAATGTCATTATATCAATCTCCATAAATTCACATTTGTTGGCGATGCTGCCACCAAACGCTGGTTGGTTACTTTCTATTATGAAAATTTAATTTTTTTTCTTTAATTATTTTTGGCAATTAATTATTAATAATAATATAATTTAAAATTTTTAAAAATATTTATTAATTAATAATTAAATATTTTTGAATTATTAATCAATTATTAATTAAATAGGTTTTATATCCAAAGTGTATAATTTTTACAATCACGGCCCAATCAAACTAGGAATGGAAGTGGGGAGGGGCGGGGCAGGGAATGGGATCCCTGTCCCTATTTCCGCTCTCCACGGGGTGGGGATTCCCCGGTTTAAAATTCAACGCGGGAAAAAAAATCCCCTCCCCCACCCGCTCACTTCCCCGCGGGGATCTTCGCCCCACAGGGCATCCCCATCCCGCCTAAAACATTGATACAAAAATTATAATAAAAAACCATCATAAAATTTCATTTGGGTTATATTTAAACATTAAACTAAATAAATAAAAAGAATAATTTCCTGTAAATAACTATAATATTTCTAATGCATTTATGTTACACATATGCTAAAGATGCTATATACAATTACAAATAAAAAATATAATGTATGATGAAATAAAATAAAAATTCTCAACCAAAGTTTTTTTTTACAACATACACATCATATTTAAAATAAAAACTCACACAAAATATTTCTCCTAACAAGTCATAATATAATGTATGATGAAACAACAACATTAAGGTACAAATTAAGTAATATAAATAACATAAAGTTTAAAACTAAATTAAAATTACAAATCCATTAATAAAATTCATAATCCAAAACTAGCACAATAATTTCTTTCTTCCATCAATTTGTTTCTTCTTTCTCCGAATCATTTATATTGAGAATCTGATTCCACTACCACTAGCATCTTGACATGATAACTCCTCATTCAATAATAAATAAAATTGTAAATATATAATAAGATTATAAATAATATCAAGATTAAAGATAAATAAAAAAAATCATATTTACCTCATCATTCTCATCTTCCTCTTCATCAAATGTAGAACAAATAGCTCGAATTGTTGACCATAAACATGAATCTTCAAAAATAAATAAATACATAAATAAATAAGCAAATTTTTCACAAATAACATTAACTTAATAGAAATAAATTCAAGTAATAATATTAATAATACCTTTCAACCAATCTTGTGTGCACATCAACGCTTCTATTGTGTTTGGGTGAAGTCTACTACGATATGGATTTATGAATATCCCACTCATGCTAAAAGCTAATTCCAAAGTCATAGTAGACATAGGAATTACCAAAATATCTCTTGCAATTAATTGTAAAGTAAGATACTTCAATGCATTTTTCCACCAACTCAAAATATCAAAATCGGCTTTCATTGGCAATATAGACTCTTCCAAATAATTGTTCAACTCTGACTTCACATTCTCCTTTTAACACCCACGAGAAGCAACAAACAATTGATAATTATTGATAAATTTTGCATCATCATCATCATTGGCCAATAGTCATGAAGAACTATCCACAAACCCACTAGATTCATTCAAATTTGCTTTAGAAGAATATTCTCTCATCAAATTATAACAAAGAGGTCGAATTTTTTGAATTTCATCTTTTGCTTTATTCTCACCATAAATAATCGGAGAATACATATCCAATAACATCAACTTGAATTTGGGGTCCAAAACAATTGCCACACCCATAATACCATGAATTTTGTTCCAATACTTTTCAAATTTTGACTTCATTCTCAATGCCATTGTTTCAATACAGTCAATCCCACAACTAACACATTTTTCCAAAGTAATACTAATCTGACAAATCTTAGGAAAATATAGGTTTGCTATAGGATACTTGGTCCCTGAAAACAATTTGGTCACACTGTGAAACATCTTCAATCTTTCACAAATCTCCTTAGCCATTTCCCATTCTTCATCTAGTGGACAACATGTATAAAGAGATTCTCATTGTTTCAATTTTTTGAAAGCATTCTTATAGCCAATACAACATTAAGCATCAAAAAAGTTGAATTCCACTTGGTCTTACAATCTAAGACCAATTTTTTAGTGAAATTCATTTTCAATTGGCTCACAGTTTTTTCAAACTTCTCAATTCTTTTGGGCACAACAACCCAAAATGCAACACTATCACGAATATTTCCAATAGCATCATTAATCACATCTAAGCCATCTTTAAAAATCAAATTCAAGATATGTGTGCAACAACGCATATGCAAAAATTTTCCATCCATCCAAAGATTGCTACTTGACAAATAATTCACAATCAAGCTCACAAGCAAATCATTTGTAGAACAATTATCTAAAGTCAATGTAGATAACTTGTTATCTAGATTCCAATCCATCAAACAATTCACGAGTACTTCACACAAAACTGAAGAAGTATGTGGGCATGGCACATAGATGAACCTATTTATGAAAATCATTTAAAGATAATTAAAGAATGCAAATAACAAAGAACATATTATTTTTAAAATTATAAATGACAATGATTATTACCTTATAATTCGGCTTCTCAAAATCCACTCATCATCTATGTAATGTGCAGTGACAGCCATGAATCCACGCCTTTGATTGTTAGAAGTCCACATATTTGTAGTTATAGCAAATCTACTCCAACTTTGATAAAAAAACTTTATTGTTCTTGATTTCTCATGCTAAAAAATTTTTATTATATCACTTCTTAATATAGTTCTAGAAATGGGCTTGAACAATGGTTGAACAGAACTAAAAAAATCTCGAAATCCAACATGGTCCACCATTTTTAGAGGATACTCATGCATGATGATTATTGTAGCCATCTTCTTTCTCGCAAGTTCTTGATCATAAACATAAGTTTCAAGTGACCGCCTTATATCTTGTTCTTTCCTTCGTGGGCATATAGTGTAGTGATCATGTAAATATTTTGTCCCATTTTTTATGTCTCCTCCAAGTTTTTTCCCACAGTAATTGCATATCGCCTTCCACTTGTCATCAATCTTTTGTGTCTTGTAGTGATTCCATACTTCTGATTTTAATCCTCGTTTGCCACTCAAAATTAATTCTTCATTTTGGCCCTTTTGGCATATAGAAGGTATTGATCCAACTGTTGTCTAGTCATTTTCTTCTCTTGGTGTAGATTGTGTAGCACTATGCATTAGTGAATCATTATTTTACATAGATTGAGTAGCATTGTCGGCCATTTTTTACCTATCAATTCAAATAAATAACATATCAATTCAAGGTTTGCATAATCAAAAGTGTTATTTTTAGTTCCACCGGTGTGGTTTGTGGGTTTTATGGAACACTCAAACACTCATAGAAATCTCACACAAACCAACAAAGGAAAAGACACATGACGTTGGTAACCTAGTTCGGCGTCCACTCTCCTACGTCTGGGGGGCCAAGCCCGGAGATAAACAATCTACTAAAAGAGGTGAAAATACATGAGTACAAACACTTGTCACTCAACGCTCACAAACAAAGATCACTACTTTCTCTAGATTGTCTTGTGCACCCACACTCTCTAGCTCCAGTCGCACATACAATCTACGAGCAAGGTAGCTTATATAAACGCCTCAACATCCCAAATATAGCACAAACCTCTTTTAGAATCTCCGCAGCTACTAATTTAAAACCTTCCAAAATTAGCTGTTGTAACTCTTGTTGTAACATAAGTTGCAACATGGCCCTGACTGCTGACTTGACTGAGTGTTGGTTACGTTGCAGACGACCTCAAGACCCATCAACCTCCCGGTCATGCTTAGTCCGAGTCGATGCAGCCAAATCTAATGATCCCGACTGCTGGCAACTAGCCTACCTCTTCAGTTCCTCATCACGCAGTCCCCTCGCAAGGGGCGCACGCTAACAGAGGCTAATACCATTATAGACACTTCTTGAGCCACATGTTCATCAGATAAGACATTACTATAATTAACAAGTAGGCTAATTTTAGTTTTTTTAAAATTAAATTTATGAGTAACAAGTTTTTGACCATCTTCATCCAACTCCATCAAAATAATTTAAATATTTAAAGATAATTATAAATTCAAAATATTAATTAGATATTATGGAATATTTCAATTTGAAAATAGTTATTTTAAAATTCTAAAATAATTCATTTTTTCTTATTATTAGAAATTATTAGTGCAACTGCACTATAATTGGTATAATTTAACACTTAGTCAAGATGACGTCGCAACCTATGTGATGTGGCATAATTGATGACATGGCAAAGAGTCTTAGCTTGGAGGCAAATATCTTGAAGATCTTGGTAAAGCTATTTTTGGTATGTGTTACAACTTGTAGACAAGATCATATCAAGACCATATTTAGAGAGATTTGATTGAAGACTAAATATTGATGGAGCTTAATTGAAAAAATACATATTAATGATATGATTGAAGACTATTAAAGGTATGATTTGAAGAAACCGTAATAAGGATGATGGAAGACCATTAAGGGTAAGATTTGATGACATGCCTATTGTTGGCATGATTGAAATGATTGATTGAAAATCTTTCTTGAGAAGATTTGAAGGCTAAGCTTGGGTGAATTGAAGATCAAGTTTGGTAAGTTTCATGAAGACGCACAAGGACATGCACCTCTTGCGAAGAGACTGTGTAGCGAGGAACTGAGGAGGTAGGCTAGTTGCCGATAGTCCGGATCGGGAGATCGGGCTGCACCGACTCGGTCTAAACATAACCGGGAGGTTGATGTGTCTTGAGGTCATTTACAATGTAACCAGAACTCAGTCAAGTCAGCAGTCAGGGCCATGTTACAACAGAAGTTGCAACTGCTAATTTTAGAAGGTTTTTAAATTAATAGTCTCGGAGATTCTAAAAGAGGTATGTGCTATATTTGGGACGTTGAGGTGTCTATATAAGCTACCTTGCTCTGAGATTGGGTGTAACTCTTGTGGAGAAAAGTGTGTGAGCACTAGACAATCTAGTGAGGGTAATGATCTTTATTGTTGAGAGAGTGAGTGACAAGTGTTTGTACTCATCTATTTTCACCTCCTTTAATGGATTGTTTATCCCCGGACTTGGCCCCCAGACGTAGGCAAGTGGATGCCGAACTAGGTTACCAATCTTGTGTGTCTCATTCTTTTTGGTTTGTGTGAGCTTTCTATGAGTGTTTTACTATTCTCTAAACCACAAACCACACTGGCGGAACTAATCAGTGGTATCAGAACCTTGTTCGCTGCGTTCGCTTTGGTTTCAAAGTCGGCAAGGTTCTAACAAGTTTTATTGATGGTCGGAAAAGAAGGAGCTTCTGTCACACGACCGCTGTTGCTAAATGAATCCAATTACCCACATTAGAAAGCACGCATGAAGGCTTTTATCAAATCTATTAACGAGAGTGCATGGATTGTCATAGAAGAAGGATGGTCTCTTCTTACACTATTTCATGAAGAAAAGTAACTGGAGTATCGAAGACATGCGCAAAGCTAATCCAATGGGAAGGCTCTCAATGCAATCTTTGGAGGAGTTGATGAGAACTAGTTTAAATATGTTGCAACATGCGAGTGCGCCAAAGAAGCTGGGAGATTCTTCAAACTATCAATGAAGGCACAAACTTGGTAAGAACATCTAAACTCCATATGCTAACAACTATGTTCGAGAATCTCATGATGGGAGAAGATGAGATGATAGCCATATTCAGTGCCAAGTTAATAAATATTGTAAATCAAGCCTTCCAACTCAACAAAATGTACTCAGATAAAAAGCTAGTCCAAAAGACTTCGAGATCTCTACCAAGAAGATTCGATGGCAAAGTCTCCGCAATAAAAGAAGCCAGAGACATCATGATTATGTGACTTGACAAGTTGATGGGACCGTTACAAGCATATGAGATGAATCTCAATCCAGAAAGGAAAATAGAAGATACAGCCTTAAAGGCAGAAGCACCAAAACAGAAAGAACTACAACAGGTTTTTGAAATAAATGATGAAGACGAAGGAGATAGAGAAATTGTTCTTTTGTTAAGAAAATTACACAACATGATCAGGAAATACAAAACAGAAGGCAAAAGATTTCAGAAAAAAGATCCCCTTGGTGAAGAAAAGGAAGAGGTTGAAGATCATCAAACGAAAGTCAAGTGTAGAGAATGTGGAGGATTTAGACATTACCAAGCCGAGTGTACTAATTCTCTCAAGAAGAAAGGAAAGTCACTCAATGCTAGATGGAGTGATGATTCAGATGGTAACATGGAAGAAGACGATGAAGATGATGAAGGAAGTCTGAGCAATCATCATACATCCTTTCCTACTGTGATGAATGGACTAGCAGATTTAAACAGATCCAAGCTTGTTGTAGAATATGTTGCAACATCAGTTACAACATCTACTAAAACTGAAAGTGAGCATAATGAGGTAACAAAAATGATCTTCTCACAGGTTGTAAACTTATGATTAACAAATTTAATGAAATGATGTTGTAAAACTAACGCTTGGAGGAAGAATTAAGTGTATGTAAAGAAATGTTATGCAATGTTGAGAAGACCTTGGACTCCATGAACAAGGGTAAAGACAAGCTTGACAAGATTCTATCTATTGGAAATACGAGCAAAGCCTGACATGGTCTTGGGTATGTTGGGGATATTTCAAGAGTCAAGATAGAAAGTTTAAGAGTTGTATTTGTCAAATCAATTACTCAACAAAATAATGATGAGAAGCAAATCAAAATAATGGAAGAACTGAAAAAGAAGTGCCTACATGCTTCCATTGTTGATAGACTAGACACATAAGACCCAAGTGTATCAAATAGAAAGAAGACTTGAAAAGTGGAAGAATAATTGGACATAAACAGGAAATCATCAAAAGAAAAGTCAGGGGAAAGACTATTGTAATCAAGAAATTATGGATTCAAAAACATGGAGTACCAAGAGAAGATGTAGAGTCCTCCAATTCAAATCCGAAGATGGCAATAAACCAGACGAGTACAACATCATGTTACAATCAGCAATGTGTTAACTGAGGACCTATAAAGTCAACAAACAAAACACTCCAATGAGTGAAAATCTCTTGATAGTTTCTCAAAGATTTAAAAAAATAAATAAAAGGAAATAAAAAAAAAAAGCAAAAGGAGTTGTGCTTAAAATATATATATATATAAAATTCAAAAAAAAAAAAGAGGGGATTTTTTTTTAGAAGAGATTCTTTTTGAAAACATGAAAGGGTGCCTTAGAAGTTATAACTAATTAAAAGAGGCATAAAAACCCTAAATCTCAATTTATTTCCAATTTTTTTTTGGAGAAGAAGAAGAAGACGGTGTTTTGAGAAAAAATGAGGACAAAGAGGATGGCCGACCGTGCTTTTGTGACACCATAAGAAATTGCTGCCCAAATTGAAAAGGAAAAGTTGAAAGAAACCAACTCTAAAGGAAGCTCATCAAGAGGAGAATAATCGGAAGATTTGTAGAAAGTGATCGTCCCCTATGTTTCTTCGTAGGATAATGTTTCATTTTCTAAAGAAGTGGAAGCAGGAACATCATCACAGGATGTGCCCACAGGCATCAAAGATAGGGATGATCTCCTTAGATGGGTATGAGAGTCATTTCCAGGAGCCTACATCCAGAGAACTAAAGAAGATAAACAGGATGATTCAACTACAATTTCAAATGAAGAAAGTTCAGAACAACAATAGACTATGGGAAAATATCTTGCAGAAGAAGAATTGTCTCCAGCACAAGTAGAAAAGCCTATCGGGGGAAGAAGTACAGATGCTCCCACTGGTGCTAAAGAAAAAGTTGTTGTTATGCTGAGTGAAGTTCTGAATAATATACACTGACATGCTGATGTACCTGTAGATACAGAACATGTCGTAGCACCAGTTACAACATCTCCTGCAACATCAGACAGTTTGCATAAGCTCTAAAAATATTCCTCTCAAAGATCGTGTCTCCTAGATTACTAGAGAAAAAAAAGGCAGTATCCGGAAAGAAGTCCTAAAAGAAGGAGAATGTAAAGAAGTCCAAAAGGAATTTTTTTTCTCAAATTTGAAATTGAAGCCTCCCCGAGGACCAAAAGAAAATGTACTGAAGCTGCAAAACAGGGGGTAAAAATATCATCAAGTTCTATAAAGGGCAATAAGAAGAAGACAGTATCTGGAAATAAGTTCCCAAATAAGGAGGATGTAAAGAAGTTCAAAAGGAAGTCTTTCTCAGATCCGACAATTGAAGTCTTCCCAAGGCCCAAAAGATAATGTATTGAAGCTGCAAAATGGGGGGTAAAAATATGATCAAGTTTTACAAAGGGCAAGAAGATAAAGGTAACTTAGTGTTATGAAGACAGTGATGAAGACAAGTTTCTGGATAAAGCATCTAAGAAGAAATTCATGACTATTATTGAGAGAGGAGTTATAGTTGAAAGGGTGGTAGATGGGGTTGCCTTCGAGAAGTATGGTTGACTGAGCTACTTCAAGAAAGGTGTTTATACAAGTCAACAACATATGTGGATAACTACAGTTTGTCTCTAGTTCAAGAATTCTACAACAATCTATCACCATTTGACAAGGGCATCTCCAAAGTCTTCATCTGAGGGAAATGGATCCCATTTACTCCAACTAGCTTGAACAAATTTTTAGAGTTTAAAATAGAAGTGAAAGGAAACTATGAAGAAGGGCTGGAGCTGAATGAGGATGTTAAGAAAAAGATCATTGGAGGAAGGACCGAGTCATAGGGAGAAGAGTCAAGACTTCCAGCCTCCATCCACACAGCTACGTATAATGTTCTATTTAGACTTAGCAATCTGAATTGGCTACTTGCCCCATATAATTCAAGCATAGTGAAGGAGCTCGCACTTTTATTGTTTGCTGTTGGAATTAGAAAGAAAATTCAATCTGGGAAGGCTGATCTTACAGAACATTCTGAAAGAAACAGACTATACAAGCTCCTCAACATCACTTGCGTATCCTGCCTTGCTGTCGTAATATTTGTTGCAATATGGACTATAAGTCAGAAAGGGAGAAGCAGTTACAACAATAAAGAAGCTGAATATCTCTCGAAAACTGTTCACCCCAGGTAAGAAAATTGATCTACCTGTAGGAAGGATGTTACCACCACCAATGCCTAAGGATGTAGAAGAGGCGAATTTGCTGGTTGAAGAAGAATATGAAAAGATCTTGAAAGAGCAACTAAAAAATGTGGAGAGGAGGCAACGATCACTTTCTGGAGAATTGTTCATCATTGCCAGACAAAAGCAGAAGATCTTATCTCACCTCAAAATTCTAAAGAAGAAGAAGAAAGGATGAGCTGATGGGCACGAGTTAAGGAAAGACGATGACCAAGAGACCTGAAGACATATGGACGAGATTTTGTCATTAATTGTGTCACAAAGGGGAGAGAACTTTGCTTAAAGCACCAGACTATTTATTTTTTAAAGTTGTTAGGATTGTCATTTTTCATTTGTTATTTGGTTCAATTGAACAATATTTATATTTGATAATACTTTATATGTAATCGTATTTATCTCACTAGTAGCATAATGTAATATTCTCTCAGTACTTTGTAAGCAACTAGATGAAATCTTGTGTCAGTTCTGATTTTTGTTCTCCATTTGATGTTGTAACTGAAAGTTATAATAGTGTTAGTCTAGTCTGTATCCAAGTCAAGTGTTGTAACTGGAAGTTGTAATAGGAGTCAGTCTGGGTGCAAAAGCAGTTGTGTCAAATTATGCTCAAGGGGGAGATTGTTAGTGCAACTGCACACTAATTGGCATGATTTGATACCTAGTCAAGATGACGTGGCAACCTATGTGATGTGGCATAATTGATGACATGGCAAAGAATCTTGGCTTGGAGGCAAATATCTTGATGATCTTTGTAGAGCTATTTTTGGTATGCGTTACAACTTGAAGACAAGATCATATCAAGACCAAATTTAGCGAGATTTGATTAAAGACTAAATATGGATGAAGCTTAATTGAAAAAATACCTATCAATGGTATGATTGAAGACTATTGAAGGTATGATTTGGAGAAACCTTAATGAGGATGATGGAAGACCATTAAAGATAAGATTTGAAGACATGCCTATTGTTGGCATGATTGAAATGATTAATTGAAAATCTTTCTTGGGAAGGTTTGAAAGCCAAACTTGGGTGAATTGAAGATCAAGTTTGGTAAGTTTCATGAAGACGCACAAGGACATGCACCTCTTGCGAAGAGACTGTGTGGCGAGGAACTGAGGAGATAGGCTAGTTGCCGGTAGTCGGGATCGGGAGATCGGGCTGCACCGACTCGGACTAAGCATGACTGGGAGGTTAATGGGTCTTAAGGTCATTTGCAACGTAACCAGAACTCAGTCAAGTCAGTAGTCAGGGCTATGTTGCAATTCATGTTACAACAGGAGTTGCAACAGTTAATTTTAAAAGGTTTTTAAATTAATAGCCGTGGAGATTCTAAAAATGGTATGTGCTATATTTGGGACGTTAAGGCGTTGATATAAGCCACCTTGCTTTGAGATTGGGTGTAGCTCTTGTGGAAGAGAGTGTGTGAGCACTAGACAATCTAGAGAGGGTAGTGATCTTTATTGTTGAGAAAGTGAGTGACAAGTGTTTGTACTCATCTATTTTCACATCTTTTAGTGGATTATTTATCTCCGAGATTGACCCCCCAAATGTAGGCAAGTGGACGCCAAACTGGGTTACAATCTTGTGTCTCTTTCTTGTTTGATTTGTGTGAGTTTTCTATAAGTGTCTGAGTAATTTTTAAACCACAAACCACACCGGCAGAACTAACAAAAAATAATTCAGATATTCAAATGTTATTAAAAGTTTAAAATAATGATGCGATATCATTATTTTTTAATAAAAATAGAATACCTAAATAGATATGATGGATTTTTTTTAATTTAAAATAGATAAATTCACATGTTTACTAAATAGATAGAGATATTATGTCATCTTCAAATTTTAAAAATTGTTATTTTAATATTGAAAGTATAACAACCTAGCTATATATATTGTTTCATTAGTCTTGATTATCTTCATTATCAAAATTCACTTTGGCAGAAAGATTCCAAGGTTAACTATTATGGCACAGCTAATAAACAAGTTTTTTCAACATCATCCTTCACAGTCTCATCACATTTTTAACTATAATTGGTGAGACTGTGAAGGATGCTGCTGAAAAATTTGTATTGCACATCATCCTTTCCAAGTAATCATCTAAAACTAGTTATTTTGTGTTGATAGGTGTATATGAGACAATACTTCAAAAAATACTATAATATAATACATACGACGATCTTGCTTTTTCTAAAAATACTTCCAAAAATTAATACTTCCACATAAAAGATCTTGATTAAATTTATATATATAACAGTGTTTAAACTCGATAACTGATTAAGTTTGGAAATGTGAAGAGTCATCATCTTCACTCTTTAGTATTCTCACAGGCTCATTGGACTAGCAAGACATCGGCAAATGTCATTGGCCTATTTTTATCTTTACATTGTTCATCTGCTCATGTACTATGCACAGGACAGCTTCTATCCTCTTTTATTTTCTTTGTTTGTCTAATATCTTGACCTGGAAATCAGCCGATGGACTAATTAAAATATTATGATGTTTGTTGAGGGTAAGGATCCAAAAGCTGAAAAGGGTTCTATGGTTGAGGTTAGCCGACAATTTATTTCATGGTAATTTCATAGGAAAATCTTTACCTAATTTATAGACTACGACGCAATAAATAAATGAATAAATAAGACCCTTTTTTTTGCCTCTGTTCCACAGATACTAAAGAGTCAATGAGTGGTTACACAGTGAAGTTATGCAACTCAAAACAAAATGTTCAAAGTTGAAATTGAATAGAGATTTGGATGAAGAAAGACGTATCCTTCTATAGATGTTTGTTTTGATAGTGTTTACATTTATATCAAAGATTTACACTTTTTTAAGAAAACTGTGAATTTTATTTTATTTTCTTTATCAATTAGTGTATTTTTGGTTTCCTAACAAACTAATGAAAGCTAATGTGCCTCTAATTTCCTCTAAACTAAAATTTTTTATTAATTAATAATAACAAATATTTATTGTTTAATAAATAATTTTGGGAAATTATATATGATAATTTAATTATTTTAAATATTTTAGATAATTAATTATCAATAATATTTTTAAAATTTAAAATATTAATTATCAATTGATTAAATATTTTTGTTGAATTATTAATTAAATATTTTTTTTTACAAAAAGAGTATCCGATTGAGCATCAATTAAATATATAATTATAAAAAGTACTAAATTAATTGATATAAAATTTAAAATTATATTAATATGACAAACAACATCACTAGAATTAAGTAATTAACAAGTTAGCAAATTTTAAATTCATTTTTAAATTTATTATATGTGTAACAACAGGTTCTTGGCCATGTTCACTCAATCAAAATGATTTAAATATTTAAAAATTATTATAAATTCAAAATATTAATGAGATACCATTGAATCATTCATTTTCAAAAATAGTTATTTTAAATTCTATAATATATAAATTCTATTTTTGTCTTATCCATGGGATAATACTAAATATATATATATATATATATATATATTGTTGTATATATATTGTTGCAACAATTATTTTAAAAAAAAATTTTATATGTTAGTATTAGTTTAAAATAATAAAGAGATATTGTATTTTTTTTAAAAAAAAATTAGATAATATGATGAGATATTATGAATTTTTTAATTTAAAATGGACAGATTTATTGAATAATGAGATTTTATATTATATTCCAATTCAAAAAATTGTTATTTTAAAATTGTAAGGATAACAAGCTATACATATTGTTTCACTAGTCTTGATCATCTTCATTATCAAAATTCATCTTGGTAGCGAAGGCTCCAAAGTTAACGATTATGGTACCGCTAATTAATATACAAGTTTTTCAACATCATCCTTCATAGTTTTACCATATTATTAACTATGGTTGGCGAGATTGTCAAGGATGTTGCTGTTTTGTATTGCACAGCATTCCTTCCACTTAATCATCTAAAACTAGTTATTTTGAGTTGATAGGTTATATGAGCCCAGACTTCCAAAAATACAATAATATATGACTTGATTTTTCCAGAAATACTTTTCAGAATATTTCCACATAAAGATCTTGATTTTTCGGTGACAAAATATATTTAAGAGCATATGGGGCACATTGAGATTTAATTTTTTAAATTAAGAACTTACACCTTCTTGATAAGTTAATATTATATTTTATAATCAACTATTTCATTTTTGTTAATATTAATCCCTCTCATTCTGATTTGTAGCCTGGGGATACTTTTTGAGCTGAATGTGCAGCTTTTACAAGTTATATTAATTACCCGCATCAACAAAGTTAAAAACCTTGGGAGTTTGATGTTTTCTATTTTTCTTCGTCTTATTCTTTTGGGCCTAATTTGTATTTGTTAAATTTTAAAGGTTAATTTTGTTTACACTTTTTAAAATTTATTTATTTAATAAATTAATTTTGTCCGTACGTGACAAAAATTATTAGTCTAAGTGAAGAATTTTTCTTGAAGTAAATGAGTATTTTTATTTCCATTAATTTAATCATTAATTCTTATTATTTTTTTTATATCACTATCTTGTGAACTATATTAATCTCACCATAACCCAACCAAATTGCCAACGGTTAACTCTTATTATTTTGTTTCTATTTCTTCAGCTCGATGTTAAAATTTGATGTTTGTTTGTTTGTTAAATTCACTATTATTACTAAAATCAAAGGTGACGATTTGTTAGTTTGCTGAGTTATTAACTATAAATAAAAAATAAATCTAAAAAAGAAAAATGAAATGGACATCTGAATTGGGAGCTAAGTTATGAGTTAGTGCTGCATGAGGTATGGTTGGATGCATCATTTAAGTTCTAAGAAACTAACGAACGCCTATATACTTTCTAATTTTCTCTAAAAATTGATTTTTCTTGTAGTTTGACTAATAATTTTTATTAATTAATAATGCATAAATAATTTAGGTGAATTATTTATGAAAATTTAAATTTTTTTTACTTTAACTAATTTTGGCAATTAATTATTACTAAAATAATTTGATAATTTTAAAAATATTTATTTATTACTAATTGAGTTATCTCCTTGATCTTAACATCAGAAAAGCTTAGATTTTGTTGGTAATTTTAATGTTTTCTCTCTTGCTTCCACAGTTCCACTAGATCTATAAAAGTAAGGAAGATGAGAAAGAAATAAGGCGAGTGGGTTAACCCAATCTTTGTTGATCGCTGTTAGCTTCCCCAGAGTATAATTTTACAATCTCCACCAAATCAAACAGCGGATGTTTTTCATGTGGCCATTATCATCATCTTCATAATTTTAGAAAATTAATATAAATAAACTAATTTAAAATCTTTTTTAATTTATTTTATAAATAATAGGTTTTGACCATGTTCTTGATTAATTCATATATCCAACTTAGTAATATATATATATATAATTAAAAATAATTCAAATATTTAAATGTTATTGTAAATTTAAGATAATAATGAGATATTATTTTTTTAATAATAAAAAACATAAGCCAAAAAAAATGTTAAATTTTTTTAAAATTTAAAATGGATAAATTCACCAATTTATTTGACAGATAATGAGATTTTATGTTATCTTTAAATTCAAAAAATTATTATTTAAGATTGTAATGATAACAGCCTAGCTATATATAGTGTTTCTTTATTCACAATCCTTATCCAAATTCACCTTGGTAGCGGAGATTCCAAAGGATAATGCCAATAATGTACGAATTTTTTCAACATCATACCTGACCGCCTCATCATATTCTTAAATCTTTAAACGTAATTATAAGTTTAGAATAATAATGATTTATTATTATTTCTTTAATAAAAATAGATAAGCCAAAAGAGATATTATGGATCTTTTTAATTTAAAATGTAAAAATTCACATATTTATTGAATAGATAATGAGACTTTATGTGATCTTCAAATTTAAAAAATTGTTATTTTAATATTGTAAGGATAACAACCAAGCTATATATTGTTTCATTAGTTTTGATCATAATTAATTTACGACACATATATTTGTGACACATAAATGTGTTGCAGATTTGCGACACAAATTGCAACCATTTGTGAAAAAAACAAAAACGTTGCAGATATAATCAAATTGCATTGCAAAAAAATAACCATCAAGAATGTCGCAAATTTTGTCGCAGAAGTTTTTGCACCTACCATATAATGGTTTGCAACACAGATTGTGATACATTATTTACAACGATCTATTGGCGTCGCAAAATTTGTCGCAAATGTTGGCATCTAGCATGCAATTGGTTTATGATACAGATTGCAAAACATTATTTGCAACGATTTGTTGGCATCACGCAAAATTTGGACTTGCGACATTGCAACGATCAATTATCGCAAAATGTGTCACAAATTTTAATAATAAAAAAATATATTTCTCCCATCCAAAAAGGTAGGTTTTGCTTTGTGGGTAAATGCAAGAGAAGTCCTCCATAGAAACCTCATTTTCAGCACTTAACCTTTACTCTTCTTCACTTCCTCCTCAAGTTTTTATATTTCTTGACAAATTATGCATGATTATTTTGTATTAGAGTCTCTGAAACTTTATTCTTCGGTGATTTAAGTTGGTATGTCTCTCTCTCTTCTCCCCTTGCTTTCTTTAATTTGATTTTAGGGTTTCATTTAGTGTATTTAGTAAATTTGTGATGATTTAAGTTATGAGTGTTGCATTAATCGACTTATGTTATATATAAATTATATTTTAAAATATAATAAATCATTTTGAGATATTAGTGATAATTAAAAAAAAATAATTAATATTTATATAGATTTCATGAATTTAAGCAAATAATTGATGCATAATTTTTTGGATTATGCATTTAAGATGCCATGTGTTTGCCACATGAATTATCATTCATGTATTATTTTAATTGTTTTACATTTTATTTTATTTAAAGACGCATTACTTATTTGAGAAATGGAAACTTAATTTAATTAAACATTTTAATATCGCTAGTTCTTTGAATATGAAAACTATTTTGAATTTTGTAATGAAAAGATAAATTATTTGAGACATTAGAGGTAAGCAACAAAAAATGATATAATAATAATTATTATTATAATACTATTATTATTATTATTAGGTAGAATACCCCAATCAGTCCCTCTACTTAGGTCACTTTGCCTATTTAGTCCCCCTACTATGATTTGATACTTTTTAGTCCCTCTACTTATTCATTTGGGTCAATCAAGTACACCTGGGTAACGGGAGTTAGTTTTGCCGTTTGACTTGGATGACGTGGCACTGTTTTCAATAAAATATCATTAAACAAATAAAAAAATTAAAAAAAGATGGATTAGTTAATCGGATCCTTTGCATATAAACCCGGATTCGATAAAATCCCCCATCTCCTTTTCCAGTTCCCTAACCCTACCAGTAATCCATCATCATGTAACCTAGCTCCCTCTTCATCTCCGGTGAACATCATCTCCTTCCTCACCCCTCATCCGACCTCACTGCCAGCACTCGACTCCAACCAATACAGTGAAGCCTCCCCCTCAACCTGAGTCACACCTTGAGGAGAAGAGTCATTTTTGCAAGGAAGAAGACATTCCCAAGCTAAGCTTTGCATATAAGCAACTGCAGGCAAGGTGGTTTGCAACTATTTGTAGGGAAGAAGAGTAATAATTTAGAGTGTCTAATTGTTGTTTCGATAATTGTTTGAATGATAATTTTGTAAATAATAATTGTTTGAATGTTGCTCAAATTTTGCAAAATTTCGTAAAATAGTATATGATTATTTACAAGCTTTGTTGATGTGTTTGTACCTATACAAAAATGGTTTGGCTTGAAATGATAATTCATTTTTATTCAAGTTCTGCATAGCTATGTAACTAAAAAAAAAGTTAAATTAAATTGTGCAAAACCATTCAAACATGCTAATCTTTTTTAAAATAGATCATGCATCATTCACAAAAAAAGATCCTGCAAAACCATACAATTCAGCCAAATCAATACAGTGATTTAAAGCATTATTATGCATCATTCACAGAAAACAGAGTTTTAAAATTATAGGTATAGTTTCAGACTTATGCATTCATAGAAAATACAATTTCATCTTTTTCATTCACCACTAACAAAAAAATTCAGTTTTGTCATTCACAAAAAAATATAGTTTCATCATGTTCATTCACTCATCGATAAAAAAATACATTTTTGTTATTCACAAAGAAATCATGATTTCGGACATGCCCATTCACCACTGACAAAAATACAAGTCATGGAATACCATTCATACAATTTTGAAACCCCAACAAAAAAACCACAAAAAAAGACATGTCAAAAGCAATTCCATCGCTTCAAGGTCCAGTGGCTTGCTTCATTTGGAGCATTTGTTATGCTCTCACTGTGTTAGAATTTCTGAAAAGTCCATTGCTTCAGATATCTGGTGAGAAATTCCTCTTGCTTGGTTTTCCCTTTCAGCAATACTCTTTCTACTCGAGTTCCAAATTTACAACCACATATAACATGTACTAATAACAAAGGGTTCAATTTATTTACATAACACAATAGTGAAAAAATGAGACTAGTAATCACCATTAATTCACTAGTGGTGAGGAAGGTAGTATTATGCACCCCTTGTCTTCCAACAATAGATGCACCATAGTGAGAACCCTATAAGAACACATAAATAGCACAAATAAGCAGAAAATGTGTGATGCAAATGAATTTAAACACATGTATTAAATTTATTCTTACCCTGAAAATGATCAGTGGACCATAAGTAACATTCGGGGTGTGTTTTTCCCTTTTTGATGCACCACATTTACTTTTTTTCCCTGGCCCACTTGAAGAAGCAACATCACCATGAGCATGTGTCTCACTCTGCTGGTTATCAGTTGACATCTACATAACCAGATTGATTATGATCAGCAAAGTAATAAATAGTAAGCAAAGTGAGAAACTAATCAAACAACTTACATGTGAAATTTTTTGTGGACAACCTAATTTGTTGTGACCTTGAACATGGCAGAGTGTGCATTTCATGACTCTACCTTGCCTTGAAAGCGTTGTCTGACTTTTATTTTTGCCTTCCAATGGTTCTCTCTTCCTTTTTTTGGCAGGACGACCGGGCATCCTGCTGACAATCGGTGCTAGTAGAGGACCTTCTTCACTTGTTGGCCAATGCATTCTTCCTTTAACTGGATTAACATGATGCTCAAATGCCTTCAAATAAATTTCTTTCTTGAACTAGTCTGAGACATGATCAACTGGATTTGATCCTTCAAATGCTATTGCTGCTAGGGCATGTTGGCAAGGAATGCCACATTTGTCCATTTCCCACAAGAACAGGCCTTGTTTGCTATCTTTACAACATCTCTAACATGCAACATCAAATCATCCCAATACACTTCATCGGTTGTAGCACCATTCCACTCTACTTGCCATTTAACACATTTCATTTTTTCTTTTTCAATCTTAGAAATTATGTTTGGTCCACAAGGTGCTGTCCACTTCTTCGCATGCTCTCTTTTCACTACTATCCTACTCATTACATACTGTCTGATGTCCTCCAGCATAGTGATGATTGGTTTGTTCCTAGCATCTAGGATGACTCCATTAAACGTCTCACACATATTATTATCTATAACCTCGCACTTAACTACATCATTAAAAAAGGCAGTACACCAACCTTCAATTGGCCACTTTTCCAACAATTCATCCACAACCCTCACTCCTCCATTCAACTTTTTCATGCTATCTAAATGTTTTTGCACTTCAGCCTGGTTGGTGGATCTTGCAGCACTCCAAAATAACATTTGAAGTTCTTTCCCTTGGTGCTTCTTCCCCCATCTAGCATAGATGTGCCTAGCACATATCCTATGCTCAATGAATGGTATAAGTTCTCTCACTGCATGTATTAATCCCTATAAAAAAATGTGAGTTTATAATGAAGATATAGTTATCATAAAGAAAAAATTAAATGAAATCTAACCTTTTGCATGTCACTTATAAGTGACCATCTAAGGCCCTCCCCAATACAGATGTCATTCTTTAATTGCTCAATGAACCATTTCCAGCTGCCAGTTGTTTCCTTTTCAACCACAGCCCATGCAACAGGAAACATTTAGTTGTTTCCATCTCTACCCACTGCATTTAATAGCTGGCCTTTCAACAGCCCTTTCAGAAAACACCCATCCAAGCCAATCACCTTTCTGCATCCAGCAATGAACCCTTCTTTGATGGCTATTAGACATATGTATATCCTTTGAAATGTGGGTATATCACTTGGATTTTGCCTATTTGACACCACATTCACAGTGCTTCCGGGATTAGTGGCCCTTAACTCCATGGCATAATTGTTTAATACCTTGAAATCTTCCCTGAACTGGGCTTCAATCTATTTAATAACCAAAATTTTGGCGTTCCTACATACCTTGTTGGTAATAAAGACCCCTAACTCTTTCCTCACCATTGCTTTCAGCTGTCTTGGTTTAATAAATGGCACTGCACTGATCATTTCTCCATAATTTTTGGCAACAACATGTGCTATGACTTTCTTGTTCTTAGTGGCACCAAGAATACATAGAATGTTACGCCATGTAATGCTTCACCACATACGCCTTTTCTCCCATTACACCATGAACACGGTATAATCCATTTTGCAACCCTTTGCGAGCACTTTGGCCTGTACCCTCACTTTGTCATTTTTATATATTGGAACTCAAATTGTTTCCCTAGTTGAAAAACTCAACAAGCACACTCTTGAACTGCTTTGAGACTCAAACCTTAGGGTCCACAAAAAATCTTTTAAAGGCTCATTAGGATCATAGTATATGTTTTGAGATTTATGCCGCTTTGCATCATCTCGCATCGGAATCTTCACTTGTGGACTCATAACTCCGTGGTCCGAAGAGTCCATGTAATCACTACATACCCAGTTATTTTGCCAATGTCAGCTATTATTTTTCTTGACATGCCTCTACTGTCACCATCAACAGAATTTGTAGGTTGCACTTCTCCTTCATCTTCATTGGCTTCTTCATTATCATGCTCTTGGATTGTCCTCCTCAGATCAGCATATCTCCTCAACTTATCCCTAGCCTCATCCCTCTCTTCATAGACATCTGAGTTGCATTTAACAATAGTCACTTCTAGCATCTCTCATCATCATCTTTACTTGACCGGCTATCATAACTCGTCATCTAGGGGTTGCCATCCTACACCATATAAATTCAATGAGAAACTTTAAACCAATTTCACCCACAGACTTTTATTATAAAAAGCCTAGACAACTTTCAAAACCTAATAAATTCAACTAGAAATGCACCACCATGTTCTAACACTTTAATCTTAAAGAAACCGACCACTAGTTACAATGACGAGTGTGATGGTTATACTAAATTAGGAAAAACCTCTTTGCTACTATAGTCTGTAGATTTGATTGTCTAAAAAAACTATAGTTTCTCTACAATTAATTTGTGTGTATAACATAATCTGGAATACACGTTTATGTATGAGGCTTAGTGTGTGCTAATTTTAGTCAAAGAAATAATATATACATACATACACACGTTTGTGTGTGTGTGTATTAAAATTTTGAAGGTGATAAATGCGCCTCATAAAAAGTTTAAAAAATACTCTAGAAGGAGTGAAGAATATGATTTTTCACAAAGAACTCAATGAACAATAGATGTAAAAACAATAATGCAACGTGATGAGCTTCTACCCTATGTCACTCAATGGTTTCTCATTTGGATGAGAAACCATTGGATCGAACATATTTAACATGAAGGAAATAAGCCTCCTGCTAAGGTCCTCAATCCTACAATCTCTAGTCCCTTTCACAATCTCTAGTCCCATCAATGCCATTACTTTTATTTTTGCTTATGAGTTCTCACTTCTTTAGTCTCCATCTTCTGAGAAAAAGAAAGCAAAAACCATGGCCAATGTTTCTTAAACATAAAAAAAAAACCTAGCCAACATTTATTACTACAATATCTTTCAAAACACTGACTCCAACCATACAAATCACTCACAAGTTGAACAAATTCAAATCCTCTCAGCTACAACTAAACAAAACCAAATTTCTTAAATTACCTAGCTTCAGAATAGCTAAGTAAATCAGAGATTCACAGTAAAGAAGGCATGAAGCATTTCAACAAACACCTGAAGCTCAACATCCAGAACCAATTCATTTCCACCAGACAAATGAGAGAAAACAAAAGGAGCAAGTTTGACATAAATCAGTACTCTTAACCCAATTAACAAAACAACACAATTGAACATGTCAGCAAATATTTGGACTAGGACAAGGAGACATACATCACTCTTAATCCAAAGAAAATACAAATCCACAAACTAGAATAATGCCATGTAGTCAAAATTACCTTAATACAGATCTACCAACTAGAATAATGGGAATGTCGTCTTCCTTGCAAAAATGACTCTTCTCCTCAAGATGTGACTCAGTTGAGGGGAGGCTTCATCGTATTAGGCGAGTCGTAGGCAAGTGGAGGTCGGATGAGGGGTGAGGAAGGAGATGATGTTCACCGAGATGGAGAGGGAGCTAGGTTACATGATGATGGATTACCTGGTAGGGTTAGGGGAACCCGGAAAAGGAGATGGGGGATTTTATCGGATCCGGGTTTATATGCAAAGGATCCGATTAACTAATCCATCTTTTTTTAATTTTTTTTATTTGTTTAATGATATTTTATTGAAAACAATGCCACGTCATCCAAGTCAAACGGCAAAACTAACTACCGTTACACAGGTGTACTTGATTGACCCAAATGAATAAGTAGAGGGACTAAAAAGTATCAAATTATAGTAGGGGGGCTAAATAGGTAGAGTGACCTAAGTAGAGGGGCTGATTGGGGTATTCTACCTTATTATTATTATGCTGAATTAGATAAATAATTTGATTGTGCTTGGATGCTATTCTTACAAAATTTTCAGCATATTATTGTATCTATTTTTTTTTTAATGATAATAATAATTATTTTTCTTAATATTTAATCAATTAAATTAATATAATGAATATAATAAATAGTTATTTAATTTTAAAATATTAATGTTAATAACAATGCATCATTAACAAACATTAATATACTTTTAATTTTAATGCTTTTTCTCACATTTAATCAAATCAAAACAAGATTAGTAGATTAAAAAAATCTTCGCATTAAAATAGATTCAAATAACAAAACCCACTATTTTTATCATTGTCAAGCAAATATTACACAATAGATTATCATTCTATATATATTTTAAATACATTAAACATAAAATGATTAAAATTTGATTATTGGATAAGCTGCATTAAATATATTTTTATTTTTTTAATTTAAAATCCAATATCCTTTAAAATAAAAAAAAAACAGATATTGGTAGATTATTTATTTTTATCTCATTTTCTATAATTATCTTCGTCAAAATTATATTTTTATTAAAATTAAGATTAGAAAAATTCTATATAAACAAAAACAACCAATAATAAAATAAAATCTAAATTCACAGGAAAAATTCTAATATGAAACAAAATCCGGACAAAGCCAGGGTTTGAAGACCAACCCGAAGCTCCACCAATGAAACCGTAATCTCCATCGCCAATTCTATCATCGCCCCACAACCCAGCGTCGCCGCCTTAGCTCATCCTCTCTGAATTTATCGTCCGCCCCATCGTTCCCAACCCCAGCGTCACTGTCCCAAGCCCCGCCGATCACCGCCGACCTTTCCAACCCTAATATCGTCCTCATATACCCATCCCGGATCCACGCCAGTATCCTCCTCGGCGTGACCTTACACAGCCGCTGCCACACCCTGATTCAGATCTTGATTCCCCTCAGCGGCCACCCGATCCACCTCCGCTACTCTTCGTTTCCAGTAAGTCTTCAATCCCTTGTTGAATTTCTCTATTTTTGTTGACTTTTGGATGGATGTTTTGGGCAAAACAATTAAGTTCCTCATTTATGTTGTCTCTTTGTCTATTTTCTTGTTGCTCCTCTCATGTTTCATTTTGTTCAAGTCTAGTACTATTAGTTTTCTAGTTCCTGAATATGTTCATATGTTTATTCTTGTCAATCACTCATCAATAGTCATTAAAAACCTCAACATCATGCACTTGATCAACAACCAACACTTATTACTACTTTGATTGATCATGGGAAACCAATTTGCTGATACTGATTTGGAGTTGATAGAACAAGTTGAAGTAGATGAATTTTTGTAGAGTAAAGAAGGTGGCTTGCTCAGGGTTTATATGCATTATTTTCCTTCCGAGTTTCATTTTGGATTATTGGGATTTAAGGGGAGAAGTGGTCCGGTATGGCTTGATGTTGAAGATGCCAAGGATGTCCTGGCATCCTAATTACGATTTGCAAACATTCATTTTGGCCTAGATTTTTTTCTTAGGGTTTAGAAGTTTCAAATAATTATATTGACATCAATCTATCAATGATTTAAAGCTTTATATGTCAACTTGTGAAACAACTTCCTACTGGTTAAGCTAAGGAATAATCCTCTTGCGGTGTGGGACACTAAAAGAATTTTTCTTGTGATTTTTAACCTTAGAAATGGTAGTTTCATTTAGAGAATCAGTAATATGTATGTATGTATGTGTGGATGTGTGTATGTATGTATCTATTTATCTATCTATGGCGGTTTTATGTGGAAAATCAGTAATACTTATGTATGTATATACGCATGCATCTATCCATCTGTCCTATATATGAATATACATGTGTGAATGTAGACAGAGTGCATGTTTTTTAAGTGTGACTAATGATTATGAATTATAGCAAATGAATATTTCCAATGATGCAAACAGAATGAGGCTTTCAGATTTCAATTTGTTGATTTAATTCTAAGTTCATTGGACAAAATTTTAATAAACACTAGAATTTTAAGCTAGTTTATGCAGTATCTTGAAGAAGTTACTTGTTACTAATATTCTTTATCACACATAGCACAACATAAATATTTCTTTCAGTTGTTCAAGTTAGTTTTTTTTTGGTTACTTTTTAAGATGATATGGCTTTTGGTTAACTTGGAGTTCGTCAGTGTAGGTGCAAAAGAGTGGTAGGCTTCTAACTGATTATTGGGTAGGATTGGTTTGTTTTCCTACAACCGGGTATGTTCTTTCTCATCGACAACATTGTTAGGATATAATTTCAAAAGTATGGCACTGATATGATGATGTTGAGATTCCACTCATTAGTCATGATCCCCTCATCAAATGGAAATTGTGAACCTGGTTAAGAGCTTAATTTGTTCAAGTTCATTTCTTGGATCATCCATTTATGCTTCATTAGGTGTAGGGCATTCCCCCTATAATAGTACACATGAACTCCACTTTCCCAAAAAAATTTACTTTGATAAATTTATGTATACACACACACACATAACTAATAAAGAAATCACCTTATGGTGATCCATCTTCATGGCTGCCATCTGATGAAGTAGTTGAGAGTGAGCTTCTTGTTTTGAACTGTCTTCTTTGAAGCTCAATAGCTTGTTGTAGTTCCAGTGCTTGTTACTGTTCTTCTAGCTTCTATTTTTCTCACTATTCTGTTCTAATTCTACCTAGAAAAATCTTGGAACAAAGTAGATAATTCTATAAATTTGTTTGTATGTTTTAATTTTGCATTAGATTTTTAGTTCTTGTTCTTTTGAGTGATTTAGTATCATAAGTATTGTGGGAAAGTTCTCTAAACATGAATAATTGCATCACAAGACTTGTCTCAACTTGTCGTTTTTCTTGATCTTATTTTTTAATTTTTTTGGCTTTTGGTGCAATTGCAGTTTGTAGAGCATAGGCTGAGCAAGGTCGAACTTCATCAAGCATCATAGAAGCAATGGTATGTTGACATTGTCATTTTTCTTATGGTTGAACACTGGGTTTGTTGTTGGCTAGGGTCCATAACACATGCAAGGGTCTGGTATACATGTATCTACATACATACATATACATATACATACATACATACATATATATATATTGTATTTTAGTATATGAATATAATTAGATGACATCTTCCTTATATGGCTATGTCTGAATTATTTTCTATTGAAGTTTGAGTTGAAGGTGAACTTGATTTATGTAGTATATTTTATTTGACAAGACCATCTCTCATAGTGAAAAGCTAAAGGCGCACACATTCAATAGCTAGCACTAGAGCACAAGAAGACAAACCAAAGGCAAAGATTAAAAAAAAAAAGCAAGGAAGGTGAAAAGCAATCTTTGAATGGTTCTCTCCCTAACCAGTAAGTGCCAAATTTCTACCCAACTCAACAGGATAACATTTGATCTGATGATTAGATAAAAATAGAATGAGCATTGATTGAGTACCAAATTTTTCAGAATATAAGTATGAAAAAAGCCAGAATCATCATTCTTGAAATTTTATAAATTGTACTTCAATATAATAGATGCCCAGGATTGGAAAAAGAAATCTGTATGCCTACCATTATACCAGTCAAGCTTTGAAGTCTCTGAGTTTCTTTGAAAAAAAAAAATGCTCCTCTGCAGATCATGTATGCTCCAATTGTTCAGAATTTTGGAATAACTCTGTTTGTCCTTTTTCTATAATATGTTGTTTTCCCTTGGGTTCTTGTAGATTTTTGGTTGTTAGCAATGCTTTTCTTGGTGATCATTGAACCTCCTTTACGACTAATAGTGATGTGAGTCTGATGAATGTTTGGCCGTATTAATTCAAAAAGTGGCGGCCCATGTTTTCCTTGTGTACGCATTTTTATGTTTTTACATGATGAACACAATGTTAAACACATTATCAAGTCTATATTTCCTACTGCTTTGTTGATTTGCAGGTACAAGGAAAGACATTGGGATCTAAAGCAGCTAGTTGGATCTGGTGGAATGCCATCATCACATTCTGCTACAGTTACTTCACTCGCCATTGCTGTTGGACTCCATGATGGTTTTGGGAGTTCCTCGTTCGCTACTGCAATGATTTTTGCATGTGTTGTAAGCAATTCATCATTGGTCTTGCAATTCTGTTTTCAAAAGCTTAGTTTTGAACACATGGCACCTGCATTATTTTTCTCCTCTTATTTTGTTAGTGCATTCTGTTAAGAAATTTTTATGCGCTCAAATAGGTGATGTATGATGCTTTTGGGGTACTTTTACATGCTGGAAAGCAGGCTGAGGTATGAATTTCTCAAACATGATTTTATTATTTATTTTTGTGGTTTTTATGTTGTTGATAGAATTGAACCATCATATCTCAGTAAAACCATCATCCACCCAAGGCTTATTTTTTCTTCTTTTGTTTTATTAAACATCTCAGGCTCAGGGTAAGGATTCAGCATCACCTAAATCTTTCCTATTGACAAGTCAGTTAGGTATAGTTTACTAAATGACCTTTTCTCACAATTCTCTTAAATCCTTGACCAATCTTAAACCAATCAGTGTGGATCAAACTAATGATTTCCATTGACTACTTATAAGTTAAAACCTCTAGAGAAATAGTGTGTTCTCCAAGATTCTGATATTGATTGTTAGTGTGGTACCATACCTTTAAATATACCCTTCCTTTATCATGCTCCATTTAAAACTTCCAATATCATACATATCTTTTGGTATCAATTGAATAATAAATCATAAATGCTGTCCATCTGCACTCCCAATGAACTTCAGAGATATTATCTTGACAAATGTTCAAAATGGGAATCTTGGTCAGGTTCTCCTTTCATTTTCAAAATGAGGAATGATACAATAGACCTTTTGCTTATGATGAAGCACTTGATGCATAAATATGCTTCTATTCTATTAAATTCTGCTTACCACCTCTTAATCTTTAGACAAAAAGCTTCCAAATTATTTATTACAAGTCTCTGGTTGTTTTTTTAAATTTTTTTTTCTATTTCATATAACTTCTCAAATAATAACTGTTGACTTATTGATTGGTGCATTTTCCTTACCCTTGCCTTTCAAGTGTTGAATCAAATTGTATATGGACTTCCATCAGAGCATCCTCTAGCTGATACAAGACCTCTACGTGAACTTCTAGGGCATAATCCTACTCAGGTTAGTTCAGTTGGTTCTCATTAACTTACAGTTCTAATCAAATGTATGTATGGAAGATTGAGTTGAAAGTTAAAACTGTTACATGCCCAAAACCACTATATGATGCAACAAAAAAAAATTCTCAGAATTTAGGTATGAAAAATAAATGAATAGGCCTCTTACTGGTGAAAATCACCTTGAAGGAAAACTGAATTTTTATTAAAAAATTGTAGTCTTCTTGAAATTGTAAACAATATCCTCAAGCTTATTCATGTTGTATGTCCTGTTGCTTATAAAACCAAAAGGGCTGCCTACTTTCAGGTTGATAATATATGTCAAATTTCAGCTCATTTGCTCTATACAAGGTACTTCTCTAGCTTGTGACTTTGGCTTCTTTGGGTACCTATTTTGGGGCATAACATATCTCATGAAACCTAATGCTTCAGACTGCTGGCATGTAAGCAATCGATGAAATTGTCCCTACACTCCTTCTCTCATTGGAAGATGATAAGACATCATAGACTGCTCTTAATGGATTAAAGCAAATACTAAGGTTTCATTTTAATTTTACTTGCCATGTAGGCTTTTAATGTGTATTGTAGATATTTGGTTGTCGATCAATTTCTATTAAATGTTAATTTATTATATTTTGTATTTGTTTGTTGTATTAGATGTTTGAACTATTATATTTTGTATTGCATTGTTATTCTGGATATTTATCAATTGGAATGTTTATTTTGAAAAATATTATAAAAGTTATTGTTCAAGATTGTAAAATAAGCTTTAAAACAGGTTTGTAAAAATAGTTAAAAAATTATTATAAATAATCATGGTTATGAATAATTAATTTGGGACAATAAAATTGTGTCGCAGAATATCTCACCAAGATGCAACACAATTTGCGACACAATTTGCAATAATCGAAATGTGTCTCAAATTTTGTTGCAAAACATCGCACACATTTGCAACACAATATGCGACACAAAAAGTTTTGCGACAAACAAAATGGGTCACAAAATTTGTTGCAAAAAGACTCAATATTTGCAACACAATATGCGACGCGTAAAGTTTCGTGACAATCAAAATAAATCACAAAGAACGTTGCAAAAAGTCTCAAATAGTTGCAACATTTATTGCAACACAGAAATTGTGTCACAATAAATTGTCGCATATCATTGCAAATTGAATGGCAAATATTGTTTCAGGAAATCCATAAATTGCGATTAAATTTGCAACGTTTTTATTTTGTGTCACAAATTTTGTGACACAGTCTTCAAAAGTGACAAATATTTGCGACATTTGAAACGTGACACATTTTATTGTGTCGCAGATTATGTTGCAAATTGTGATTTGCGACACATTTTTTATTTTTTGTGTCGCAAAAATGTGTCGCAAATTGCATTTTTTTGTTGTAGTGATCATGCTTCATTGTCTCACCACATTCTTAAATATGGTTGGTGAGACCGTCAAGGATGCTCCTGGAAAATTTGTATTGCGCATCATCTCTTTCACTTAATCATCTAAAACTAATTTTTTTGAGTTGATAAAGTGTATATGAGACAATACTTCCATAAATACTATAATATGTATATATGTCGATCTTGATTTTTCTAAAAATACTTCCACATGAAGATCTTGATTTTTTTTGGTGACGAGTATTTTGAGAGCATGGGACACATAAGATTTTATATTTAAATTAGGATCTAACACTTTCATGATAAGATGATATTTTATTTTATAATTAATTTGCTATCCCATATATTGCATATTTTATTTTATAACTAATTAGCTATCATGCGTAGAACCGTTGGAATCATGAAATAATTATGTCACCTTCATAATCTTTGAAGAGTTCTTATTTATTCTTTATATTTATTTTATTATTTTCAATTTTAGTATTTATGAGAGCAATCAATCTCATAAAAGATTGCCACCACCTAAGGTACTTTCAATTATGAAATGCCTCTGCGTCTTCATGTAGCATTATGGAACTTTATATAAGTACATATTATACTCAACTCTACCTTAATTTTGATGCAAACTCCAAATTCTTATGAAGTAATTTTCTAATTCTAAAATGATCATATTTGATCTTTAAATTGATATCATATCTTATAAATAACTCATAATCTTGTTTTATTATTGAGTAGTTATCCTATATATGCAGCCATGAAAGTCTATACAACTTGTTGAGCTATGGGTGTCAAATTAACATGTTTAAATTCTTGTTTATTATAATTTTATTTTATTATATTATTTAATAATAATTAAATATTTTAAAATAAGGTTACAGTGAGTTTAGACAATGCATATCTCCCTTAAGTTAGTGAGCCCATAGATTTATTTCTTGATTTTAGTATATTTTTTTATTTCTTAAAAAAGTTAGTGAGCCCATAGATTTATTTTTCTTGATATTAAAGAAAAGTTTACATTACAAATCATTTTTCTTATTGATAAGTTAAAAAATATATTATATCTAAAATATCCTTGTCTTTTTTTATCTTCAATTTATTTTCTTCTCCTTTCTCTGTTTCTCCTTTCTTTTCTCATTTTTGTTTTTGTTTTTTTATATATTTTTTCAGAAAATACCAAAAAAATATAAATATTAATAAAAATATCAGAGATGTTTCATATTTTGGAATTATGAGATTTAAATAACACTCCATTTTGTATAATTGAATATTAACTTTATATGAATTAACTGAATAATAAATTAATAACTTAACAAAAAATTCTCAAAAGCGTACTAACTTAACAAATACTATAAAATAATTTTTATGTATTTGATTAATACTTTTTTTTACTCCTCTTTTGACCTTTGACATCGGGTCTTTTGGGTAATGTATTTATTTCGAGAGAACCCAAAATTAAACCTCAAAACTCACTTAAAGTGAAGATATATATTTGCTTAAGGTCTTTGCACAATCCTAACTTTCTTCTTAAATGTGGTGTGTTTGCCACATATTTATCAAAAATAAAAAAGTCATAATGATAAATAAATTAAAAACAATATCAAAACTTATCTAATTCTTTTTCTTAAATGATTAACTCTGTTAAACACCAAGTAAATGGTGTTTATATATAGCCTATATGGTGCAATATGTGACACGGCTCACTAAATGGTATTAAGTTGGGTTTGAGGTTAGACTTATAATTTTTGTTTCATAATTATGTGGACCCATTTATAACATAATGATGTTTATATTGTACTCTTGTTAATCCGCTGAATCCATTTAATAATCATGCCATAATCATGTTGATCTATATTTAACCTATTTATGGCGGGTACGACAATAATGTGGTGTGTTGATGGAAGAGTATCGTGACATTAAATTCTTCAATAATAAGTAAATAATATATTTACTATTATTTTTATTATTACCATCATCATCATCTTAAGTATATGATGTACATTTTCATAAATTATATAATTTTTAGTTATTATTTTCGCATTTAAATGTATTTTTTTATTTAAAATAAGTTTTTTAGAATAACTATTAGGCCAGCTATCAAAATGTCTAAGTGATTTAAAAACAACATATTGAAAAGATGTGCACAACTTAGATGAGATGTTAAGGTGGATATCATAGATCATTATCAAAAGATCAATTAAGAAATAATAACACCAAAAGTGAGCCTCGAGATCAGTAGACACTAGCTTGTATTAGTAGCGGTAGATACCACCTTATTAGGACCATCTACTCCACCTACTTAGGATCCCACAAACTCCAAACTTCTCTAAGGCTGAGTCTTCATGCATCCCTTTGCCTTTAATTTCATGGTGTTAAGTTTTTGGGTTTGATTGCTCATTGGGCTACCCATGGTGAGCACAACGGCAATAGGGAGCCTTGAAAATGGGATTATGCATAGCTGAACTAGTCTTCACCTCAGTAGAAGCCTCGAGTTCAGTTACTATCTCCATTGACTCAATTAAAACAACTCTTTTGAAAGTGAGTTGCACCCAATCAAAAGGTCAATCATTTTAGAATCCCTATATTGACACATCCCAGCTGGAAGCTCACTTGCCTCGATACATGTCCTACCCTTGCCCTTTGGAATATGATCATGGAACACAAACGTAGCTCTACTAGCCAATACTTGTGTGACACATCAGAATGTACACCAGACAAACACATGGATACCATCAATATATGCAGGTTGTAATATTGCCGTCCTTTTCTTGGCTAATGAAGCTTGCTTGCTTAGATTGCTGATTACACCACTGTTCAAAACACTACCAGTTATCATGCTGGATGACACCAGATTTATAATGACTTGTGTCCCTCTATGGCCACGTTGGGAGTTCGCAACCTCCACCATAAATCCCAGAATTCCAAATACCAGCCTTTTTAAATCCCTATGAAAGACACCGATCTGGTGCGCTAGACATTTGGTATTTGTTAGTTCCGCCGATGCAGTTTGTGGTTTACAGAACACTCAAACACTCACGCAAAACTCACACAAACCAAGCAAGAAGGAGACACACAAGATTGGAAACCCCATTCGGCGTCCACTCGCTTACGTCTAGGGGGCCAAGCTCGCAGATAAACAATCCACTAAAAGAGATGAAAATAAATGAGTACAAACACTTGTCACTCACTTTCTCAACAATAAACATCACTACCCTCTCTAGATTGTCTAGTGCTCACACACTCTTTTCCACGAATGATACCCACAATCTCAGAGCAAGGTAGCTTATATAGACGCCTTAACATCCCAAGTATAGCATATACCTCTTTTAGAATCTCCGCGGCTACTAATTTAAAAACCTTCCGAAATTAACTTTGCAACTCCTATTGTAACATAAGTTGCAACATGGCCCTGACTACTAACTTGAATGAGTTCTGATTACGTTGCGGACGATCTCAAGACCCATCAACCTCTCCGTCATGCTTAGTCCAAGTCAGTGCAACCAAATCTCCAGATCTTGACTGCCGGCAACTAGCTTACCTTCTCAGTTCCTCATCACGTAGTCCCCTCGCAAGGGGCGCACGTCCTTATACATCTTCACGAAACTTTCCAAACTTGATCTTCAATTCACCCAAGTTTGGTCTTTAAAACTTCTCAAAAAAGATCTTCAATCAATCATCTCAATCGTGCCAACAATATGCATATCTTCAAATCTTGCCCTTAATAGTCTTCAATCATCCTCATTAAGGTTTCTTCAAATCATACCATTAATAGTCTTCAATCATACCATTGATAGGCATTTCTTTAATTAAGCTTCATCCATATTTACTCTTCAATCAAATCTCCTAAATATGGTCTTGATATGATCTTGTCTTCAAGATGCAACATATTGCCAAAAATAGTTACACCAAGATCTTCAAGATATTTTTCCTTGCAAGCCAAGACTCCTTGCCATGTCACCATGCTTTCCATATCACTATACCTTGCCATGTCATCAATTATGCCACATCACATAGGTTGCCACATCACCTTGACTATGTGTTAAATCATGCCTATTATAGTACGGTTGCACTAACAATCTCCCTATTTGGTATAATTTGACACAACTGCTTCTACACCTAGACTGACTCCTGTTACAACTTCCAGTTACAACACGACTGGGACACAGACTTTACAAACTAAAGAAAATCATCTAGTTGCTTACAAAATATATGATTACACTGCAACTAGTGATGTACAAATTAAGCAAAAACAAATACACCCAAGTAGAGCAGTCGGTTTGGAACTCTTGCACTAATCAACTACTCCTCTTTTGCGTCTGAATTGATGCCAAAGTCTTCACTGGTTGTTGCAAGTCTTATTACAACTTCTTTTACAACTCTTCCTATCTTCAGAATTCCTGGTCATTAGCTCCCCCTGCCTTTAGAACTCCTTCTTCCTGCTGCAAACAACATTGATAAACTGTAGCAGATGCAAGTCGTTTGAAGTCCCCAATATGGATTAAAGTTGGCAAAGGCCAAATTCACCCCTCAACTTTTCAAATCTTGTAGCATCAAGGGGTTTGTAAAGATGTCCGCCAATTGCTTTTCTGTTGCAACATAATTAATAACAACTGTTTTGTTCTCTACCAAATCTCGTATAAAGTGGTGTCGAAGATCAATATGTTTAATACGAGAATGTTGGACTGAATTCTTGGAGATATCAATAGCACTTTTGTTGTATGCCATAATCTTCAAGCATTTGCTTCATCCATAACAATTATGTGCAACAACTTCCCACTGTTATGTATTCAGCCCCGGCAATGGAGTGGGAAATAGAACTTTGCTTCTTGCTATACCATGTGACCAAGTTGTTACTAAGGTGGAAACATCCTCCTGAGGTGCTCTTTCTATCATCAATATTTCGTGCCAAATCTACATCACTATAACCTGCAAGATGTGAGTTGGATTCTTTTGAGTACAAAATTCCATATTCTACATTACTATGAACGTATCTGATGATACGTTTAACAGCTTTTAAATGAGATTTTGTTGGTGTTGCTTGATATCTTGCACAAATTCCAACACTGAAAGAGATGTCTGGCCTGTTAGCTATGAGATAAAGCAAACTTCCAATCATGCTTCTATAGAGACTTGGGTCTACATCTTTTCCATGCTTATCTTTTGTCAACTTCTGATTCACACTCATAGGTGTTCTCATGTGTCTAGCCTTTTCCAAGCCAAATCTTTTCACCAAGTTCTATGCATACTTGGTTTGAGAAATGAAAATTCCTTCTTTGCATTGTTTGATTTGGAAACCCAAAAAGTAGTACAGTTCAACTACCATGCTCATTTCAAACTCTTCTTACATTAGATGAGCAAACTGATCCACTTGCTTTTGTGATGTTGAACCAAATATGATATCATTAATATAGATTTGTGCCACCATAAGGTCTGATTTGGACTTCTTTATGAATTAAGTCTTGTCTGCTCCCCCTCTTTGGTAGCCCTTCTCAAGTAAAAATTTTGTAAGCCTTTCATATCAAGCCCGAGGAGGTTGCTTCAAGCCATAAAGAGCCTTTTTCAATTTGAACACATTATCTGAATGTTGAGGATCTTCAAACCCTTTTGGTTGCTCCACAAAAACTTCTTCACTTAGAACTCCTTTAGAAAAGCACTCTTGACATCCATTTGATGTAGCTTAAACCCCATACAACATGCTACCGCTAACAATAATCTGATGGATTCTAGGCGTGCAACTGGTGCAAATGTTTCATCAAAGTCAACTCCTTGAACTTGAGTATATCCTTGAGCCACTAGTCTTGCTTTATTTCTGGTGATGTTGCCTTTGTCATCAGTCTTGTTCTTGAAAATCCACTTGGTTCCAGTAACATTCACATCCTTTGGCCTTGGGACCAATGTCCGCACATCATTTCGAACAAACTGATTCAATTCTTCTTGCATTGAAGCCATCCAGTATTCATCAACTAAAGCTTATTTGACATTCTTTAGTTCAATAAAAGAGATGTAACATGTGTATCCGGCTAATTCTCGATAATCAATTCTTTGAGTGCTTTTGGTTTTCCTTCTTTTAGTCATATTACCAATCATAATCTGAATAGGATGCTTTTTCTTTATTTGTTGAGGATGGTTTAAGACTGCTGTCTTCGTTATCTTCTTCATCGTTAATTTCTTCTTTATCTAATTCTGAGATGATTTTGCCTATTGTAACTTCAGTTGCAATATCAGTTATAACCTGTTGTTTGTCTGAATCCTAAGCGGTTTATGTTGTTACAGTTGGTGTTGTAACCTATGCTGCAACTTCTTATTCTTCTGGTAACTCTTCATCTGTTGATTCACAATTCCGAGTGATAACCTTGTTTGGCTCACTTAATGCACTTTGAGTCTCCATATAAGAGTAATCATCAACAACAACATTAATGGTCTTCATCATCTTTTTGGTTCTTCAATTGAATACTCGATATGCTCTACTAGTAGTAGAATATCCCATGAATAATCTTTCATCACTTTTCTTGTCAAACTTTCCCATCTGATCTCTATCATTCAAAATGTAACATTTGCTTACAAAGATTTGAAAATATTTGAGATTTGGCCTTTTACCTTTCCAAATTTCATACAGTGTGATATTGGTTGAAGGCCGAATATACACTCTATTGATGATGTAGCATGCTGTATTGATTGCTTCTGGCCAAAATCTTGTAGAGAGCTTCTTTGAATTCAACATAACTCTAGCCATCTCTTGGAGAGTGCGATTCTTCCTTTCAACCACTCCATTTTGTTGAGGAGTTTTTTGAGCTGAAAATTTATGACGAATCCTATGTTCACTACTGAGTTATGCAAACTGAATATTCTCAATTTCTCTTCCATTGTCACTTCTGATTTTGACAATCTTTCCTATTTGACACTCTTTCTCATTTTAGAGTTGCATACATAACTTCTTGAAAGCTTCAAAGTTTCTGATTTCTACTTCAAAAAGTCCACCCAAGTGTATCTGGAATAGTCATTAACACACACAAATACATATCATTTACCTGATAAGCTTTATGTCTGTATGGGTCTAATGAGATCCATATGCAAGAGTTCTAGCACTCTTGTTGTACTAATGTCTTGAACTACTTTGTGAGAAGCACGAATTTACTTTCTCAGTTGACAAGGTCCGCATATACCATCTTCCTTTTTAGTAAGCTTGGGCACTCCCTTAACAGCTTTCATTTTTGTAATCTTTATAAGGTTCCGGAAGTTCAGATGTCCAAGCTTCTGATGCCGAATTTCAATGATGTTGCAAGATGTGTTATAACAGACTTCCAATTTCTCGAGCAAATAGCAATTGTCTGACGATCTTGAATCAGTTAAAACACACCGACCATATTCATCATAGATCACACATCTGTCTTGAGTAAATTTAACCGCCAGATTTCGATCACATAATTGACTTATACTCAGAAGATTTGCCATAAGACCTTCTACTTGCAAAATGTTTTTCGGTCTTGGAAACCCAGGAACCATCAATGTTCCTTTTCCAACTACTTGTCCTTTCTAACCATCATCAAAAGTTACATGTCTAATTGGACATTCTTTGTAATTCATCAAAAAGCCTTTGTCACCTGTCATGTGTCTTGAGCAACCACTGTCAAAATACCATTTATCTTTTGAGGATTTTTTCATTGAAGAGTATCCCACTAGATCTTCTTTTCTGACCCATATCTTCTTGCTTTCTTTCTTCTTTTCTCTTCTATATGGCTTCTGCCTCATATTTTTGCCATCTTTTATGTCTTTCTTCATCTTCCAACATCTTGTACGAATGTGCCCTTTGACACCATAGTAATGACATGTCGGAATCCACTTCTTTGTTTTTCCAAATACTTTACCATTCTTCATATATTCCTTCAGTTGATAACACTCGGGTCTTATATGGCCACTTTTTCCACAATGAAAGCATATAGCGACTTGTCTTTTATGTCATCTATTCTCCATATTAAACCTCCCTTGTTTATATTTTTGAGCATTTGATAGAACACAACCTGCTTCAACTTTTCTTTTCTCGCCTCCTTATGTCTCTTTTATATGATGTTGTGTCACACTTGTTTGAAAAGGTACCTCCTCAATCTTGGTTTTTCTTTTGTTCATGTTGTTTATGGGGTTTTCAGCATTGTTCAGCTTTTCTTGACATTCTTTCAACTCTTTTGCAAGTTGTTTGTTTTGTATGAATATTTTATCAAGTTTATTTAACATGAGGTCATACCCATGCAGAAGATTGGTTTCAGTAACCTCTTCACAAACAGTTTCTCTAGGTGTTGCAATTGATGTTGTAACTGAACTTGCGAAAGCACTAAAATTTCTGAAAACTTTGACATTTTTAGCACAGCTGGTAAAGAAGTATGATTTTTTATTGCATCTTCCGCTTTGTCTTCTTCCAGAATTTTTCTGAAATATCTGCTCAATTCCTTGGTCAAAAGGGCAATTTCTTTTTCTTCTTCTTCGTCTTCAGTCTGTTGTAACTCTTTTGGGCTTGTTGCTTCAGCTTTCAGAGCTATATCTTCTTTTCTTTTACCTGGATTCAAATTCTTCTCATAGGCTTGTAGAGATTCTATTAACTTATCATGTCTCATAGTTGCGATATCTTTTTCTTATTCTATTGCAACAACTTTAGCATCGAATCTTCTTGGAAGTGATCCAAAAGTCTTCCAAACTAGCTTCTTATTCGAGTACTCCTTGCCGAGATGGTATGCTTGATTTGCTATATCCATTAATTTGGCATTGAACATAGCTATCATCTCATCTTCTCCCATCCTGAGATTCTCGAACATGGTTGTAAACATTTGAAGTTTAGATTCTCTTACCAAGTTGGTGCCTTCATCAATAGTTTAAAGAATCTCCCAAACTTTCTTGGTGGAATCACAGGTTGCAACATACTTGAACTGGTTCTCATCTACTCCTCCGAAAATAATATTGAGTGCTTTCCCATTGCATTTGCTTTGAGCATATCTCCGAAACTCCAAATACTCTTTATCTTCACACTCTTGTTTATGTTTCCATCAACTTTGATTGGGGGAAACCATTCTTCTTCCATGGTTGTCCATGCACTCTCATCAAGAGATTTCATGAAAACTTTCATGCGTGCCTTCCAGTATGGATAATTTGATCCATCGAGCAATAGTGGCTGTATGATGGAAGCTCCTTCTTTTCTAACAATCAATGGAACTTGTTAGGACCTCGCCGACTTTGAAACCAAAGCAATCATGGTGACCAAGGCTCTGATACCACTTGTTACTTCTGCCGATGTGGTTTGCGGTTTAGAGAACACTCAAACACTCATGCAAAACTCACACAAACCAAGCAAGAATGAGATACACAAGATTGGTAACCCAGTTCAAAATCCACTCGCCTACGTCTAGGCGGCCACGCCCAAAGATAAACAATCCACTAAAAGAGGTGAAACAAATGAGTACAAACACTTGACACTCACTCTCTCAACAATAAGAATTACTATCCTCTCTAGATTGTCTAGTGCCCACACACTCTCCTCCACAAGTAATACCCACAATCTCATAGCAAGGTAGCTTATATAGACGCCTCAACATCCCAAATATAGCACATACCTCTTTTAGAATCTCCGCAGCTACTAATTTAAAAGCCTTCTGAAATTAGCTATTGCAACTCCTGTTGTAACATAAGTTGCAACATGGCCCTGACTACTAACTTGAATGAATTCTGATTACATTGCGGATGACCTCATGACCCATCAACCTTCCAGTCATGCTTAGTCCAAGTCAGTGCAACCAAATCTCCTGATCTCGACTGCCGGCAACTAGCCTACCTCCTCAATTCCTCAGCACGCAATCCCCTCGCAAGGGGCGCACATCCTTGTGCGTCTTCACGAAACTTTTCAAACTTGATCTTCAATTCACCCAAGTTTGGTCTTCAAAACTTCTCAAGAAAGATCTTCAATCAATCATCTCAATCATGCCAATAATAGGCATATCTTCAAATCTTACCCTTAATAGTCTTCAATCATCCTTATTAAGGTTTCTTCAAATCATACCATTAATAGTCTTCAATCATACCATTTATAGGTATTTTTTCAATTAAGCTTCATCCATATTTAGTCTTCAATCAACTCTCCTAAATATTGTCTTGATATGATCTTGTCTTCAAGATGCAACATATTGCCAAAAATAGTTCCACCAAGATCTTCAAGATATTTTGCCTTGCAAGCCAAGACTCTTTGCCATGTCACCATGCCTTGCCATGTCATCAATTATACCACGTCACACAGGTTGCCACATCACCTTGACTATGTGTCAAATCATGCCAATTATAGTGTTGTTGCACTAATAGTATTCTTTAAGTGAGAGATCTCCTGAACTACCTTTGTAGTTCCATTCATTTCCCAAGGAATCTCATAGTTGAATTGATGAGGAGCACTCGAGATAATCACCTTTGCTATGCGAGGTAGATATGCCAGGGAAACATGGTTATCTAGTCCTTGTTGGAGTTTTATAACCACTACCCTATCATGTAGATCACCTCAAGCTCTTACCCGATGAGAAGCGAATATCTCATCCCCTAAATTATTGTCCTTCACCTCTCAAGTTTCTTCATGAATGGGTTACACACACGAGTTATTTTCTCTAACTGTGCCAATCACCATCTACACTATGATCGACAGCTCCTGAATCATCAACATTGTATCTTTAACACCTGTAGTTGCCTTGGAAGTACAATCCACCTTTTCACGACACTGAGGATTTCATGTGTGTAGTGGCTCTTGCAAGTGTGTCAAAGGGCATCCAAGTTTGTCCCACCTGAGTGAAGCTCATCCAAGTTTGACAAAGTCACCGGTAAAGGAGCAAATGGGTTAGCAACAACACTTAGGGGACACCCTGCTTAGGAGATATGAGTGGCTTCCCCACAGAATGAGGATGCACTGGAAGGGAAACAACAGTTGAAGAACGAGCAATGAAAAATACATATTTTGGCTTTCTGTTGACAGTAAACATTAATATTGAGAGTTTTAGTCTTTACTTTTCTTTGAAGCATAATTTTTGTGAAATAATATGCTTGACCCTGCAGGTTTATGTATTTTTTTAAAAATATTTTAATCGAATAACTTATAAATTTGTAATAGAAGGATTCATTTAGATAATTAAGATTAACTCCTCGGCTTGCTGTTTTTTAAAAATATAATTGTTATAACTCTCATTACTATATATATATATATATATAATAACATTCATATAAAATGCATAATAGTCATTTTATCATGTTTTTCCTTTTTCACTTTTCTCATTCCTAATAAACTACCTCTCCAATCCTTCCAACCAAACATAATTTCATTCCTATTGCTTTTTCAATCCCACTCATTATCATTACACTTCCACTCTTCTCTATTACATTCCTTGCAACCAAAACACCCCATAATAATAAGCACAATCGCAGGTGTGGGCCCAGCCCAAACATCAGTAGTTAATCAGTTTTCTTGATTAAGACGAAAAATCCGATTGGCTGAACTAGGAAGGGATTTCGTTCCCAAACGTGAAAAGCATGTGCTTCTCCCACGCCATCTCCATCTTTCTCTCGAGCCTCCTCCAATGTAGGGGTGAGCAAAAAAATCCGGATCCGATGATCCGATCCGATATCCGGTTTTTTTCCCCGAATTTTTTGGGTACCCGATCCGAAAAAGAGGGTTGGGTACCCGGTCCGAATTTTTAAGGTGAAAACCGGATCGGATACGGGTCGGGAGAAATTAAAAACCGGGTATCCGAATCCGATCCGGTTTTTAATATATTCATTTATATATATATATATATATATATATATATAATTAGATATAGATATATAATTAGATATAATAAATTTAAATTTTATACGGTTTAAAAAGTAAAAAAGAAAAAAAAAATCCAAATCCCTCATTTAAACCCTTTAGTTTAAATTTTCCAAATCCCTCATTTAAACCCTCTAAGATATTTTTCTTTTTTTACTTTTTTTAGACTCATATAAAAATTTAAATGTATTATATATATATATATATATTAATAAATTTAAAAATTTTACAAGGACGTAAGTAGAAAAATTAAAAATCCCTTGTTTAAATACTTAAAGAGTTACTTATATAGTTACATGATTATATATATACACATATTAATAAATTTAAACTCTTATAGGGCTAAAAAGTAAAAAGGAAAAAAATTTCAAATCTTTATGTCTAAGATCGGTGAAACTCTTTATTATTTTTTTGAATTTTTTTGTGGGAGAATAATGTAAGGTTTTAATCCTCTTTTATAAAGTTACTGAGTTTCTCATATTTGTTTTTTTATGAATGTTGATGTTGTTATATATAAAAATCAATCTGGAGTAGATGAAACTTAATTTGGATCCGGATATCCGATATCCGATCTGGTTTAAACCGGGTACCCGATTTTTAGTATCCGGTTTAAACCGGGTCGGATACGGGTCAAGCTTTTGTCGATCCGAAAAACCGGGTACCCGATCCGGTTTTAAAAACCGGGTCGGGTACCCCGTTTTGCTCACCCCTACGGTCCAATGGTCTTGGCTTCCCTTCACCATCTCCATAGAGCTCCTCATGACACCATTCTTCTCTCCTCTTCCACATTAGAAGCAGTTGCACCTCCAAAGCTGTCAAAGAACCAAAAGCCAAGCCATGCAACATCTCCAATGTTGAGGAGAGAAGCATTGTTGGTCTCTACTACATCTTTCAACCTGATAGCACTGTCATCTACTTCATAGGCCAGAGAAAGGAGGAACAAGAATACTATACCTTTGGAGGAGTTCATGACTACCTGTTCCTCATTGTTAGTTTCTCTCTCTTTTACTCTCTCTCTCTCTCTCTCTCTCTCTCTCTCTATATATATATATATAATGTAGTTTGAGCCATATTTGATCTTCTTTTTGTGTCATTGATGGCTTTGTCATTTATTAGTGGCCTGTTGAATCATAGAATGATATGATTTGAAGATGTTGAATTGGTTTCGTTATTCATTGTTGCCTGCAGTCATTTTACTACATTCATCCTAGTCTATAGATTGTAAAATCTCAATTTTTTTTTAATGTGGTTTAAGTTATATTTGTTGTTGTTTGTGTGTCATGGATGGTTATGCTATTTAGAGTGGTTTGTTGGACTGTTGAGGGATATGATTTGAGGACATTGAATTGCTTTTGTTATTACTTGTTATTTGCAGCCATTTTGCTACATTCATCTTGGTCTAGTGATTGCAAAGACTCCATCTTTTGCATGGTTGAAGTCCCTTGCTAATTACTTTGTATATGGTAATTTAATTGTTGATGAATAACAGATTCTTGATGAGGTCTTGATCTTCAAACCTGAGGAAAAACCAGGTGTTTGATGAAACGCTCAATGAAAAGATAAGTGTTTGATGAAATGCCTTTTTGTTTCATCAACTGGGTCTCTCTGGTCAAAACAGACACTATGTTGGAAGACTTTGAAAATAAACTTGACCAACCAATCCACTTCCTCCACTATCTATTAATTTATATCAAAAAGTAACACAGACAGGGAGACACAAAACACTATACTCATTGGCTAACTCACAATCACACACTTCATTGGTTACAACCAAACCTTAACCTACTCCAGCATTGGTATGATTCAAACTACAACAGATTACAACAGATTACAACAATATAATAATACTTCTTTTTCTCAAAACACAACCACCTTAACTACCACAACTGAGACACAAACTAACCAGCTTCTCCACAGCATCATGCTTCACCATTCCAATCAGGTACAGTTCCATACTTGTAAGGATCCTGCTCCCATTCTCTTGCCCATTGCCTGCGATCACCATGCAACACTAACCCTCACAATTCTTGTGACGATCGTTACCCATGCACTTCCATGCCCATTGTCTGCAGCCTATCTTCAATCATATCCTCAACAATTTTTATGTATGTGTGGGTTTTAGATGATAATAGACTGAACAACTTTTGATTGACATATGGTAATGTTCCATGTCTCCATATATGGTAGCATTTTAATAAAACTTTAAGTAAGGTTTTGAACTTTGCAACTAATTAAATTTCGGAATATTGAAGGCTTGTTACATTCATCGATTACCATTTTTTTTATATTCGTCTTGGTCAAGTGATTGCAAACTCTCTTCTAGTTACTATTTATATGGTAATTTGATTATTAATGAGTAATAGTTTCTTTTCCATATGTAGTTTTTACATGATAATTACAATGCAGAATCACTTTTGATTGACAAATTGTAATTTTTGATGTCTCAATGCGCTATATGGCAGTGTTTGATTTTTGATGTGTAACAGTGTTTAAACTGTATAACTCATTAAGTTTGGAAATGCTGAAGAGTCATCATCTTCACTTTTTTTAGTGTTCTCATAGGCTTAAGGGACTAGCAAGACATCAGCAAATATCATTGGCCTATTTTCATCATGTCATTGTTCATCTGCTCATCTACTCATCTACTATGCACAGGACACCATCCATCCTCTACTTTTTCCTTGTTTTCTAATATCTTGACTTGTAAATTAGCCGACGGACTAAAATACTATGATGTTGTTGAGGTAAGTCTTTAAAAGCTGAAAAGGGTTCTATCGTTCTGGTTAGCTGACAATTTGTCACTAAATCTACTATGCACAAGACAGCAATAGAGTACTTGTGTTCATGAAGGTGAATTTTAACTGCCTTTATCATGGCATTACTGCTGTATCAAGTCATAAACCCAGACTTTTAGCTAGCATCTGCATCTTTGCACAGGTCATTAATTTTACAGTTAGAATTTTATTCTGATTCAATTCACTTCATCTTAACATCTGGAAACTCTAGTTTGAGAATGCATTGCATATTATCAATGTCTAATGAGTACCTGACCACAAAATTTAATGTCTGGTTATTTCGAAGAAAGCAAAATATTTTTGAAAAAGATAATATCACCTGTGTAGTTTCCTGAAATATGAACTTTTTCTTAAAAAGGAAAAATTAGTGCTCAATAGCCATCAATAATTAATAAATGAATGAATAAGACAGTTTTTTGCCTCTGTTTGCAAGCCTGTCATATACTTTATCAGAATTGCTGCTCTGTTCCACCAATATCATGGAGTTAAAAGTGGTTACACAGTGAAATTATGCAACTCTAAGCAAATGTTGAAAGTTGATCCTAAGTGATCCTAAGTGAAATTGAAGGTGCTGATAGTGATTTGATTTATAGCAAAAATTTACTCTTGGTAAAGTAAACTGTGAATTTAATTTTCCTTTGTTTATCAATTAAAATGCATCTTTTAGATTTTTTTTCCTTTGTTTATCAATTGAAGGTGTACACAACCGTCTTTTTTACTTTCTCCATTTTACATTGGTAGAATTACATTCTACTTGAACTCTTCTCAATGGTCATGCACCCATCATGACCATTTACAAGTGATAAGTGAAAATTTATGGATAAATTTGCCAAAATAAACTCTCTTCTATCTCCTCTTTAATTTGATTAATGTCATTGTATCAGTCTCCATAAATTAACCATCTAAATTTAACAGTTGTCATCGGCACCAAGCATCATCTGAGTGTTTCGTATCTTGTGTTCTCTTTGTAGATAATGCGAATGGCTTTTTATTCATCTCAAGCTTCACCAGAAAAACTGGAAGCTGTGTGTACACTATAACTAAAGGAATGAAAGGTACCACTTCACCTCTTTCAATCACTTCCCTTCTCACATTTTCCGTATTCCCTTCTCCTGTTCTCGTTTCTCTTAATTTTCGTTTTGTCCAAGTTGTTGTTTCCCAAGTTAATAGTAATATCAGGTTAGTAAATTTTTATTTATTGATTTACTTATTTATTTACTGATTTACTATTTAGTAATTATGAAGTTTTTTTTTTACAAGAAAAACAGACTGCCCAAAGGCCCTGCTAAATCGTCAGGGGCGTGCACAAGCCTTGGTGGAGCAAGTGGGAGCGGGGCCCGCGCACACATAGACGCTGGGACCACCCGCACACAATCACCGCTCACATCTTTCAGAATTGTGCTCTCAGCCGAGAATTGAACTCTCACCACTCGGTGAAGAGCTCTATCGGCGACCCGTATACTAATAGACTATTTGGTCGTTGGTTAGTAATTATGAAGTTGTTGCACTAGTGAATGCAAAGAGGAAAAGAAGGGGAGTGGTGTAAAGCAGAGGAGAAGCCCGGCAGTGAAGCCCGGTAGTGGTGATGAAGGGGTCGAGGCGCAGCCGGGTGAACGGCAGCAGTGGTTGGCTGGTTGGCTACTGCGAACTCTCTGTACCATCACCACCTCAGCAAAGGCCGATTGCAAGGGTGAACAGGATTCTCGGCCAAATTGGCAGCACTGAGACTCTTAAATCATCTTCATTTATGAGAATGGTGCCAAGAAGATCATGAAATGGGAACCTTGAAAGCTCGTTCCATTAATAATTTGAGAAAACATTACTATAATTTACAATTTGAGAAGAACAAAGACAGCAAAACAAATAAGCTAATTTAAAATTGTTTTTTAATTTATTTTATAAATAATAGGTTTTGACCATGTTCTTGGTTCCTATATCTAACTTAATATACACAGATATGATTGTTAGAAATAATTCAAATATTTAAATGTTATTATTATTTGAAATAATAAGGATATTATTATTTAAATGAGAATGGTGCCAAGAAGAACAAGAAAATGGGAACCTTGTAATCTCGTTCCATTAATGGTTTGTTTGGTGATTAATTAATTAATAATAATAATTGTTTTTTTGTTAGATTTGTTTGTAATTATCATTAGCATTAGACATAAGAAGACTTGTTATTTTGTTTCATTTATGTGCCCATTAATGTTCGATGGTTGTTTTTATTTTTCGGGTGTGGATGTAATTTGGAAGTTTTGGAGAGTGACTTTGTATCTGATCGAATCGGATCACTCTCTTATAGGATCAATCGAAAGATGATTAATAATTAATTTTAAACCTGAGAGCAATCTTGAGGAACATCTCTGGGTTTGTTGTCAAGCACCTTCTTCCATATACCAATTCAAATAATACATTGTTGAATCTTTGATATTTTTGCAAATTATTGAATCTTTGAATTTGAATGATAATTAGTTATTGTAAGCTTCCAACATAATTTTTTGTTTATCTTTCTTTATCTTTAGAATAATACAATAGCTGTATGTATTGTTTTATTACTTTTCAATTAAAAAAAAATTGATAATCCCCATTATCAAACTTCAAACCATATAAATTTGCATAGTTTGAGTGTTTTTTTTTTAATTTTTTTAAATTTAATTTTTTTTTACAAAAAAAAAATGGAAATACGTTTTACAAAAAAGCGTATTAAATTTAAGCAAATGAAATATCTCTATATAACACACACACACATATATATATATATATATGTATATCATAGTTTTGACTCTCAAAATCTTTTATATTATTACACTGAGGACCAAAATTAATATTTTCATTAATTATTTTTGTTAGTTCCGCCGATGTGGTTTGTGGTTTAAGGAACACTAAAAAAAACACTCAAAGAACAATCACACAAACTAAGCAAGAAGGAGACACACAAGATTGGTAACCCAGTTCGGCGTCCACTTGCCTATGTTTGGGGGGTCAGATCCAGAAATAAACAATCCTCTAAAAGAGGTGAAAATACATAAGTACAAACACTTGTCACTCACTCTCTCAACAATAAAGATCAGTGCCCTCTCTACATTGTCTAGTGCTCACACACTCTCCTCCATGAGTCACCCTTACAATCTACGAACAAGGTAGCTTATATAGACGTCTCAACGTCCCAAATATAAAACATACCTCTTTTAGAATCTCCGCGGCTACTAATTTAAAAACCTTCCGAAATTAGTTGTTGCAACTCCTGTTGTAACATAAGTTACAACATGGCCCTCACTGCTGACTTGACTTAGTTCTGATTACGTTGCGGACGACCTCAAGACCTATCAACCTCCCGGTCATTCTTAGTCTGAGTTGATGCAGCCAAATCTCCCAATCCCGACTGCCGGCAACTAGCCTACCTCCTCAGTTCCTCATCACGCAGTCCCCTCGCAAGGGGCACACGTCCTTGTGCGTCTTCCATGAAACTTGCCAAACTTGATCTTCAATTCACCCAAATTTGGTCTTCAAATCTCCTTAAAAAAGATCTTCAATCAATCATCTCAATCATGCCACCAATAGGCATGTCTTCAAATCTTCAATCATATCTTCAAATAGCCTTCATCCATATTTAGTCTTCTATCAAATCATCTAAATACAGTCTTGAATAACTCCACTAAGGTCTTCAAGATATTTGCCTTCCAAACCAAAACTCCTTGTCATGTCACCGTGCTTTGCCACGTCATCTTGACTATATGTCAAATCATGCCAATAATTGTGCGGTTGCACTAACAATCTCCCCCTTTGGCATAATTTGACACAACTGCTTCTGCACCCAGACTGACTCCTGGTACAACATTCTGTTACAACTTGACTGGGATACAGACTTTACAAACTTAAAGAAAATCAACTAGTTGCTTACAAAAATATATGATTACACTACAACTAGTGATGTACAAATTAAACACAAACAAATACACCCAAGTAGAGTAGTCAGTTTGGAACTCTTGCACTAGTCAACTTCTCCCCCTTTGTGTCTGAATTGATGCCAAAGTCTTCACTGGTTGTTGCAAGTCTTGTTACAACTTTTTCTACAACGCCCCCAATCTTCAAAAATCCTGGTCATCAACTCCCCCTCTCTTTAGAACTCCTTCTTCCTGCTGCAAACGATATTAATAAACTATAGCAGATGCAAGTCATTTGCAGCACCAATAGGGATTAAAGTTGGCAAAGGCCAATTTCACCCCTCAACTTTTCGAATCTTGTAGCATCAAGGGGTTTGTTAAAGATGTCCGCCAATTGCTTTTCTGTTGCAACATAATCAATAACAACTATTTTGTATTCTACCAAATCTCGTATAAAGTGGTGTTGAAGATCAATATGTTTGGTACGAGAATCTTGGACTGGATTCTTGGAGATATCAATTGCACTTTTATTGTCACAAAATATAGTCAATAACCCTTGTTGTAAGCCATAGTCCTCAAGCATTTGCTTCATCCATAACAATTATGTACAATAACTTCTTGCTGCTATGTATTCAGCCTTTGCAGTGGAGAGTGAAATGGAACTTTGCTTGTTGCTATACCATGTGACCAAGTTTTTACTAAGATAGAAACATCCTCCTAAGGTGCTTTTCCTATCATCAATGTTTCCTGCCCAATCTGCATCACTATAACCTGCAAAATGTGAGTTGTAGTCTTTTGAATACCAAATTCCATATTCTACAGTACCATGAACATATCTGATGATACGTTTAACAGTTTTCAAATGAGACTCCTTTGGTGGTGCTTGATATCTTACACAAACTCCAACACTGAAAGAGATGTCTGACATGCTAGCTGTGAGATAGAGTAAGCTTCCAATTTTGCTTCTATAGAGACATGGGTCTACATCTTTTCCATGCTCATCTTTTGTTAACTTCTGATTGACACTCATAGGTGTTCTCATGTGTCTAGCCTTTTTCAAGCCAAATATTTTCACCAAGTTCTGTGCATACTTGGTTTAAGAAATGAAAATTCCTTCTTTGCATTGTTTGATTTGGAAACCCAAAAAGTAGTTTAGTTCACCTACCATGCTCATCTCAAACTCTTCTTGCATTAGATGAACAAACTCATCCAATTGCTTTTGTGATGTTGAACCAAATATGATATCATCAACATATATTTGTGCCACCATAAGATCTGATTTAAACTTCTATATGAATAAAGTGTTGTCTACTCCCCCTCTTTTGTAGCCCTTTTCAAGTAAAAATTTTGTAAGCCTTTCATACTAAGCCCGAGGAGCTTGCTTAAAGCCATAGAGAGCCTTTTTCAATTTGAACACATGATCTGAATGTTGAGGATCTTCAAAACCTTTTGGTTGCTCCACAAAAACTTCTTCACTTAGAACTCCATTTAGAAAAACACTCTTGGCATCCATTTGATGTAGCTTGAACCCCATACAACATGCTACTGCTAACAATAATCTGATGGATTCCAAGCATGCAACTGGTGCAAATGTTTCATCAAAGTCAACTCCTTCAACTTGAGTATATCCTTGAGCCACTAGTCTTGCTTTATTTCTGGTGATGTTGCCTTTGTCATCAGTCTTGTTCTTGAGAATCCACTTGGTTCCAATAATATTCACATCCTTTGGCCATGGAACCAATGTCCGCACTTCATTTCGAACAAACTGATTCAATTCTTCTTGCATTGAAGCCATCCAGTATTCATCAACTAAAGCTTCTTTGACATTCTTTGGTTCAATAAGATAGATGTAACATGTGTAGCCTGCCAATTCTCGATAATCAACTCTTTGAGTGTTTCTGGTTCTCCTTCCTTCAGTTACATTACCAATCACATTCTGAATAGGATAATTCTTCTTTATTCTTGAGGATGATTCAAGACTGCTGTCTTCATTATCTTCTTCGTTGTCAATTTCTTCTTTATCTGATTCTAAGATGATTTCGCCTGTTATAACTTCAGTTGCAACATCAGTTATAATCTGCTATCTGTCTGAATCCTGAGCAGTTTCTATTGTTGCATTTGGTGTTGTAACCTGTGTTGTAACTTCTTGTTCTGCTTGTAACTCTTCATCTGTTAATTCATAATTCTGAGTGATAAGCTTGTTTGGCTCACTTGATGCACCTTGAGTCTCCATATCAGAGAAATCATCAACAACAACATTAATGGTTTCCATCATCTTTTTGGTTCTTGAATTGAACACCCGATAGGCTCTACTAGTAGTCGAATATCCCATGAATAATCCTTCATCACTTTTCTTGTCAAACTTTTCCAGCTAGTCTCTATCATTCAAAATGTAACATTTGCCTCCAAAGATATGAAAATATTTGAGATTTAGCCTTTTGCCTTTCCAAATATCATATGGTGTCAAGTTGGTTGAAGGCCGAATGTACACTCTATTGATGATGTAGCAAGCTATATTGATTGCTTCCGCCCAAAATCTTGTAGAGAGCTTCTTTGAATTCAACATAACTCTAGCCATCTCTTGGAGAGTGTGCTCTTGGAGAGTGTGATTCTTCCTTTCAACAACTCCGTTTTGTTGAGGAGTTTTTGGAGCTGAAAATTCGTGACGAATCCCTTGTTCACCGCTAGATTTTGCAAATTGAGCATTTTTAAATTCTCTTCCATAATCACTTCTGATTCTGACAATCTTTCCTATTTGACATTCTCTCTCATTTTGGAGTTGCATGCATAACTTCCTGAAAGCTTCAAAGGTTTCTGATTTCTCTTCCAAGAAGTACACCGAAGTGTACCTGGAATAGTCATCAGCACACAAATACATATCTTTTACCTGACAAGCTTTCTGTCTGAGTGGGTCCAATAAGATCTATATGCAAGAGTTCTAGCACTCTTGTTGTACCAATGTCTTGCACTACTTTGTGAGAATCACAACTTTGCTTTTCTAGCTGACAACATCCGCATACACCATCTTCCTTTTTCGTAAGCTTGGGCACTCCCTTAACAACTTTCATTTCTGTAATCTTCATCAGGTTCTGGAAGTTCAGATGTCCAAGCTTCAGATGCCAAATTTCAGTGATGTTGAAAGATGTGTTATAACAGACTTTCAATTTCTCGAGCAAATAACAATTGGCTGAAGATCTTGAATCAGTTAAAACACACTGACCAGCTTTATCATATACCACACATCTGTTTTGAGTAAATTTTACCACCAGATTTCGATCACATAATTGACTTATACTTGAAGATTTGCCTTCAGTCCTTCTACATGCAAAATGTTTTTCAGTCTTGGATACCCATGAACCATCAATGTTCCTTTTCCAACTACTTGACCTTTTTGACCATTACCAAAAGTCACATGCCCAATTGTACATTCTTTGTAATTCATCAAAAAACCTTTGTCACATGTCATATGTCTTGAACAACCACTGTCAAAATACCATCTGTTTTTTGAGGATTTTTTCATTGAAGAGTATCCCACTAGATCTTCTTTTCTAACCCATATCTTCTTTCTTACTTTCTTCTTTTCTCTGGTATATGGTGCCTGCTTCATTTTTTTGCCTTCTTTTATATCTTTCTTCATCTTCCAACCTCTTGGACGAATGTGCCCTCTGATACCACAGTAATGACATGTTGGAATCCACTTCTTTGGTTTTCCAAATACTCTACCATTCTTCATGTCTTCCTACAGTTGATAATACTCGGGTCTTATATGGCCTCTTTTTCCATAATGAAAATATATAGGGACTTGTCTTCTATGTCATTTCTTCTCCTTATTATACTTCCCTTGTTTATATTCTTGGGTATTTGATAGAACACAGCCTGCATCAACTTTGTTTTTCTTGCCTCCTGATGTCTCTTTTATATGATGTTGTGTCACACTTGTTTGAAAAGGTACCTCCTCAATCTTGGCTTTTCCTTTGTTCAAGTTGTTTATGGGCTTTTTAACATTGTTCAGCTTTTCTTGACATTCTTTTAATTCTTTTGCAAGTTTTTGTTTTGTACAAACATTTTATCAAGTTTATTTATCATAAGTTCATACCCTTGCAGAAGATCGGTTTCAGTAATCTCTTCACAAACAATTTCTCTAGATGTTGCAATTGATGTTGTAACTTGACTTACAAAAGCACTGAAATTTTTGAAAACTTTGACATTTTTAGCATAGCAGGTAAAGAAGTATGATTGTTGATTGCATCATCAGCTTTGTCTTCTTGCTGGATTTTTCTGAAAAATATGCATAATTCCCTGGTTAAAAGGGAAATTTCTTCTTCTTCTTTATCTTCAGTCTGTTGTAACTCTTTTGGGCTTGTTACTTCAGCTTTCAGAGATATATCTTCTTCTATTCTACCTGGATTCAGATTCATCTCATAGGCTTGTAGAGATCCCATCAACTCATCAAGTCTCATAGTTGTGATATCTTTTGCTTCTTCTATTGCAGCAACTTTAGCATCGAATCTCATTGGAAGCGATCTAAGAGTCTTCTGGCCTAGCTTCTTATCCGAGTACTCCTTGCCGAGCTGGTAGGCTTGATTTGCTATGTCCATCAATTTGGCATTGAACACGGTATCGTCTCATCTTCTCCCATCCTGAGATTCTCGAACATGGTTGTCAACACTTGGAGTTTAGATTCTCTTACCAAGTTGGTTCCTTCATGAATGGTTTGAAGAATCCCCCAAGCTTTCTTGGCGCAATCACAAGTTGGAACATACTTGAACTGGTTCTCATCTACTCCTCCGAAAATAGCATTGAGTGCTTTTCCATTGGCATTTGCTTTGAACATATCTTCGGAACTCCAGTTACTTTTCATTTTCACTGTCTCGTTTATGTTTTCATCAACTTCGATTGGGGGGAGACCATCCTTCTTCTATGGCTGTCTATGCATTCTCATCAAGAGATTTAATGAAAGCCTTAATGCGTGCCTTCCAGTATGGATAATTTGATCCATCGAGTAACGGTGGTCGTGTGACGGAAGCTCCTTCTTTTCTGGCCATTAATGGAACTTGTTAGGACCTCCCCGACTTTGAAACCAAAGCAAATATGGCGACCAAGGCTCTGATACCACTTGTTAGTTCCGCCAATTTGGTTTGTGGTTTAAAGAACACTAAAAAAACACTCAAAGAATAATTGCACAAACCAAGCAAGAAGGAGACACACAAGCTTGGTTACCCAGTTCGGCGTCCACTTGCCTACATCTGTGGGGCTAGGCCCGGAGATAAACAATCCACTAAAAGAGGTGAAAATACATGAGTACAAACACTTGTCACTCACTCTCTCAACAATAAAGATCACTGTCTTCTCTAAATTGTCTAGTGCTCACACACTCTTCTCCACGAGTCACCCTTACAATCTACGAGCAAGGTAGCTTATATAGATGTCTCAACATCTCAAATATAACACATACCTCTTTTAGAATCTTCGCGACTACTAATTTAAAACCTTCCGAAATTAGCTGTTGCAACTCCTGTAACATAAGTTGTAGCATGGCCCTGACAGCATGGCCCCGACCTCAAGACCCATCAACCTCTCGGTCATGCTTAGTGTGAGTCGATGCAGCCAAATCTCCCGATCCCGACTACCGGCAACTAGCCTACCTCCTCAGTTCCTCATCACACAGTCCCCTCGCTAAGGGTGCACGTCTTTGTGCGTCTTTCATGAAACTTGCCAAACTTGATCTTCAATTCACTCAAATTTGGTCTTCAAATCTCCTTAAAAAAGATCTTCAATCAATCATCTCAATCATGGCAACATAAGGCATGTCTTCAAATCTTCAATCATATCTTCAAATAGCCTTCATCCATACTTAGTCTTCTATCAAATCATCTAAATATGGTCTTGAATAACTCCACCAAGATCATTTGCCTTGAAAGCCAAAACTTCTTGTTCTGTCACCATACTTTGCCACGTCACATAAGTTGCCATGTCATCTTGACTATGTGTCAAATCATGCCAATAATAGTGCGGTTGCACTAACAATTTTAAAACTCTAATATTCAGTTGTAATTGCAGGGATAGTTTTGTCTTTTTATTGTTTGGTTAAGGCTATAAATAACCTACACTATAATTATTTTCATTTTTCCATAGCTTAGGTTATTTACGGTCGTTATGATGCTCTCTCTCTCTCTCTCTCTCTCTCTCTCTCTCTCCATATATATATATATCATCAAATCAATTAATATAGATTACCTAATATATTACTTTTAACTGGCAACAACATCATTCCACAAGTCATTTAATAGATGCAATTTTATTCGGATTCAATTCACTTCATCTTTACATCTGGAACTCCAATTTTCGATTGCATTATTGCATATTATGAATGTCCAATGAGTATCTGAGCACAAAATTTAATGTCTGGCTATGTTAGAAGAAAGCAAAATATTTTTGAGAAAAATTATGTGCCGTTTGGTGAATAGGATTAATGGTTTGCCTGGTGATTAATTAATTAAATAACAATTGTTATCTTTGTTAACATTGTTTGTTCTTAGCATTAGCATTAGCATCAGCCATGCATTGTAACGAAGAAGACTTAGTTGTTTCGTTTCGTTTATATGCGTATTGATGTTTGATGGTTGTTTTTATTTTTTGAGGGTGAATGTAATTTTGATGTATTAAAAGGGGTTAATTCAAAAAACTATTGAATGAGTTGGTGAGGTTTTGTGATATTTTATTGAGTTTGGGTGACTTGGAAAGGAAAATTTTGGCTTTTTTTTTAAAATATTGCTTTTTTTTTAATTAATTACTAAAATAGGTATTTTTAAAATTATTTACCAAATTAGGCATTTTTATTTTTTTAATATTAAATTTTAAATTTTTTTAATAGCTGTGGGTTCCATTTGGTTTTTAATATTAAAATTTTATTTTTAAAAAAATCGGCGAGTCCCACTAGTTTTTTTAATATTAAAAATTTATTTTTTAAAACCTGAGATGGGTCCTACTAGTTTTTTTTAAATTAAAAACAATTTTACACTAAAACCCTTATCATTTCATAAAATTTTTTACAACTAGTTTTATTCCCACTTCTACTTTCACTAAAATAAACTCATTCGTTATTATTAATGAACGAAAACAATTACATATATTATAAAATTATTCAACAAGTATAATATTTAAATTATATTACGACATATGACTTGGACCAGCTGCATTCGGACAATTTCGACGACTGTGACCTGCATTACGACATAGACCACAACGCTTTGGCTGACCGCCCTCCCTTATGTCCATCTCGTTACGAATTCTAGTAGATTTTGGGCGCCCTGAAGGTGGTCTTCGCATTGTAAGATCAGCACAGAGACATGGACCATTATAGGCGTTCCAATATCTCTCGTTTGACATTGGCTGGATATGAATTTTCGTTCAGTGTGACAAGGATATGAATTTTGCTAGCTTAAATGTAAAAGAAATAAAATAAATTTGCAAGAAAATAAAGAAATTAAAATGACTCAAATTTTAGAGGAGAACTTCTCTATATTTATGGATCTTTCATACAATATTACTTGTGTGTTTTCACAAAAGGGACTTGGACGGTTTATATAGGCCTCCACCTAACAAATGAATGGTTATGATCAATTTGATCCAATGGCTCTTATGAATGAGGTAGGTGCCATTTGCCACCAATAATTCAGCCCATCAACCCCCCAATAATACTCTCCACCTACCCTAACAATTACATTTTTTACTATGAGATAATTTTTAGGCCTCCACCTAACAAATGGATGGTTATGATAAATTTGATCTAATAGCTCTTGTGAATGGGGTAGGTGCCACTTGCCACCAATAATTTATCCCATCAACCCCCCAATAATACTCTCCACCTACCCTAACAATTACATCTTTGACTATTCTAATATTGGAGATAATTTTAATTTTTATGTATTATTGGAGATAATTTTAAGGCTTTTTTTTTAAAATATTGCTTTTTTTTTAATTAATTACTAAAATAGGTATTTTTAAAATTATTTACCAAATTAGGCATTTTTATTTTTTTAATATTAAATTTTAAATTTTTTTAATAAAGTTTGTGGGTTCCATCTGGTTTTTAATATTAAAATTTTATTTTTTTAAAAATCGGCAGGTCCCACTAGTTTTTTTAATATTAAAAATTTATTTTTTTAAAAGCTGAGATGGGTCCTACTAGTTTTTAAATTAAAAACAATTTTTATACTAAAAACCCTTATCATTTCATAAAATCTTTTACAACTAGTTTTATTCCCACTTCTACTTTCACTAATCCTAACAGATAAAAATTATGGGTAATATTCGGGTTAAAAAAATTTAAAAAGATAAAAAAATTGTTGTGGTTAAAAATTTTTTTATATACATAAAAAAATTAAAAATTATCTCCAATAATACATAAAAAAATTAAAAATTATCTCCAATATTAGAATAGTCGAAAGATGTAATTGTAGGGTGAGTGGAGAGTATTATGGGGGTTGATGGGATAAATTATTGGTGACAGTGGCACTACTCCCATTCCATCAAGAGCTGATAGATCAAATTCATCATAACCATCCATTTGTTAGGTGGAGGACTAAAAATTATCTCATAGTAAAAAATGTAATTGTTAGGGTAGGTGGAGAGTATTATTGGGGGGTGATGGGCTGAGTATTGGTGGCAAATGGACCTACCTCATTCATGAGCCCATTGGATCAAATCGATCATGAAACCATTCATTTGTTAGGGTGGAGCTATATAAACCGGCTCGAGTCCCCTGTGAAAACACACAAGTAATATGTATGAAAAATCCATAAATATAGAGAAGTTCTCCTCTAAAATTTGAGTCATTTTAATTTCTTTATTTTCTTGCAAATTTATTTTATTTCTTTTACATTTAAGCTAGCAAAATTCATATCGTCATGTAGCGAACGAAAAATTCATATCCGACTGATGTCAAAGCGAGAGATCTGGAGCAGCTATAATGGTCCACGTCTCGTGCGATCTTACGATGCGAAGACCACCTTGCGGCGCCCAAAAATCTACTAGAATTCGTAACGAGATGGACATAAGGGAGGCGACGACCAAAGGCGTTGTAGTCATGTCGTAATGCGGTCGCGATCGTCGAAATCGTCCGAATGCGGTGGTCCAAGTCATATGTCGTAATATAATTTAAATATTGTACTTGTTGAATAATTTTATAATATATGTAATTGTTTTCGTTCATTAATAATAACGAATGAGTTTATTTTAGTGAAAGTAGAAGTGTGAATAAAACTAGTTGTAAAAATTTTTATGAAATGATAAGGGTTTTAGTGTAAAATTGTTTTTAATTTAAAAAACTAGTAGGACCCATCTCAGTTTTTAAAAAAATAAATTTTTAATATTAAAAAACTAGTGGGACCCTACGATTTTTAAAAATAAAATTTTAATATTAAAAACCAGATGGAACCCACGATTTATTAAAAATTTAAAAATTTAATATTAAAAATAAAAAAATGCCTAATTTGGTAAATAATTTTTAAAAAATACCTATTTTAGTAATTAATTAGCAATATTTTTAAAAAGCCTAATTTTTAATTTTTTTATGTATATAAAAAAATTTTTAACCACAACAATTTTTTTATCTTTTTAAATTTTTAAACCGAATATTACCCATAATTTTTATCTGTTAGGGATTAGTGAAAGTAGAGTGGGAATAAAACTAGTTAGTAAAAAATTTTTACTGAAAATGATAAGGGTTTTTAGTCAGAAATTGTTTTTAATTTAAAAAGCTAGTAGGACTCATCTCGGTTTTAAAAAAATAAATTTTAATATTAAAAAAACTAGTGGGACTGCCGATTTTTTTAAAAAAATAAAATTTTAATATTAAAAAACCAAATGGAACCCACAAATTTATTAAAAAAATTTAAAATTTAATATTAAAAAAATAAAAATGCCTAATTTGGTAAATAATTTTAAAAATACCTATTTTAGTAATTAATTAAAAAAAAAGCAATATTTAAAAAAAAAAGCCGAAAATTTTAAAGGTATTTTTATTTCCAAATACTTAATCATTAATTCTTATTATTTGTTTTATAATATCATTATCTCGTAAAAAAATAATGGGCAAATTCTATGTCTTATTTTGCTTCTATTTCTTCAGCTCAAGCTAAAATTTTGATTTTTTTGTTTTTTAAATTCAATATTATTACTAAAATTAGAGATGACAATTTATTATTTTACTGAGTTATTGAGTATAAATAAAAAATAAATTAAAATTAATGAAATTCACAACTAAATTGAAGCTAAATTATGAGTTAGTGCTGCATTAGATGAGGTTTGATGCTTCATTTAAGTTCTGCAAAAACTAATCAATATTAATTAATATACCCCTTAGTTTTCTCTAAAATTGATTTTTCATGTAGTTTAATTAATTGTTTTCATTAATTAATCATGCATAAATAATTTAGGCTAATTATTTATAAAAATTTAATATCTTATTTTAAATTTTTTTGGTAATTAGTTATTAATAATAAATTTGAAATTTTTTGAAATATTTATTAATTACTAATTAAATATTTTTATACCTCATCCAAATCAAACCGGATGTTTTTCATGTGGCCATCATCTTCTTCATAATTTTAGAAAATGAAACTAAATCCAAAATTAAAAATTAAACAAATAGTAAAAAACATTATTACAATTTGAGAAGAACAAAGACACCAAACAAATAAACTAATTTTTAAATTCTTTTTAAATTTATTTTATAAATATTAGGCTTTGACCATGATTCCTATAACCAACTCACTGAATATATATATATATATATATATATATATATATATATATATATATATATTATTGTTAGAAATAATTCAAATATTTAAATGCTATTATAAGTTTGAAATAATAATGAGACATTATAATTTTTTATAAAAATATATAAACCAATAGCTAAAGAGATATTATGGATTTTTTGGAATTTAAAATAAGCAAATTCATAGTTTTATTAAATAGATTATGAGATTTTATTTAAATCCAAAAAAATTGACATTTCAAGATTTAAGGATAACATGTAGTTAAAGATTGAAAATATTAATGAGATATATGAATCTTTCCATTTGAAATTTTAATTTTTTTTTCTTTTCCATAGAATAATACTATCCAACCGTTTGTTTTTGCCTTCATCATCTATAGCTCATTTCCCTACATTTAGGATCAATGTTTTTGGTATAGTTTTTACCAAGTTCATAATTCCTATATGGAAGTCAGTGAAAATATATATATATATATTACTAGAAATATTTCAAATATTTAAACGTTATTATAAGTTTAAAATGATTTTGAGATATTATTTTTTTAATAAAAATAGATAAACCAATATCTGATGATTATATAAATGTTTTAATTTAAAATGAATAAATTCATAGATTTATTGGATAGATAATGAGATTTTTTTTATCTTCAAATTCAAAAAATTATTATTTTGAGATTATATATATTGTTTCATTAGTGTTGATCATCGTTATTATCAAAATTAACACTAACAATTAAGGTTATTTTGAGTTAATAGGTGTATATGAGCCAATACTTCCACAAATACTATAATATAGGACGATTGTGATATTTCCAAAAATACTTCCATAAATATTTCTAAATGAAGATCTTAATTTTTTGTGACAAAATATTTTGACAGGGGACACATAAGATTTGTTTTTTAAAATAGGATGTTCCACCTTAATAATTTATTTTATTATCAATTACCTATCCTTAAGTAGAACCGTTGGAATCATGAATTAATAATATCTTTAAAGAGTTCTTATTATTCAGTATATTTATTTAATTATTTTCAAATTCAATTATTATGAGGGCATTCAATTACCACCAGTTAAGGTACCTTTAATTGTCATCAAATGTCCCTGTGTCTCTGTGTACCATTGTGAAATCTTTCTATAGTTGCATATTATGCTCAGTGCTACCGCAATTTTGATGCAAACTCCAAGTTCTTATTAAGTAATTTTCTAATTATAAAATGTTCATATTTAATCTTTAAATTCAGATCTTATCTTATAACTAATTCATAATTCTATTTTATTATTGAGCAGTTATCTTAAATATGCAGCTATGAAAATTTATAAACTTGTGGAGCCACGGGGTCAAGCATGTTTAAATTCTTGCTTATTATAATTTTATTTTATTTTTCATTTACTAATAATAAAATATTTTAAAATAAAGTTGCAGTGGGTTTGGACAATGCATCTCATTTTTAATTGAGCTGTTTTTTTTTGACAAGCGCCGTCTCACAAATGGGTGTGAGGGGAAAGGTAAGTACGGTAGTGGTGGTACATTATTTATGATGACTTAACGAAATCCTAGGAATATATTAACTTGGTTAAACATCACATACGGCGATTAGAGAATGTGCACGTCTATAAGATATTTTAGAAACCAAAAACTGAGTTAATAAATCCCCCTGCCATGCAACCCTAGAGGGGAGGAGAACGACATCCTTTTATAGGAGACCCATGAAAAGTGAACTACAAGTATTTATACAATATTCTGCAATATATGCTCATTACTCAACAGTATTGTCGACCCAAAGGATTTGACCCTTGGTATTTTCATTCACTATTCTCATAACATTTCACTACACTATCTAGTGGTTAGGGATGGCAATGGGGCGGGGTGGGGCCGGGGCATGCCTCTACCATCCCTTCCCCGCATGGTAATAAGCGGGGCGAGGCGGGGGCGGGGCACTGGCGGGGCACTATTCCCGTCCCCTTTTTTGTTTTTCGTTAATCACCCACCTTGCTTATAGTTATAAATAAGTATTTAAAATTCTTAAAAACATTTATAAAATAGATTTATTTTATAAAACATATATTTTTAAAGACAACTCATAAGAAATTTATTGAAAATTTTAAAAAAAATTCATTTACCCTATACATTATATAATATTTATAATAAATTAAATTATTATCGGGGCGGGGTGGGGCGGGGCAAGTAAATACCAAACCCGCCCCGCTCGGGGCGGATCGGAGCGGGAACTTCGGGGCGGATCGGGTTTTGCCATCCCTAGTAGTGGTTGTTAAGTTGAGCCTCCTTCATAAACTATTTCATATTATATATTGGTTCTTGACTCTTAATTTTGGATGTGTTTATTTTATTTAACAAATACTCTTAATATTTTCTTTAATAAATCTTTTAAATTTTTCTATGAGAAAAAACAAACCCCTGTACTCTCAATTTGTCCAAGGAAACTAAACATTTTTGTGATATCACTCAACAACAACAAAAAAAAATCCTCCATGTACAGGTGAATGTCAAGTTAGGCTTAATTTTTTAGGAGATCACTTAATTATGGGTTTGTTTTATTTTGGTTATCAATCTTTAATTTGCATAAAAATGATTTTTAATCTTTGATTTTATTTCACCGGCATGTCACTCGAGTGAATGAGAGGGTAATTAGCTGAATCAGCTTCCATTCAAGTGGAAGCCAAACAACCAATATCAACTTCCATTCAATCTGCCAACAATCCGTGTTGGATGATCCACGTCAACTTAGGACACCACATTAGAGCTATGTCGCCACGTTAGCTTAGGCCTCCATCTTTTGAGAAACACACTCTGCTGGTTCTTCCTCATTTTCTCTACCTGTATGAGACAACGTAAGAGGAGCCAAAGCATGGTTGGACTGCATAAGAAGAGCAACGTGGAAAAGCAAGAGGAGTTTGGACGGGCTTCATGTGATGAACTGGGAGATTCGACCAGATGGGAAAGGAGCACCGACCTATGGTAAGTGGGATTGAAACCCTAATCGTTCTAGTCTCATATTGGACTAGTTTTAAGTTTGGAATTCAAATTGATGGCGAGATAAGTACTACATCCTAGGATTTTGCCTTCGAATAATTTTAGGGTTGAATGTATGGTGTTGTTTCAATTTGGGTGTTCGAATAAGGTTAATAAGTGAGTATGTGACTGCATTATGTTTTGTATTAGTTCATATAATTGGATCTTTAGCAATTCTAATTTCTACTTTATTTTGAATTCATATTTTATTTGGTTCCTTAGCATTGATATGATACTTCAATTTATTTAATGAGTTCCAATTATTTGACATTCATGAGTTGTAGTTAATTTAATGTTATATTGTACTTTTATTTTATTTTTTTTTCAATTATATTCATATGATACTTCAATTTATATAATGAGTTGTAGCTAGTTGACATTCATGAGTTGCACTTTATTTAATATTATACTGTACAAAGTTAATTTAATGTTACACAACTTCAATTATATTCTTGTCTTTCTTGTTTTGCCTACCATCTTTTGATTAATATTTTTTTTCCTATGCCATATCCATTTTGTGGGTGATTGTGTGTCCATTAAATTACCAATCTAGGGCTTAATCCATGAGCGCAATTGATGAGTTATTTCTCTATTGTTAGCATAGATTCTATATGAGACATATCTACACTAATTTTAGGAAAAGTTTTAAGGGAAAGGCACTCAAAGATCATATGTGGAGTTGTGCCACGATGACTTACCAGTCTGCATTTGAGAGAGCAATGAATATCCTTAATGCAATGTCTCCAAGGGCATATGTGCTTACATGAAGGAAATAGACCCCAACCCCAATATTGGACTAGGGCATACTTTCAACCATGGTTCAAATGTGACATCTTGTTGAATAACTTGCATAAAGATTCAATAGCCATATAGTTGAGGCTAGGACAAAGGGGATAGTGACTATGAATGAAATTATTAGAACCCAATTGATGACTAGGATACAAATGAGAAGGAAATAAATGAAGAATTGCACAACCTCACATTACCCAATAATTCTTAGTAAGCCGAAAAAGTTCAAGCATATGAGAAACTTTGGGGAGGGAGGGGTTGAGTATTAAATTGTAGGCTCTAATGGACAGTTTGTTGTTGATAAGGAGGAGGGAGATTGTTCTTATAGAGTTTGATGACTAACTGGAGTACCATACAGTCATAGAATCTCAGTTATATATTACAACAATAGTATACCTACAAAATTGTCTACATGAATTCTATAGGGTGAGTACATAGGTGAGTACATATTTAGAAACTTAAGGAGAAGAGAATTAGGTGAGGAAGTCAGTGGTTTCACTAATGGGAAGGCGATCAAGAAAGTGTTCAGGATGACATATGGCATATGTGGTGCTGTAGGTCATAATAGAAGATTTCAGTGAAATCAGGTGAGTATGGCTAATAGTGTCTTCTATTCTAGTCTTAATTGAATTAATTTTCATGTGCATTGCATGTTTTTAATCTTCATGTGTATTTCTATATTGTGATAGGCTAACAGGGAATATTCAAGTATGAGTCAAGATGCTCACTCAATTGATGGAGTAGTTACCATCCAATTGCAAACAAACCTACAAGTGCAATTGATTTGGCTTATTTATATTTTCATTTCAAGTAATATGACATGTAATTTATTGAAAATCCATGTATACTAAGCTAACAATAAAAATGCAAGTGAGCATAATTGGAACCCCCTTTTTGCTAGCTAAAAGAAACCTTAATTGTCTACTCTTGAAAAAGGGGTGGCAAGGGGCAGGTGAGCTGCTGACTTAGTAAGTACAATATTTATACAATTATATAGGTAATCATACGATGATATACAATTAATAATATGTAATCAACCATATCAAATTCTTATTATAAGAAATATGAACAATCAAATATTACACACAATCAATCATACCAATCTAAAGTTGACAAATCATTACTTATTCTATGCCATCATTAATAATTGTGTTTTATTTATTTGGGACCTGCTTGGGCTAACTAAGTATGCCCAATGGTCTAATGGCACAACTCTCTCACCCGGCATGCGCTATCGTTACCTATATGGACATGCATCCCAATATCATCAATCTCAAGTACTGTTATCACTACCTATATAGACACAACTATGACACTCTATCGTTGCCTATATGGACAGGTGCAAGAAAGATCACAACACATAACATAAAGCTTTGGGTCAAAGGACATACCCAAACAAGGCAAGAATTAATAGTCATCTACTATTTTACGATTATTACTATTTCATATCAAAACATCAAACCAATCTCGCTCTACCATATATTTTTATTATCTTCTTTCTAACACATCTATTTCTCAAATAAACAGAATAATTTACTCTTATCTTATGATAACATAAATTCTAACAAACCATCAATCCAAGAACAACAACATTGTACTTAATGTGTGTGTGTGTGTGTATATATATACACATGATAAAGCATACACACACATACAAGGTGCTTAAAACAATTACTAAACCCAATAATTCAATCATATATATATATATTCAAAGTTTTTGTAAACTTTGAATTAAGGGAGTGTGCTGTAGAATAAATCAAAGTTCATAGTCAAAATCTTGTTGAATTTTTTATTGTTTTTGTTTTTAGTTTAGATTTTATGATTTTGTGTTGCTTTGTATGGCGTATTTAAAAGCAAGTGAGTCCATAATAAAAGTAATACAAAATGATCCCTATGGTTTTCATTATTCCTTTGTCCTCTTTCTTTTCATTAAATTTTAACTTTTAGTATCATAGCCATACAAATTAGAAGAAGCGCGACAAATAAAGAGTTTGTCGGGTAGATGAAGAGCTCTCTGAGGTCGTGCTTATTTTGTTTGGAGACATCAGTGGAGATGGTGAAAAAAATAATTTATATGGCGTATTTAAAAGCAAGTGAGTCCACAATAAAATAATGCAAAAATGATTCTTATGTTTTTCATTATTTTTTTGTCCTTTTTCTCTTTTTTAAAATCCTACATTTGGTATCACAGCATCATTTGATTGAGTATTGAATTGCCTCCCAAAAGTAGTATCACTACAATATTCTATATTTATAGCTATAGAATAAATTGCAGCTGAAGTATAAAATTATATAGCTAAATACTTTAGCTTCAAAAATAGATTTCGTAGAAAGAAATACCATAACTAAAAGTCAAGCACATATTTTATCACTTTTGTAGTTAAAATTTAATATATTTTGCTGCAAATTTTATGTTTTTATGTCTAAAAAATTATAATATTTTTCCATAAAAATATAATGTGTTAGCAAATAATTGATTGCTTTAGCTATATTATATAGATATACATATCAAACTTGATGTTAGTTGCAATGTAAGAAGTATGTGGCTAAAAGTTTAATTTACTTACCACAGTAAAACTATTTTTACAAATAATTTATATTTTAGCTATAAATTTTATAAGTCCATAGATAAATTTAATATTCATTTGCTATAGTTATTATAAAATAGGATAGTGCTAGCTTGGAAAAAAATAATTGTAACTATGTACTAAAATTTTTGATATAAAATGGTATGTTTGTAACAAAAATATTCACTTAATTGTTTTGGGTAAAGAAGATTTGTAACTATATAGTAAAACATTTTGCTATAATAATACTAATTTGTTTCAAAAATATTTTGCTTCAAAATAAACAAAGCATAGTAATTACCTTGCCTTTTTAGCTATAAACAAGATAAATCATAAGAATCATGTTGATAAAGCATAGTAATTACCTTGCCTTTTTAGCTATAAACAAGATAAAGCATAGTAATTACCTTGCCTTTTTAGCTATAAAAAATAATTGTAACTATGTATTAAAATTATTTTCTACAAACCAAGCTCTTCAAATAAGCCTTCAACTTGATAGCCCAAACTTGATAATTTTCACTAATAAAAATTGGGGGAGAAAGAGTTGACAAATTGTTGGTCATGTTGATCATTCACAAGTCCTATATATCTAATAGCTCAGATACCAAATGTAGGATTTTAAAGAGAAAAAAAATAAGAAAAAAGGAATAACGAAAAATCATAAGAATCATTTTGCATTAGATTTATTGTGGACTCACTTGTCGGGTTGTCAAGATTAAGGCTTATTTGACGAGGCTTGGTTTGTGGCAATCAGTTAAAGATGACATGAGCATACAACCTTTGGGAGACATTCCAACATTCAATCAAATGAGGGTTCATGCAGAGGAAGAAGCAAAAGAAAAACTCTTTTTTGAATTAGTTGGTGAAAACTGCATTAGCTAGTGAAGAGAGGTGTTTCAAAATTTTTTTAGTAGTTTGAAGAGAAGTGCTCCATGAAGTTTGTAGTTTGGAGAGACGTGTCCACAAAGTTTCTCATTTAAAGAGAAGTGCTCTACCAAATCTGAATAATTATTTATTAATTTATTTTTATTTTGGAAACCTTGAATGAAAGGAGTCTGTTGGAGAATAATTTAAAATTCTTATCTTTGTAGACAAAATCTTGTTGAATTTCCTAATTGTTTTTGTTTTTAATTTAACTTTTATGATTTTTTGTTGATTTGTATGGCATATTTAAAAGCAAGTTAGTCCACAATAAAACTGATGCAAAATGATCCTTATGTTTTTTATTATTCCTTTGTTCTCTCTCTTTCCTTAAAATCCAACATTTGGTATCATATAGAAAATATTCAAGGATTATGGTACTAGCTTCCTCCTTGAATTTCCTTTAACAGAATCTTCATCATTTTGATCTCCATCCACACCAAAAAACTTTAGAAAGGAAGAGTTAAGGCATCCTTCATCAATTGCTTTTGGTACCTGTAGCTGGAAAGCACTTTTTGCAAAAGGTATATTGAGGGTAAGGTCATCAAGGCTCTTAGGAAGCCCTTCATCAATTGACTAAAGCTTATTAGTCCTTCATCTCCTACTTCTTTTAGAAGTTTCAATAGAAGTGATTCTGATGCCTAGTTTTTAATTGTAAGTATCAGAGCCAGTTTTACTATTTCCTAGGTGATAAAGAAAATTTCAGATTTGTTGAAAGAATTTGTAGAGAGTGGGGATACTTTTGAGGCCTTTTCTAAATTCTTCTTCATATACTTTATCCAAATATCTTTAGGTTTAATTCTTTCCACCAAATTTGGTATGCAAAAGGGAAAGTATAAATAGTCTTCAGGATACAATGAATCCCAAATTGAATATTTGTTGCGCGCACAAATTCAATCTTTTGAATTTTTATAATAGAGAGCAGCAAATTGTTAGAAATCTTAAGATATTGAATTTTTTGAGATAAAGTAAGAGATTATCTTATTCAAATCCCAATGATAAGGGGAGACTCCTCTCATCAAATCATAACTAACACATCTTTTAAAGCAATAATGGAACATTTCTTCAAATGAAAAACAGATGCATCTGTTCAACCTATTACGATGCGTCTCTTTAAATTGATAAGTAATTATTTAAATCATTAATTTATAAATTTGAATTAAATCCAAATTTTACATGGCATTATTCTCACATATTTTGAAAATATTTCTAACATAACGGAGGATGGAAATGGTACGGGAGAATCATAGGCTTGTCATGTTTTAGGAACGATATTATAATAAGAGTTTAGCCAATTATCTACACCATTCGTCTTAATCAAGAAAATTATCAACTACTGATGTTTGATAAATTACTGGGAATATGATTATAACTTAACCAACAACAAGCCAAGCCTAACAATAAACATTGAGTATGTAGCTTATTTCTAATAAATTTATTTATTAATTGATCCTTCTTAATAAAATTTGATATCCATCTTAACATTCTCATCCGACTTAACAACCATTCTATAAAACTTATTTTTCAAATTAAATTATAATTAAACATAAAAATTCAATTAAAAATGTAAGAAAAATATATAACATGAAATAAATAAATAAATAAATAAATATATACATATATATATATATATAAGATTAATCGATTTCATTTGTTCTCACAACTGACTTTTTATATATTTATATCTTTTACCTTATCTTCTCTAATGTCCTACACAGTTTTTCCTCATATCTAACATCTTTTTTTATTATAATCAATAGTTTTTATATTTATTTTTATTGTTTTTTGTCTTTGCTATTGAGTTTTTAATTGCAAATTAAAGTTTGCTCATTTATCATAATTGATGATAAGTTCTGTTATTTTCTACATAAACATCTCATATACAAATTTGGCATAAAAATAAATTTTAGATTTTATTAAATAAATTAGAGTCCATTTCAAAATTTTACGATGCAAGGCGTTTGGTTCATGAAATTGGATGGAATAGAAATGGGAATAGAAATAAGAATGAAAATCTTTTGATGGAAGGATATATATTGAGACTGAAAATTACAAAGAAGAAATGACTTTGAAGTCATGCAAATAAAGACAACTAAAGCAGTTCAGAGCTTTGTTGCACGAGTTCATGCATCATAGAGGCTTGAGATATTATGAAGATGACTCTAGATGAACTGAACAGTGCCCTACAAATGCATGAGGCTCAAATGTTTCGCACTAAAGCCACTGGGGGAGCTGCGTTTCATATCCATGACAAGGCTAAAGTAGAAGTAGTAAAACCTAGATTTGAAACCAATGGTAGAGGTTTCACTAGAGGTCGAGGTCATGGAAGAGGATGAGGAAGAAGCTATGGTTGTGCTGACAAGTTTGACAAGGACACTGGCAACACTAATTTTGCTAATGGTGAATGAAGACCTCAATGAAACTATATATAGTGTCATCACTGTAAGAAGTATGGACACATTAAATCACAAATCTATTTTAAAGATCAGCCATTGAATGAAGGCACTAGTTTGTTTGTTGAAGAAGATGAAACCAATGAGAATCACAACCTCTTCATGGCTAGATGTGAAGATGAAAACTTAAGCCGTCAGCCTGGCTTATAGACAGTGGGTGTTTGAACCACATGTCTAGAGATAGGCACCTTTTCAAGTCACTTGATGAGTCACAGATGTTCACAGTTAGGCTGGGAGACAATAAAGATGTGGCGGTCACCGAAGTATAGTATGTTCCTAAGCTCGCCCACAACCTCCTTAGTATTACCCAACTCATGACTAGTGGATACATGGTTGTCTTTGATGACAACTGCTGTATGATCAAAGACAAGGCCATGGGAGTGTAACTCACAAGTGTTTAGCAAATGAGAAACAATATGCTTCCATTAGATGTCAAAGAGGTTGAGGGTTGTAACATTTCTCTACGAGCTATTGGTAGCTCTACACCATGGCACAAAAGATACAGGCATCTAAACTATAACATCCTCAAACAATTACACTCAGACAACTTGGTGAATGGGCCACCAACTTTAAATGGAGAAGGAGATTGTGGTGAGTGTTTGTTTGGCAAACAAACAAGGAGACCTTTCCATGTTGGTAGAGTAAGCAGAGCTACAGTAAAGCTTTAACTCATTCATGCTAATCTGTGTGGGCCAATGCAGTCAAGCTTCCTTCGAGGTAACAGATTCTTTGCTCTCTTTATGGATGATTACACTCGCATATGTTGGGTGTACTTCATCAAGCATACATCAAACACCTTTAACATCTTTCTAAAGTTCCAAGCTACAGTGGAGAGGTAAACATGACTCAAGATCAAAGCCCTCCAGAAGGACAGAGGTGGGGAGTTCACCTCACATGAATTTTTCTTACTACTATGAGATAGTAGGCATCAAAAGAGAGCTCACAGCTCCCTACACTCCAAAGCTGAACAAAGCTGTTGAAAGAAAGAATAGGAATATTGTTGAAAAGGCTTGAAGGATGCAGAAGAGCAACAACTTGCCTACTGATTTCTTGGCTGAAGCTATGGTGACTGCGGTATATCTCATCAACATCGATCTTCAGCATTTGTCCTACAAGAAACCACTCCATATGAAGCATGGCGAGGTGAGAAACCTTCTACAACCCATCTTAAAGTATTTGGTTGTATAGCTTTTTCTTTAATTCCATCTAAAACTCTGTAAAAGCTGAATGAAAGAAAATCCAAAAATGCATTTTTGTGGGTTATTGTTTAGGTTCCAAGGCTTTCAATTATAGGAAGCACCTCTGATTCAGCTGAAGATATCAATTATAAGAGAAGAAGAGAGTGAGCAAAATTGCTTCTCACTAGTAGTGCAAGACACTTTCGATGAGACACTCTCACTGAAGCTCCATACAATGAAGTTGTATTGACTACTGACTCCCTTCCTAGCAGGACCCGAAGCTTGATAGAGTTGTATAAGAATTGCACGTTAGCGCTAAATATTGTTGATATGTTCCTATGAAGAAGCTATCAAACATCCGGGATGGTAGGAAGTTATGAATGAGGAACTGGATGCAATTCATAGGTATTTAATGTGGGAGCTATAAACACTTAATCCTGGGAAGAAACTAATTGGTCTAAAATAGGTTTTCAAGAGCAAATACTGAGTAGATGGGGAAGTTCTTAAGCTCAAGGTCCTCTTGGGAAGAAACTAATTTGTCTTTGGCAAGGATGGAGACTATGAGACTTCCCCTTGCTATTATTGCTCAACAAAACTAGTTGGTTATTCATCTTGATGTCAAGTTGACGTTTCTAAACAGGGAGATAAGCGAAGAGGTTTATGTTGAGCAACCACTCAGTTATGAAATACAAGGGAAGGAAGGCATGGTGCATAGATTAAAGAAAACACTATACAGTCTAAAACAGACTCCAAGAGCCTGGTATAACAAAGTAGATGGCTTCTTCATGCAACTGAATTTCAACCGAAGTTTGAATAAACAACTTGTACACAAAGAAGGATGACCATGGAAACATAATGATGGTATGCATTTATGTGGATGATGTGCTCAACATGGGCTCATCTCCAACTCTCGTGAAAGACTTTCAAGCAAGAATGAAAAACAAGTTTGAAAGGTCCAATTTGGGCATGTTAAGTTACTTCCTGGGTCAGGAGGCAAAGCAAGGACATGATGGTATTTTTATTACATGGAGAAAATACATAGTGGACTTATTAAAAAGTTAAAACATGACTGGGTGTAAGACTGTGTTAACACCAATGAATTCAAATGAGAAGTTAAGAACGGAAGATGGGTTAGAAGCAATGGATCCCAAGATATTCATATGCCTCTTCCAGAAGTTCATGTGTATCACTCACACATGTCTCGACATCTCTTCCTTTGTAGTTGGAATACTGTCAAGGTTTATAAACAAACCCTCGAAGCACCACTTTGGAGTTGGAAAGTGCATTCATAGATATCTGGCTCGGTCACTCCAACACCGCTTGCTTTATACTTACACCATTGAGTGCAAACTAGGGGGCTATACCGATAGCGATTGGGATGGGTCTATTGAAGATTTTAAGAGCACCTCTGGGATGGTTTTCAGCATTGGGTCTGCATTTGTCTCCTGGAACTCCATGAAGCAGGAGATTACTGCCCTCTCCACCACCGAAGCTAAGTACATCGTAGCCACTACGGTTGCATGCTAGTGTGTCTGGTTGAGAAGTTTCATCGCAGATTGTGGCCAAGCTCAGAAGAGTGCATCTATAATTTGGTGTGACAACCAGTCCATCATCACCATTGCCAAAAATCTAACTCTTCATGGCAGAACAAAACATATTGACCTTCATTATTACTTTATCTGGGACCTTGTTGTTGATGAAATTGTACTTCTAAACTGTTGTATTACAAATAAGCAACATGTAGACATTATCACCAATGCCTTGCCAACGTAGAAGCATGAGCACCTGAGAGCAAGTTTGGGCATTGCACTCTTTCATCATGGAAGGGCGTTGAAGCAAAAGACTAATGTAAGAGTACAAAAGGAGCAGCCTTTACATGAGACTGGTCACGCCCGACTGAGCTTTATGTGCTTTCGTACACCTACAAGTTGATAAGTCAACTTTACCTTTTTGTTTAGCTATTTAGTTAGAGTATGCTACTTAGCTTTTTGGTCAAATTTAGTTAGCATTGTTATCATGTAAAGTTTAGTTATATATGTTATTTGTATGCCTGTGTTTTAAAGGAGAGTGAAAGCCTATCTTATTATTGTGTGAAACTTGAACTTCATTCTCAATGGTCTCTTTATAGAGATACTTACATGAATGGATTTAAACAATAACTATATTTATAACTGAATTTTATAACTGATGCTTCCAACTATTACTTGCTTTGTTGGCACCTCTTTGCAATGAAACTTTGGTTAAGTTTCAACAACTCCCTTTGAAACAAAGCTGCAAACATTTAACATAGGCTTAAAATAATTATGTTTGTAAATGGGAAATGGTTTCGTAAATATATCTACCAATTGTTCATTAACCCCACAATGCTTCAATGTAATCTTTCCATCTACTACTATACCCTCTTAGATTTTATATTTTAGTACTAATGGGCTCTATATGGGCTTAGGGATCTTACACCAAAAAGTTTCAAGACTTAGTGGCTCAACCTCTATACCTATATATAAACCCATTACACTTCTATCACACAGCCGATGTGGGACTATATTTCCAACACCCTCCCTCAAGTTCAACTAATCATTTTTTTCAGTTTGAACTTGCTTAGACTTGTACACCCAGAGGTCTTTTTTTTACCAGGACTTGTACACTACTTTGTGTCTCAGAGGTCCTACAAACATGGACTTGTACAATACTTATGTCTCAGAGGTCATATTTTAACTTGACTTGTGTTCCTTCTGGAACCTCAAAGATCTTTTTACTCTGTCCCGCTATAACTGTCTTTTTTACCAGGATCATTTTTTCCCTGAAGCTCTGATAGCATGTTAGATTTTATATTTTAGTACTAGTGGGCTCTATATGGGCTCTATATGGGCTTAGGGGTCTTACACCAGAAAATCTCAAGACTTAGTGGCTCAACTTCTATACCTATATATAAACCCATTACACTTCTATCACATAACCGATGTGGGACTATATTTCCATCATACCCCTTATGAATTGAAATTTGATTTCCCTATGCTTGGTTCTGCCATGCATAGTTAAATATTTTGTGATGCAAATTTCTGTTATGCTGTAAGAAAATATCTAAATTGTTTCAATTTTCTTTTGCCTTATATCTTTAAGTAACCTGCCTAACCAAAGTGTTTAAATAAAAATTTGCATGTCCTAATTCAAATCAAATCAAAATCTTAAAATCACATATGACAAATCATAAACAACATGTGGATAAGATTAATAAATTTCATAATATATGGATATATTCAAGATCACCCAAGAATACATATCTTGAGGAGATCTAAATATTAAAATCCCAAGATTAACTAAGAGCACCGATCTTGAGGCAATCTAAAATACATAAATATCAAAATCAACCGAGAGCACATATCTCGAGACAATCTAAAATACTCAAATATAAAGATCTGCCAAGAGCACAGATCTTGAAGTGATCTATAAATACCCAAATTCCAAGATCGGCCTAGAGCACAGATCTCGTGGCGATCTAAAAATATTCAAATCTCAGGATCAGTAGAGAGCATAGATCTCGAGGCGATCTAAAAATATTCAAATCTCCGGATCAACTAAGAGCATCGATTTCGAAGTGATCCAAAATATACAAAAATATCCAAATATCAAGATCAGCCGAGAGCACAGATCTCAAAGCATTCTTAATACTCAAATCCTAGGACCAACCAAGAGCACTATCTCGAGGCGATCCAAAATATCCACATCTCAAGATCAGTCCAGAGCACAGATCCCGAGGTGATCTAAATCCCAAAATCAGCCATGAATACAAATCACGAGGCAAATATATATATATATATATATATATAAATGAAATATACATCAAATCATATTAAAAAAATCAAAATATAAGAAAATTAAATCGAATCAAATTAAAATTAAAAAAATCAAATCAATAAAAAAAGTAAACAATAATAGTAATAATAATAATAATAATTAATCAAATCAGATCAAAGAATAATAATAATATATAATATATAAAAATATATAAAAAATATATATATAATAAAAAAATAATAATGACAAAATGAAATAAAAAAATTAAAATTAGATAATAATAAATTTATCAAAACAAATAAATAAATAGATAATAGCAATATATGTCTTAGTTTGTCGTGGTCGTTCACGATCAGAAAAATTGTCCAGCAAGTCCACTATCCCGTGATCAACAACAACGTGAGGAGAGGCTTGAAAGCTTTTAAAAGGGGGATCGGCCAGAGAAAAGAAGGGAATAGAACGGAAGAAGGAGCGCCAGAGAACAAAGGAAGAAGACGGCCAAAAAGAAAAACAAAATTAGGAGAAGAAGGAACCGGCCGGAAGATCAAGCAAAAATAAAAAAAAAATTCTCCAGAGAGGAAGAAAGAAGGAGTTTCTTTCATTTTCTTTCCCTATCAAACATACATATATATATATATATATATATAAGAAGAAAGAATGTTGTCGTTGCTCGCCATCGCCACTGCTGCTGCCATCGCGTCTCTGTAAGATGGAGGAAGGAAGCTCTCTACTGCTGTTGAAAGAATATTGAAGCCGTCGGAGAGAGTGGAAAGCGAAGAAGAAAAATAAAAGAAGACGAAGAATACTCTTGTCACCATTGCCGTTGCCCGTCATCATCACTGTTGCTGCCATTTCTTTTCTGTTCTATACCACCATTGAGAAAATATTGAAGATGTTGTTCCCGTCCTTCCCTCATTGTCGTTGAAGACTGATAGTTAAGTGGACACTAATCGCTGCGATGATGTCCGTGAGGCCAACATTTTGGTAGCCCGAGCCGTTCCTAACACCGTGCGCACCAGCCTCGGTCTCCATAGTATGGACAAGATCATCTGCCTCTCGTCCGGTGACGTCATCATCCCCCAACAATGGCTCTGAATGGAGGTGGTCATGCTTTAAACTCGAGATACATATTCGTCAAATCCCTCGAGACAAAGAAAGAGGGTCGAAGCTGAGACAACCAGCTCTCTCAAATGAACCAAGGATGACAGTGCCTTCACTTGACGGGGGAATGCAACAAGGAAACCACATGTTGCCTTCGTCGCCCGCTGCACATCATTGTTACCAAAGAAGGACCGGCAAAACCACATGCGAGGATCTATGAGGTACCAGTAGATGCATGATGATACCCATGATGCTAAGATTGAGACTGCCAATGATGCAGCAAATAAAACTGAGGTTGAAGCAGATACTATCCATGTTGCTGCTTTATGCGATCAAATAAATGGGAGATTATTTTGTGTTGCTGATTGATTGGTTACTAACTGAGAGAATGTTGGAAGCTGCTATTTAAATCTAAAACCAGGCAAAGATGACGCAATGTGCTACCACAACATTGCTTACTCCAGAGGATGCTCCCACACAAGCCTCGTTGGCTGTGGTTTCTTGACAAGCAGGTTGGACATTTGCATGTGGAGGCCGATAATTTTGTAACTCATGTACTAGCCTCGTTAGGCAAATGCGGCTGAGGCCGACGAGTAGGGGAGTTTCTTCACTTGCCTTGGTAAATGTTCTATGATTTCTTTGATATCATGAAGGAGATCTGGGTTAAATAATAATAATAATAATAATAATAATAATAATAATAATAATAATAATAATAATAATAGAGAAGCGGGACGAAATAAGGGAGTTTCAAACAAACAGATTCGTATGAAGATTTATCACCCAATGTTCTAAATATTGTTCTGACCCATGATATGCTTGGTATGACCAAAATATAAAGCAAAAAAAAAAAACGTGGAAGGTTGAAGCTTAGTGTTCAAACTGAAGATGACTTGAAACTTGTATTACAACTTGGCTTGATGAAAACATAAATACAGACTTCAACCTAATATAAAGACCTGAAAATAAAACAAACTGACGCAGTACTCAAATATTAAAGAGTAGCATGAGACAAAGGAAAAGTAACTTATCCAGATTCTCTTCCATCCAATCATGCATACCCCAGTGGTCTTATCCCATGTACGTACACTTCAAGCCTCCAAAATGCAAGCTTTCTGGTGTATCTCAACAAGTGATATCGAGTCAAAAAATACAAACCATGATTACATCCTATATCAAACATGAGACTTACATAGTCTTAGCAGTTCCACCTGCAAATGCAGTTTACCAAATTCTGATGCACTCCAAATATCGATCCGAATGGTTCCCGGACGATCGGTGTCTTTACAAAGTTGGATATAATGGACAAAGGTGCTAATGCCTGCAATTTCTTAATGAGAAAGTCATCCTGTATATCATGGTCCCTTCATTATTATGGAATCCCATGGTTAGTAACGAAAGTGAGAACCTGGTTGATGGACCATCTTATAGCATGCTACCAAAAAAGGGAAAAGGCTCATGCGATGGAGGCAAACTCAGGCCAGTGGAATATAAAGGATCTGGGATTTTCATGTTGTATAGAAATGAAATTTTTTTCACTATCAATATACAAACCTTTAAATGAATTTTCATCATAACATATATATGATAATACGAAGAGAAGACGTTTCAATCCTTTTATTGGATAAAGAATTAAGCTATGAAATTCTGCACTGAAATCTTGCCCCTTGGATAATTATCCATTGCATCAATTATATACATCACAAGTCCCATATATATAAATCGACAATATTTGAAAATCCCTATAAATTGACAATTGGACTCAGCGGTCTTAAGACATGAAAAGTCGAAGACCCAAAGAGTTTCACAAGTCAATATTTGAAAATCTATATAAATCGACAATTTGACTCAGTAGTCTCGAGACATCAAAAGTTGAAGACCCAAAGAGTTTCACAAGTCAATATTTAAAAATCTATATAAATCAACAATTGGACTCAGTAGTGTCAAGACATCAAAAGTCGAAGACCCAAAGAATTCCACAAGTCAATATTTGAAAACCTATATAAATCAACAATTTCACTCAGCAGTCTCAAGACATTAAAAGTCAAAGACCTAAAGAGTTTCACAAGTCAATATTTGAAAATTTATATAAATCGACAATTGGACTCAGCAGTCTCAAAACATTAAAAGTCGAAGACCCAAAGAGTTTCACAAGTCAATATTTGAAGACCCATATAAATCGATAATTGGACTCAGCAGTCTCAAGACATCAAAAGTCAAAGACCCAAAGAGTTTCACAAGTCAATATTTAAAAATCCACATAAATCAACAATTGAACTCAGCAGTGTCAAGACATCATAAGTCAAAGATCCAAAGAGTTTCACAAGTCAAGACTTGAAGAAAGTTTCACAAGCATAAAAGCTTAAGCTTATGTAAAGTCAAAATCAAGTTTATAATTTATCAACATAGAGGATCCATAACTTGAAATACAAATCAATTCCAAAATGCAAAAAAAATGTCCAAGACACAAGATGATTCCAAATTTCTTGTATTTTCAATGAAATCTATGAATTCATGAAATTAATTGTCACAACTTGTTTCCTTGTTGACACTTATTTCTTAATCAGAGGTTCCTACGACAATGTCCAGGGTAATTAACATTAAGAGGCTTGCCTCTAATGGAAGTCATGAACCTATGATCTCTTAAAGTCATAAAAATTGAAATCTGATTTGTGATCCATTTATTTTTAACCGGTCTAACCCTAATTAAAGGCCGGGTAGAGAACCCACACACAAAGATCTTGACATGCTGATGAAGTTGCTGCAACATATTCTTCCTCTATTGATGATAAAGTTGTTATCTCTTGCCATTTTGAATGCCATGTAATTGTATTAGAACCCAATAAAAACACACTCCATGATGTGCTCTTTTGATCATCCAATGAACCTGCCCAATCATAATCAGTGTAGCCAATTAATGTAGAATTTAAAGACTTCTCATACCAAAGATTGAAATCAAGAGTTCTTTCAATGTAGCACATGATCCTTTTTGGCCACTCCAAATTGATGTTTTGTAGGGCTACTCATAAATCTTCACATCATGCTAACTAAAAATGGAATATCTGGTCTAGTATGGACAAAATAATTTAATCATCTGATCAAGCTTCTAAATTTCTTTGCATCTGTATTTCCACTGCCATCTTCACTTTGTAACTTCTCATTTGTACTCATTGGAGTCAAAGCTTTCTTGCAATGTTGCATATTGAATCTGTTTAGAAGTCCCTTTGCATATTTCTTCTGACAAACAAATAATCCATCCACTCCTTGTCTTACTTCCAATCAAAGAAAATATTGCATTAATCCTATATCAACCATTTCAAATGTGTTCATCATCCCGACATTGAATTCTTCAAGTAATGATTGTAATGAGCCCAAGTAAATAATATCATCCACATATATACAGGGTAGTAGAATATCATTATTTTTCTTCATCTTCTTATGTAAAGTAGGTTCATTATCACTCCTTTAGAAACCATGCTGCAAAAAAAAAAAGACCTACCTTGCTATACCAAGCTCTTAGAGCTTGTTTCAAACCATAAAAGTCTTTATTTAGTTTGTATAATTTATCTTCTCTTCCTTTTTCTATGGAAACCCTCTCAATTGATCATCAAACATTTCTTCATTGAGTTCTCCATTTAGAAAAGTAATCTTCACATCAAGTTGACAAATTGGCCACTATTTCTGGGCTGCTAGTGCAAGAAGAACTCTTATTGTTTTTAACCTTGCAATAAGTGAGAATAATTCTTCAAAATCTCTTCCTTGCACCTGTGTATAACCCTTTGCTACTAACTAAGCTTTTTGTCTTTGTATACTGCTACTTGCATGATATTTTATCTTAAATATCCACCTCAAGCCAATGGTTTCTTTTCCTTTTGGTAAATTGCACAATTCCCATGTCCCATTTTTTTAATTGCTATGATTTCAACTTTTATGGCTTCTTGACATTCTTTTTGTGTGGTTGCTTCTTCATATGTAATAGGATCTATAATGGTGAGAACATAAGAACAAGATTTATATATCTCTCTTAAAGATCTGACCCTTTGTGTAGGAGTTTCTTCTTCTGAAAATTGATTGTTTGTAAAATTTTGTGATGTAGTTGAACTATTACTTGATCAAAGATTGCCACTTTCCATGGTTGGTTTATCATTGATGTTGAAAGAGCCATTAGTTTTTGATGGTGCACAAATTGATCCTTCTGATACATCAACTGAAATATTATGTCGTACTGCTGGTTTATAATGACAACACCACTTTACATCCTCATTAAATATAATATCTCTGCTTATTATAACTTTTCCATTCAATGGACTGTATAGTTTGTATGCCTTTGATTCATTAGAATATCCAATGAATATGTATTTTCTAATTGATTATCTAGCTTTTGTCTGTAATGAGAATTGCTTATAGAATATGTTATGCAACCAAATATCTTTAAATGATTCACAGAAGGCTTCATACATTTCCAAGCTTCAAAAGGCGTCATGTTTTGAATAGCTTTATTTCGAGATTGGGTCAGTGAATATATTGTTGTAGCCACTACTTCAGTCCGTAAATCGTTAGGAAGCTCCTTCTTCTTCAATAGACTTCTAGCCATTTCAACTATTGTTTGATTCTTCCTTTCTAAAACTCTATTCTGCTGAGGTGTATATGGTGTTGTCAATTGCCTTTGTATCCCATTCTCTGCACAAAATAACTTGAATTAATTAGAGAGAAATTCTCCTCCTCTATGTGAATGCAGAATCTTGATACTGCTTCCACACTCCTTTTTAACAAGAGCTTTAAACCTTGTAAACTATTCAAAAACCTATGACTTGGATTTAAGGAAGTATACCCAATTCATTCGATTATGATCATTCATAAAGAGTAGATAGTACTTGATGTCTCCTAGAGAAGTTGTTTGCATAAGTCCACAAACGTCGGTATGGATTAATACTAATGGTGTCTATGCTCTCTAGACTGCACTAGTTGAAAAAGATCTTCTGTGTTGTTTCCCATATATACAAACCTCACAAACTTCAAGAAGTTCAATCTGAGGTAATCCTAAAACCATGCCTTTTTTGCTAATAAGATTTAGACCTTTTGAACTAAGATGTCCATACCTCAAATGCCAAAGTGTGGATGTATCTTGTTCAGTTGTGACTAAACCAAAATTCTCCATGCTTGAAATATTAATTGGAAACATTTTATTTGCAGTCATTTTCACCATGATTACTTGTTGCCCTATCTTTGCATCTTTTAATACAGCATGCTCCATTTGAAAATAAGGCTGAATACCAACTGAGTATTAGTTAGCCAGCACTTAAAAGATTATATGCAAGATTAGGAACATAATGAAGTTTGTGCAGTAAATTGACTTACCCTTGTCATGTTGTGAAAGTCACAGGCCCTTCTCTATTTACTTACATTTCTTTATCTTCACCCAACTTCACTTTCTGCCTCTTTGATTCATCCAACTCTTTCAAAAATTCTCTTTTTCCAATCATATGATTAGAGTACCCACTGTCTATCAACCATGCTTGATCTATATCTTTTTTTGTCCCATTATTTGCCATGAAAAAATTCGATTGTGCATTGATTTCTGCCACATTCACAACTTTGTCCTTATACCAACAATCTGCTTTAATATGCCCATATCTCCTGCAGTGATGACATTGCACATTGCTTATGTAATTTCTTTGATCTTGATTGAACTGTCTTTGTTCAATATTTTTCCCTCTACCCTTTCCATGACTCCTGGATCTATAGAAACCTCTACCTTGGCCTCTTACTGCTGGCTTTATCATGGTGCTTTGAATTGGAGGCTTCCACCTTTGCTTGAAAAGTCTTCTCCTCAGATTTTTCTGCAAATTTATTCAACCTTGCTTCATGAGCTTCAAGAAATCCGCTCAATTCATCAATGGTTAACAAAGTTAGATCCTAAGATTCTCCAATTGCTGCAACCATATGATCAAAGAGTGTCCATTTGAGCATCAATCAAATATATAATTATAAAAAATACAGAATTAATTGATCAAAAATTAAAAATTAAACTAATATGAAAATCAACATTACTAGAATTAACAAATAAGCTAATTTAAATTCTTTTTTAAATTTATTTTATGAGTGACAGGTTTTTTGCCATGTTCAACTAACTCAATTAAAATATTTAAAAAATTATTATAAATTCCAAATATTAGTGAGATACCATGGAATCTTTCAATTTTAAAAACAATTACTTTAAATTTTTAAAATATATAATTTCTGTTTTTATGTCTTATCCATAGGATAATACTATATATATATATATATATATATATATATTGTTTCAAAACTCTTGATCATTCTACTTAACAAACTTGGTTATAGTATCATCAAAGGTTCCAAAGATCAACACATTCTTTTACCCCCTCCATCCCTATAACCCATCTTACCAATGTTTAGGATCAATTGATTAATGTTCTTCACATGGTGCCATTGAATTCAAATTTTCCTATTGTTGATTTTCATAATATTGATCTGAACCATGCAACACACTAGAAAAGCATACAACTAGAGAAATAATGTTGCAGACGATATCGATCAAAAGAATAGTAATCAATTAATCTTAAAGAGTGGGAGCAATAGTTTTTATCATGGCTATGATCATAATCTTGATACTTAATTCTCCCGGAACATAATTGGGGTTGCCTATCTTCCATATATATTTATTCAAATAAAATATTATTGAATCTTTGAATTTGAAAGATAATTAGTTATTGTAAGCTTCTAACATAATTTTCGCTTAATTTCTTTTCTTTATCTTTAGGATGATATAATAAATACATATTGTTTATTCCTCTTATTAAAAAAATTGGTAAAATTACCCTATTAGTCTCTAAACAAGTACAATTTTAACCCTTTTGATTCCTCTATTATTTTTTTGGGCCCTTTAAGTCCCTTTGTTTTTTGAAATTAGGATATCCTAGTTCTTTGTCTAACGGACGTTGGATTTTTGGTTCTTTCTTAATTAAGTGGCATTTTTATTTTAAATATTATTAAACAATTCACAAAAATTAATAAAAATATGTGCTAAAAGAAAACTGGATCCACTTTCATGGATCTGAATCCATGCCCCAAACTCTTCCCCTGCCTCTATCAAAATCCCTAATTTCTAATCTATAATCCCTTCTAGTCCTACTCCATCTTTAAATGCTTGTCAATTTGATTAAGACTACAAATATTAGATACCATTGTTGATATAGGTAAGAAATTATTTAGTTGTAATGCACTCTGTAAAATCATTGAAATTTTAATATTACAGTCACCGCTAGTGCAACCAATGTTTGTATTGATTATTCTTGTACCTGTTTAACATACATAATACAAAGTAGTGAAAGCTGAATTCAACCAAAATTTCCAATTAACTTGGGAATAAAATCCATGTTAACGTCTTTGTATAAAACAACATCAATATCAACAGATGTACTCTGCACAAAAATTGATACCAGTTAAAAAACAACATCAAATACATTAAAAAAACACATATTAGCCATCTTTTGATTATCATCTTCCATTGATAGCATTTTCTTACACTCACCAGTCTTCGTTTAGATCTCTCTCTCTCTCTCTCTCTCTCTCTCATTCTTGTTATCTTCTCTAGTGTCTATCTTAGAGGGGTCGAGGTTGGATCTTTCAATGACATCCTCTGTTTACTCTATACCCAATCCTTGCTTGAAACTTGTATCAAGGATGTCTGGGAACAGAAGAAAAGGTTAAGAAATTTGAAGGGATTAAAGATTATAGAATAGCGATTTTGGCATGGGTTCGGGGAAAGGAGTTTGATTCGGAAACATGTTTCTTTTTCACATTTGTTATTTTTATTTGTGATTTTTTAAAAATATTTACAAATAAAAAAAATACCATGCAATTAAAAACTAATGAAAAATCCAACGCCTGTTAGATGGAGGACTAAGACTTCAGAATTTCAAAATATAAAGGGACTTAATGGGTCCAAAAAATAATAGAAGGATCAAAAGGGTTGATATTGTACTTTTTTTAGCCATTTCTAACCCAAAACTCTATAGTTGAAGCTTCAGTATACAAAAATATAACTTCTACAGTGAAAGTTTCTCCAACCAGCAGCTCTATTTTTAACTCTAAAATAGAAAATTCTAAGAATATTCTTTCCACTTCACAATTTATATATTCCTACTATCAACAAATTTAATCAACTTTAATTCTTTTTCATTTTTAACCATTGAATTTAAATACTATATATTTAAAATAAAAATACTTGTAAGTATTTGAATAAAAAAATAAAAATTTGATTGATTAAAAAAAATACAAATACGAACATTACATTAATTAATTAATAAAAATATAACATTCAAACAAGCTAGATAGTACAATGGCACATTATTAGAAACTAAAATAGCACAATAATTTTTAATTATCTTCGTTATTTGCATATAGCAACCATAAATGTTCAATCAATGCATTGTGAAGTGTAATATAAGCTTCTTTGTGCTTAATTTGATTGTAACGACCAAGAAATTGTTCAAATCAAGCATCTTCATCTTGTACCAATTCAACTACTATGATCTATACTTCGCTTGCATTCACAATTGGTGCATTGAGATCTTGTTCATCCTAGACTATCATGTTGTGCATAATAATGGATGCAATCATTATGTCGTGTAAGACATTTTTCCTCCAAAATCATGTTGGCCCTGCCATAATTGTAAAACTAGATTGTAGAACACCGAATGCCCTCTCAACGTCTTTTGTGCATGCCTCTTGTCTCATTGCAAAATATTTTTTCTTCGGAGTTCGTTGTTGATGAATAGTTTGTACAATAGTAGACCATTTTGGATATGTGTTATCAGCTAAATAATATCCCATGTGGTACTCATTTCTTTAAATGACGTAATGAGTAGGAGGAGCAATACCTTGTGCTAGGTTGGAGAGAAAATTAGAAGACTCCCAAATATTTATGTCATTGTTGTTACCTACCATACTGAAATAAGCGTGTCATATACAAAGATTATAGTCTGCTATTGCTTCAAGAATAATGGTTGGACATCCATACTCAGCTCCATATTGTCTAGCTCATGCTATTGACAATTTTTTCACTTCCAATGCATACAGTCCAAACTTCTTAACATTCCTGGAAAGCCATGTTGTTCTCTGATGTGACAGAGTCTTGCAATATCATTAGAATTAGGTGATCTAATATATTGCTCAATGAAAATCTTTACGATGGCTCGGCAAAGTCTTTTTTAAGCTTTCAATTACAATTGATTCACGGATTTTGATATATTCATTTGCAGCATCAGCAATTAGACCATATGCCAACATTCCAAAAGCAACAGAATTTTTTTCGTAAACTAGATAACCCAACTCGACCAAGACCATACATCATTGTTGGAAGTAACTATCATGGTCCTTGACTGCCTCAACAATAAGAAGAAACAAACTTCATGACATTCGATATCTTCAGCAAAATATTCAGTATTATATCATGGATTTTTTGAAAAGTAATCATTCCACAAATTGCGATCTGCTGCTTCACGGCTAAGACTGATAACAACATGGCCTGGAAGAGAGCCACCATGGGTGCAACGGTTGTTCAGATGGCTAAGGGTTAACTCTAATATCATGCTATTATTCTGAATAATATGATACATAACACCCTTCTCCATTGAAAAGAGATCATACATCCATAACATATTATCATCATCATCTAAAGATAATGATGACAATATGTTATTTTCAGCATTCGAAGTTACTCCAATGTTGTAATTCATTTTGAGTATATGTTTATTTGTTGTATGAATGGGTATGAATGGAAAGAATAATGAAAAAGGTCAATTTATAAGGAAATTTTGATGTAAATGTGATAAGATAAGAAAAAATATTGTAAGTAATCCTACGATCATGTTTGTAATGAAATCCATCTGACAGTTGGTAAGAAGATAAGATGACACATTATTTAATTTTCTTATCTTTTGCATGGGGAAATGTGCCAAGATAAAGTTTGAGAATATGAATTCAAATCAAACGGTGTTAATGCAGATGAAATCCATCCTACGGTTGGTAAGAAGATAAGGTGGCACATTATTCAATTTTATTATCTTCTAGCATGGGGAAATGTACCAAGATAAGGTTTGATAAGATGAATACAAATCCAGATGGTACATTATTTAATTTTCATATCTTCTAGCATGGGGTAATGTGCCAAAATAAGGTTTGAGAAGATGAATTCAAATCCAAAAGTGTTAATGCAGATGAAATCCATCTGATGGTTGGTAAGATGATAAGGTGCAACATTATTTAACTTTCTTATCTTTTGGCATGGGGAAATGTGTCAAGATAAGGTTTAAGAAGATGAATTCAAATCCAACGGTGTTGATGTAGATGAAATCCATCTAACGGTTGTTAAGAAGATAATGTGGCACATTATTCAATTTTCTTATCTTCTAACATGGGGAAATGTGTCAGGATAAGGTTTGAGAAGATGAATTCAAATCCAAAAGATGAAGATAAGGTGGTCCATTATTAAATTATTGTGTTTCCTATATAAACAACTTCATCTAATCTCTCATTTCAACCAATATTATTAAAAAATCTCCCTTTCATTGTAACCGTTGAAAAATTTCTAAACAATCTCCTAGTATAAGGTACTCTCCTTATAAAGATGTCCACCTCTGTGAAACTTACATGGAAATAACTCAAGACCCCATTATTGGTATGAACCAGTCTTTAAAGAAAATTTGGGCTCTAATGGAGGAAAAATACAATTTGATACAAGATAAATCTTGGGTGGAACATTCTGCTCGGTCTTTACAATGTAGGATGCAAACAATAGAAAATGTAGTGAAAAATTTGAATTCAAGTGGTGCATTAGAACAAGATATTATAAGTAATTTATATATTTTATTCTTCATAAATTTATATTTTTACAAATACTTAACTCTGAAATCTTTTACAAATGAATCAAGCAAAGATGATGCTTTTGGATGATCCTAACTACAAGAAAGGGTTCAAGTTTGATCATGTGTGACACATTGTAAAGAACTTTGAGAAGTTTAAAGATAATGTTATGACATCTAGGCAACTTGCTGAAAAGCATGCATTTGACTATGTATCATCAGAATCTGAAAATCCCATGCCCGAATCGTAAGTATCAGAATCTCCTGGACTTTCTCAATCTTCTCCTAACTTAGACGATGGTGTTGGTGGCTCATCTTCTGAACTCCCAATCGAACAGGAGAAAGCCAAATTGAATAAAAAAGAGGATGACTAAGTGGCATCTTCTCTTAATCGTCTAAAGGATGATAACTCCAAGATTATGGAGATGTTGGAGAAGACTAATGCAGATCGACAAATGTTTTTAGAAATGTAGAGCAAAAGACTTGTTTTTTAGCAAATAAGATATGAGAACAAAATTTTGATGCAAGACTTGAATTCTATTATTGATCCAAATATTCATTCTTGTATGCAAGCACAACAACAATAAATTTTACATAAAAGAGAGCATTTTCAACAACCACCCCCCTTTTGGATCTAATATGTTTAATGAATTCTTTGGCAATATCAATGGAAGTGGCGATAACATGCCAGACTATTAGCACTATCTACTTCCAACTTCATTAGTTGTATTTTGGGTGTTGTGTTTTCTTTTTATTGTTGTCGATAATCTATGTTAGAACTATTTGCTATGTTTTTATTTTATTGTTCACATAATTTGTCTTAATTTTAATGAATTTATATTTAGGGAAAATTATTTATTAGTCCCTGAAACTTTTTGTTTATACCAATAAGTCCCTCTGACCAAATAGTATACCCTGTAGTCCCTCTTTTCAAGAATCATTTCTATTTCATCCCTACCATCATCTTTGCCAGTTTATATTTTTAAAAAACCCCACTTTACCCTTTGCTTTTGGGAGGGAAATCTAGCACCATGTCTTGTCAAGACAGCATGTTGCTTGTACTTTGACATTCCTCAAAAGTCTTCTTCCTTACCTTTTGTCTTGCTGGAGAAGCTTGCATCTTCTTCATTTCATTTTCTTTTCTTCCTCCTTGGCCTTGGTTTTGGAGTGATTCTCCTCTTTTATCACCCATCTCTGCTCACCATCTCTGTTCTTCGGCGGCGAGCTAACTTCACAAAGCTCTATCCCAAAGAACGTGTGAAGGTATTTCTTAGATCCCCATTAAGATGCATATCTTGGTCTTGATGTAGGGTTCCTGGTATCATATTCATCAGTCCTTTATCTATAGTGGTTTTTCTTAATGTAGGGTCTTTAGGGACATGTTTTACGTTGTTGCGAAGTATAAAGGGGATGGTTATGTGTTAGATTTCACTGTCTTGACTGGATGGCAAACATTATTTGAGGAGATATGCACATATTAGGCTCTCGAACCTCCTGCAGTGCGAGTAAAGTATATAATGCCAGACGAGCAGAAGACAATGTGCTCCATTAGCTCAGAGGATGACTTTCAGAACATGTGTAAATCGTATATTCAAAAAGACCTTGGTAAATATGATCATAGATATTGTGAACGAAACAATGAAGGCCATTTGTACTTCACCAATGTCACTATAAATATCTTATTCTTTTTGGTTTTGCACTCATTTTTGTATAATGTGGCAAGGATTTGCATTATGTTTCGCATATGTGGTCATTAATATGTGTTTGGGTATAGTATTGTTTGTTTGGTATTAGTTTTATTTTGTAGCCATTAGTTTTTGTTATTGTCGAAGCTTATTTGTCATAACTATTCAGTTTTAAAGTGTTATTGTTTATTTATTTTACTAACTGTTTACCGAATGTATATAACAAGGGTACCAACATCGCAAAATACACTGGTAGTGACACATGAAGGAGACATAACTATAAGCAATTCTTCACAAGATACAGAAGCTAAATTTTCATGGTTGGGCAACGCTTCAAAAATGCACAATAATTCAAGGATGCATTGTGCGACTTAGCCATCAATCGTAATTTCAACTTCAGGTTCATAAAAAATGATAAAGATAGAGTGACTGTCACATGTGCTACCGAGTTATGTCAATGGCGTGTCCAAGCCTCAAAAGATAGCAACCTCCCCACATTTAGAATCAAAACAACCCAAAATAGTCATACATGTGGTGGGGGTATCGGCACAACATCTCATCTAAGGGCTTCTTAAAAAATGGGTTAGTAGGAAAGTAATGAGGAAATTATGAGATCATCCTCTATACCGGGTTGTAGACATACAACGTGATATATTGCGTGACCATGGCATCCGGCTACCGTACAAACAAGAATGGATGGGTAAAGAGGTGGCAAAGGGAATTCTCCATGGAAGCGACGTTGCAAGTTATGATCTGTTGATATGGTACGCAGGTAAGGTTTCCGAAACCAACCCAGGTAGTATCGTTATCATTGAGAGGGATGAAGAACGCTTTAAGCGTGGTTTTTTTTGCTTTCATGCATGTCTTCAAGGTTTTAAGTGTGGTTGTAGACCCATGCTATTCCTCGATGGTACCCATTTGTTAGGTAAATATGGTGGCATCCTACTAGGCGCAACTACAAAGGATGGTAATGAAGGTCTATTTCATCTAGCTTTTGCTATTGTTGATAATGAAACTGACGATAACTGGACGTGGTTAATTTCCACTCTGGGTGATGCAATATATGGTGAAGATGACTACCACAAAATCATTACATTCATTTCAGATAGTTCTAAGGGGCTTGTTAATGCTATTGCCAAAGTCTTCCCCTCTGCCACACATGGGTACTGTTTGCGACATCTCCAAGCAAATTTTTTGAAGGCTAATGGTCACCTACGGAAAGGATTAAAATATGAGTGTTGGAGCTTGATTGTTAAGATTGCATATGCATGCACATCTTCAGTGTATGATACAACTAAGGGTGCGTTGTCAGCAGCATCAACACAGGCCCATAATTGGTTATTCCAAAAGTCAAACATGATGCATTGGTGCAATTACTTGTTTAGAGGACAATGTTGGGGCGAGATGTATTCGAATGTGGCAGAGTCTTTCAATGCATGGATTAAGGAGCCACAACATCTACCTGTCTGTAATATGGTCGACGCAATAAGGTATGCAAAGTAATAATTTAATTAGAATATTGTGCGTAGTTGTCGTTCTATTTCAGCTGATTGTATTTACTTTCAAACATTCTTATGTAGTATCTATATTAAATGATTAAGTTTTGGCTTCACCATGTGGTTTTAAACCGTAATGAGTACTTTGCACTTTTATTATTTTGTATTTGCTTATGGTGTATAGTTTTTAAGGTTGTCGTTCCTTTTTTGTATTTCTTGCAGACAATAGTTATTTTAGTGTTCCTTATTTTTGCCTAATGTTTAATATTGTGGCTTTGCCATGGTTTTTTGTTATATTCGCAGTAGTAGTGTTTTTTCTCTCATGTGTACTTCCCACCAATGTAGGTTCAAGATGATGGGAAACCCATCTTTGTCCGGAGATTCACAAGAAGATTGAAAAAACTATTGAAGAAAGCAGATGCTTAGTCATAGGCCGATCTGATGGTGATATTTTTGAAGTCGTGGACAATCAGGTCAACTATGTCGATTTACGTAATAGAACTTGTTCGTGTCATAAGTGACAGGTGTACGGTCTTCCTTATAACCATGCCTACTGCGCAATCTTACAAACTGATGTAAACATTCATCGTTTCATGGAAGGCTACCACACAGTCGCATTGTACAAAGAAGCATATGAGAGTCCAATATTTCCTATACCGGATCACGACAAACCGATGGATGCAGGTCGACATCTCTGTATTCGTCCACCTATCTCAAAGAAGAGACCCAGATGACCAAGAAAAAGGAGGATTTAATTACAAGCATTTGGTGTTCATGACTTACATTGTAGTCCATGCCACGATGTTGGGCATAACAGGGACACATGTAATGAAGTAATCGTAGACTAACCGTGTCCTTTGTACCCATCTCTTTTGTTTTTTGACCACTACCATCGTATGTTGAATGAATGATAGTTATATATATTGCATATAAAGTTCGAAGTTTGTTTGACAATACATGAATTTGACCAGGTTTGTCAAATAATAAGCAGATACACGAAAAACCAAAAAACAAAATTAAAAACTGAATGTGATCTATGAATAGTAAATTCAAAGTACGAAAACTGAACGGGTAACACTAAAACTTGAAGGTTTCCTAAGAATAGTAAATTCAAAGTATCAAACCCGAAGATTAAAATTGTTTACTGAAGGCGATCTATGAATAGTGAATGTAATGTATCAAAATCGGCTACCACAACTAAAAACTGGATACATTTATCTGGATTAAAAGGTAAAGTAAGTCCACTAAATACTGAAGTACTATATCCACTGTCAATTAGCACAAAGCAGTAAATAAAAAAGTCAGATCTGAAGTTGTTCCATACAATATTCAAGGTAAATCAAAATGTCCTATATTCACCATTGTTCTTTTTTCACTTGTCTAAAGCTAGGGCCAAATTAATAGGTGCAGGTGCCTCTTCACTCGGCTGGCTATGTGGATCTATTTGCATATGTGGAGCAGTGACTGTATCTTCGGGCAGGGGTTCTCCTGGGTTATTGCTGGCATCTTTAGGTGTTGGCGCAATTCCAATCATAATCTTTGAAATATCTGCACTACCATCTTTGTGTACGTGCTCATTTGCAAGCACAACTTCTGAGTCAATTTCAGGCACCTCTTCGGCTATCGCCTCAATCTTTTGAGGGTTTCGCATAATACCATCCTCCACGATACATGCAGCATACTCTAGACGCACATGCGGGACAAATCCACACTATCCATCCTTTGTTTTGGACATCCATGCACATGAGTTAGTGTGTATGCCACAGTTTCACTAATACCAATCTGCTTCTGCAAATGCTCTTCAAACAGTGCACGCTGCAAGAAGGAAAGATATTACACACACATTTAAAAATGAAATTAAAAACCAAATTGATCAAATCTTGTTATTGCCATGGCTACTACATCTCGATCATAAACATGTCCACTGATGGAGTCATAGTGCAAGTACTCCTTCTTAACTTTGTCAAGAACAAGTAAGTGATAATGTTTGTTCCACACGATTGGCATGAGGATTAATTCTATAGCGGGGAAATCTTCTACTGCAGGGCTCATCATTCTTTCCATTCCAGCGGGCGAATGTTCTTGCCTAGATAAAGCAAGGGCCATTGGGTGGGTGATTGTAGCGGTCATCTTATACACATTGGGCGATTTCTTCAAAATATCAAGTAACATGAGAACAAAGATGTCAACTACATCGTTCGGCACCATCTGTTTGCCATCAATCAATGCATACAGATGAGAACGAGATGTGTGACCCTTCTCGCTGGTCCAGACCATTGTGCTGATGTAATATACAAAAATTAATTAATTTGGTAGCTGACAATGTGATGCATGTTCATGATAGTGCACATATATGATTGGAAACTAATGTGGTATGCGAAATAATAAGCATTTATTCAGAATACTATACGCTTAATGCTTAAAGTAAATATTATGTATTGATAAACATTAGTAAATTCAAATATTGATTACTCTAGCAGAAAAGTGGATTGCAACTCCGAATTGCATATTTAAAATTCTAATTAGAACATTTGAACAATGTGCTTACTCGCCAATTTTTCAATTAAGGAAAATGCTTAGTGACAATTGGTGTATCTTTTGTAGCCGGCCAAATCCGATAGGCCTTTTATTGGTTGGATTGAAATTGGTTCGTAGGGCACGCTGTTTTATCAATTTCTCTGCTTTACCTTCTATATCTCCTTCCTTGGGTATGCATATAGAGTCCCCATATTTTTTGTTCTAGAGATTCTATCGCATTGTCGATGTCCTCTATTGTTTACTTGTCCACTTCACTTAATTGGGATGGAGTTGGTGCAGCTCGTTTCCTACCTCTGGGTGCTGGTGCACCTTTTACTTGTACAACTTTTGTTGGTTGTGCAGTTGTCGCAGTTTTCAAGGCACGAGTGACACGTTTCTCTGGCTGAGCCATCCCTGAGGCTTCTTGCAGTGTTGGTTTGGTTTCTCTTGGCTTCGACGCCACTCTCTTGGATCTTTTCAATGGTAGAGCTGGGCCAATATCATCTGTTAATTGAGGTGGTACAACATCTTCTGTCTCGTTGGTTGAGTTCTTCCTTTCTTCAAGAATAGCAAGCTTCACACGAAGAGCTATCACTTAAGCCATCAATGTTTCGTATTTGTTATCTTCCATCTGTTTCCTCGCTGGACTCGAACCTGATGATTTTTTGGACTCCCTTGGTAGGCTTACTGACTTCTCACTTTCTTGATCTGTTGTACAGGATGCCTTTCCTCCTTGTTTCCTCTTACCTTTTTGTTTCAATGCCTTTGATGAATTTTAGTGCTTTCGTTGCACCGGATAGAACTAAACTTGTCCTTGCAAAGTTGAGCTCAATCTTTCCCGAACCAATGAAGTCAACTTCAGATTGTCTATCTAGCATAAGCGGGGAAAACTAGCAAATACAACAACAAACATTAATTATGACGTATACACATTATTCTCAAAATGGAACATCTAATAAAAAAACTGAATACATGTATAATATACTAAACTGGAATCGATATAAAAAACAAGAACCATGAATATGAAATAGTTAAATGTGATACAGATCGGTAAATATGGATACTAACGACCTATGAGTAAAAGCAATCAGAATGACACAAAAGAAGAACAGGAAAAGGAAATACTCAATGGATTCTAATTTGCATACCTCTTTTCCGTCCAATGACTCAAGCAAGGCACTCACACCTACTTGTTTCTTGATACTTGCTTCACCATAACAGAAAATGCGTGGTGTTCTTCTAAAGTGGATCTTCTTCCCAGTCCTAGTTACTTCATAAAACCAAATTGTCAGTGCAATTGTACATCCTCGTAAATACCCTATGCACAGTTGCTTCCCGGAACATCTGTCCTTTACACGGGCGGCTGCATTGGGCAAATCATCCATAATCCACTTGTAGGTGGCTTGGGCCCATGCATATTGATCCAGCGTTGACAGGTCTTCCGCATAGTAGGCTAACCATGCTGGAGATGTGCATGAAGTGGTGGGGAAGAGGAAGGATCCCATGATATATACCAGGAAAAGCTTTATAAAACTTTCTTCTTTCTTGCTGTCTTTCTTGCCAACCAGACTCATTAAAATCCTCACCAAGCACTCCCTTGTTCGGTCTACTCCTTTCGTTAAGAACTCCTCCTCGAATGTACAACGTTCATTTTTCCTTGAGAAATCTATTGCGACACCGTCACATTTTAGTCCAAGTATCATTGAAATATCTTCAGGACGGAATTGTAAATGATTGTCTCCTAAATTGAAGGTTTTGGTCCATGTATCGAAAACCTGCATCAACGCATCCAATACAGTACGCTCTTGTGCGATTGGCTCAATATCCATCAGATGACTAAATGGCGTCCCTCGGAGTAACTCCCAGTGTCTTCGTGGCATCTTCTCTTTCAACTGTCGTACACTGTCTATGAGTGGTGCTAAGTAGCAACGTTCATTCACCAAATTTCCCAACTGGCTAGCCATAACTCTTCTGATTGCACAAACAATACATACACATTCGGGTGATTATTTCGAATGACACTAAACATGTTTGTATAAAACTGGATACATAAAACAACCATATCCATTCCATATATTAAGTATTATATTTTAATGAATGACAAATAACAAAAATAAACACTAAATGCTAAAAATACTGTCATACATAAAACAATTCCAATAACCAAATTGATAAGATACAGACCACAAATATCTACTGATTTTAATATCATTGATTTATAACTAACAATCTACATACAGATCATACTGAGAAAATTCTACAAACACAGAATCTTGACAAAATTCTGTAAACACTGCATAATAAGATTGGAATTCAGTGATTTATAACAAACAATCTGCAAGGATTTTGGACAGGAATCAACTCTCTTACACAAATGTATACAATTTTGTTCGTTTCATCGCAAATTAGGGCACAAAGTAATCACACTAACCAACCATTAGATAGAAATTACAAGATCACATGTTCTAGAAGAAATATAAATCATTCACCAAATGATTCCATGCTTCATTCATCATAGAATGCACAATAAAAATAACCAACATAACATATCCCAAGAACACAAACGATTTCGGCCATGGAAATCATAGGGCTTTCATACCTGCTTGTAACGATGGGACGAGAGCAGCGAGATGGTCCAGTCAAGTGCCTTTCTTCTCTTCTCCGTTCTCCGACGGCAATGGGTGCAACTCCGGCGAGGATGGCCTTCTAACTCAAATGGAAGATGAAAAGCCTTTGCTTGTCTCGGGAGAAGAAGAAAAAGTGGGGAATGATGTGACGGTTAATGAGAAGTTTCTCATTTTCAAAGCTTTCAAATCAGTTAAAACTGAATGGGCAATCAGGTAATTTCTTTTGAGAGATAACGGTGTTATCCATCCGTTGGGCTAAATAGAAATTATATGAAAAAGGAGGGACTTTAAAGGGATTTGGCAAAATCAAGGGATTTTTTGGCCATGTGGTAGTGTTTCTTGGACCTTTTGAGCAATTCCTCTTATATTTATTGTATTATTTTCTTCAATTGTTTATTTCTTATTAATTAGAAAATATTATAAATCATTAATTTGATTAAAATATGAAATTTTAAGTACAAATTTTATACTGATGTATATTTATGTGGCTAAAAGTATACCAAAATTGTAAATTAGTGGCCCAAACTTCATTAAACAACTATTAAATAGAAAAAATAAAAATAACTCATGCTCCAATGACTTGCAGCTATTTGTGTGTCACAGTAGTAAAATCTTGATTTGGCTCAGGATTTTGCATTTAGTTGGACCGCGTCTTGCGCCAAACCAAAGCATCTCCAACCGATTTGGCACTAAAAGGGAAATTTTACTAAAAAAATTTGATAGTTCCCGTTATAAAACTTCATCACATAACTATTTTATGGTATTTTATGCAATCAAAGAAATTTTCTTGAAAGGAGTTTCCATTATTGTATGTATTATCTGACAACTATTACTAGTCAAAGTAACATGTGTTTCCTTGAAATGAAGAAGTATTTTATTTAGCATTTATATAATCATTAATTCTTATTATTTTACTTTTTTATATTATTATCTTGCTTAAAAGATTAATCTCACCGTAATAAAACCAAATTGGCAAATTCTATCTCTTATTTTGCTTCTATTTCTTCAGCTTAAGCTAAAAATTTAATGTTTATTTGTTTTTAAAAGTCATTATTAAAATTAAAGATAACAATTTATTAGTTTGTTGAGTTATGGAGTATAAATAAATAAATAAATAAATTGGAGCTAAATTATGAGTTTGTGCTGCATGAGATATGTTTAAATGCTTCATTTAACTTCTACAAAAACTATTGAATGTATAATTTTATCTCAAATGATTTTCCACGTAGTTTTATTAATAGTTTTTATTAATTAATCATGTAAAAAAATTGAGTAGTAATATGTTTACAAAATAGAATTATGAATAGGTTTTCAGAATGACATGAATGTGAAGTTAGCATCCGTGTCAGCATCTACGTCATTCTTTCTTTTTTCTTTAAAAAAAAAATATTTCTCTTTATCATCTGAATCGTAAATTTAAACATTTAATCTGGTAAACTGAAAACTCCCTGTCTAAACCCAAATTATAAATTAATTTAAGATTTATGGTTTCATGTTTAGGATTTAGGGCTTAGGAATTAGTATTTAATGTTTCAGATTTTAGGTTTTAGTGATTAGCGTTTAGTATTTAGGATTTAAGTTTTTAAAATTTTGGATATAGTATTTTACAAACTTTCGGTTTAAGATTTTAAAATTTTATCTATGATTTTATAATTTTTTATAATTTTAAAAATTCAAAAAAAAAATTTAGTTTAAATTTGAAGTTTATACATAAAAGAATGAGATGAATGACGTCATTCGAAAACCTATTTGGTAAATCTAACATGTAAATACAACATCACTCAAAACAATTAGGTGCATTATTTAGGAAAAAATAATTTCTTATTTTAACTGTTTTTGGCAATTAATTATGAATAATATTTTTTTAAATTTCAAAAAATATTATTAATTACTAATTAAATATTTTTGTTGAATTATGAATTAATTATTAAAAAAATTTTTATACCCAAAAGGAATAATTTTACAATTGCGTTCCAATAAAACCGGGGGATGTTTTTAAGCTGCCATCACCATCATTATCATCTTCAGAATTTTAGAAAATCAAACTAAATTTAATTGATTCAAACTTAAAAATTAAACAGATAGAAAAAAAAAACAACAACATTACTACAATTTGAAAAGAAGAACAAAGACACCAAACAAATAAACTAATTTTAAATTCTTTTTAATTTATTTTATAAATAATAGATTTTGACTATGCATGTTCTCGATTAATTCTAACATCCTACTCAGTAATATATATATATATATATATATATAAAATTAGAAGTAATTTGAATATTTAAATGTTATTATAAATTTAAAATAATAATGAGATATTACTATGTTTCAATAAAAATAGATAAGCCAATAATTGAACAGATATCATGAATTTCTTGAATTCAAAATGGATAAATTCACAGATCTATTGAATAGATAATGAGATTTTATGTGACCTTCAAATTTTAAAAATTGTTATCTTAAGATTGTAGATTGTAAGAATAACCCGGCAACTATATATACTGTTTCATTAGTCTTTATTACCCTTACTATCAAAATTCACTTTGATGACAGAGGTTCCAAAGATGATGGTGAAGCTAATATACGAGTTTTTTTACCATCATCCTTAACCGCTAGTTGTTGAGACTGTCAAGGATCCTGTTGAAAAAATTCATATTGCATACCAGAAAATACTATGATATATGAGGCAATACTTTCCGAAAATACTGACTAAGCAAAGCTATTTTTGTCACAATTATTTTGTAGATAAATTAGGAGTATAGTAAAGAAAATATAATACGACAACACAATTTTATAACTTTTTTGCACCCAAAGAACTATAATATACTTTCTTTTTTTTTTGCTAAAATACAAAGCAAAAAGAAAAAAAAAAACCCTAACTATCTTTGTTTTTATCAAAAACCAATGAATGTTTTTTTGGTTTCCTAAGAAACTTATGCATGCTAATGTACCTCTAATTACCTCTAAAAACGATTTTCTATGTGGATTGACTAAAAATTTTAAATAATTAATCATAAACAAATATTTGTTGTTTTAGTTTACGAATAAATAATTTAGGCAAATTATTTATCAAAATTTAATTTTTTACCTTAAATATTATTCATAAATAATTATTAATAATATTGAAAATTTAAAAATATTAATTATCTATTGATTAAATATATATTTTTGAATTATTAGTTAAATTTTTTTTTGTTAAAGGTATCCGATTGAACATTAGATAAATAATTATAAAAAAATTAATTGATCTTAAATTTAAAATTTTAAAAAATATATGAAAGGCAACATTGTAAACTTAACTAATAAGCTAATGTTATTTTATTTTTTTTATAATTTATCTGATGAGTAACAGGTTTTTGACCATGTTCAACCGACCCAATCAAAATAATTTTAAATATTTAAAAATTATTATAAATTCATAATAATAATGAGATAACATGGAATCTTTCAATTTGAAAAAATAGTTATTTTAAAATTCTAACATATATAATTTCTTTTTTGTTTTTTTTGTCATATCCATAGAATAATACTATATATTGTTTCAATTCTCTTGATCATCTCCTTACCAAACTTGTTCATGGTATCATCAAAGGTTCCAAAAAGTGACACCAATCATTTTTTTTACCCCTTCTATTTCCGTAGCCCATCTTCCCAACATTGAGGATCAATTGGTCTATGTTCTTCGTATAGTGTATTGATTTGAGCTATGCAACACACTTTGAAAAAACATGCAATCAGATGAATAACTTTTCATATAGTATCGATCGAAAGTAGATCAATTAATCTTATACCTTGTGAGTAATAGTTTTTATCATAGCTATGCTCTCAATTGTGATATTTAATTCTCCCGAAACATCACTAGGATTGTCATCAAGCACCTTCTTCCATATATATTAATTCAAACAAGAGATTATTTAATCTTTATTTTTTTTTATTTTACAAATTATTGAATCTTTGAATTTGAAAAATAATTACTTATTGTAAGCTTCTAACATAATTTTTACCCTTTTTTTTCCTTTGCTTTATCTTTAGGATAATACATTAGCTGTATGTATTGTTTTATTACTCTTGATAAAAAAAAATCTAATAATTCCCATTATTAAAATTCATCACATATATATTTGCATAGTTTGAACGTATTCCCTATTTTATTTTATTTTATTTTTATTTATTTATTTATTTATTTATTATTATAATAAATAGGCGCTTTGTCTGGGTTTTGGGACTTGGGGGAAACCAACAACAATATGCCAAAGGTTGAGTAAAACAAAAATGTGTTAGATCACTATATGTATAATAAAAATAATTTAAATATGTAAATATTATTATAAATTCAAAATATTAATGAGATATCATGTAATCTTTCAATTTGAAAAATAGTTATTTTAACTTTCTAAAATATATATACTTATATTGTCATATCTATAAATTTTCTTGGTCATTTCCTTGCCAAACTTGGTCATAATATCATCAAATGTTCCAAAGAGCGGCACCAACCATTCTTTCAGTCTCTCTATTTCTATAATTCATCTTCCCAACATTTAAGATTAATTGGTCTATATTCTTTGTATGTTGTATTGATCCAAGTTATGCTACACATTTTGAAAAAACATGCTATCAGAAGTGGCGGAGCCACCTATACAAGAAGGGGGGCAATTGCCCCCATTTAGTTTTAAAAAAAAATTATCTTCTTTTAGAGTTTTTTTATCAGATTATACTATATATTTTTTTAATATTTCATTTTCATTTTCACCCTTATAAAAATATATAATTATATATACGCTCTTATAAAATTATATTTACATGTTAATCCTCACAAGTCACAAAACATAAATATTGACCAACTACCCTTTACTTTTCTCTTTGAGAGTCTTTGGAAGAGAAAGCCAACGAAGTCATACTCTCGTTTCATCCATAGGAATCTTTGGGCATTTGTTTCTCATTGTCATCTTGATTTCTCACCTTCATCAGTCATCACCACCAAGCTCCGTCGGTCTGGCCTCCGGGATTTGGTACGCTATCTCTCTTATTTTTGTCTTCAATTAGGGTTGAGAATAAGGTTCTCATCTTCAATTAATCATGCTCTCATATCATCTATAGGAATCTTTGGCATTTGTTTCTCATCTTCACCTTGATTACTAGCCTTCATCACTCATCAGTCATCACCACCGAGCTCCAGCCTCTGGGATTTGGTATACTATCTCTCATTCTCTCTCATCTTTGTCTTTAATTAGGGTTAAGAACAAGGTTTTTTTTCATTTCTTTGATTTTAGGGTTCTCATCATTAGATTCTTTCACATCTTTCTAATTATTTTTTGATCTTGTGTTGAAGTTGGGTTAATTTAAATTTAAGCATAGGAATTTTGTGTTGAGATATTTCAATAAAATGGACTTTAATTTTTTATTCTTATTTATGTAGAGATTTTATGGAGCAATATTTCAAGAAAAAACAACAATAAAATTAGAAATGTCTCAAACAAAAAAAAAACAAAGACAATATGGTGGATTCTTAATATCATGGCTCAAAGAGGAGCCATATGAAATTTGATTTAGAAAATCTTCCTTCAGATCTTGGATCACGAAATCCTATTATTGAATATGATCCTAATTTAAGAGATCAAATTCAAAGATCATATTTGCAAAAAGAGCCATGTCAACCTCGAAACCATACTTTTAAGTAAACCATGAAAGGTAATGTGATGCGGCGATTTAATCTTTCATGGTTTTATGAATTTCTTACTTGGTTAGAGTATAGCATTATCAAAGAAGCAGCAAATTGCTTGTGTTGTTATTTGTTTAAAATGGATAACAAGAAACATTCAGGAAGCTCAGATGCTTTTGTTATCGAAGGTTTTACTAATTGGAAAAAAAAAAAAAAGAAAAGTTACGAGAGCATGTCGATGGTTCTAATAATACACACAACAATGCTTGGAACAATTGTCAAGTTTTAATGAATCAACAATAACATATTCAAACAATTGTGAGCAAGCAAAATGATCAAGCTAGAAGTGACTACCGTAAGCGTTTGACTACCTCCGTTGATTGTATTCGATTCCTTTTACAACAAGGCCTAAGCTTTTCGTGGTTATAATGAATCTAAAGATTCAGAAAATCAAGGGAACTTCTTGGAAATCTTAAAATTTCTTTGTGATCATAATGAAGAGATTAAAAGAGTTGCATTGGATAAATGTCCTGGAAATCTCAAGTTGACTTCACCAGATATTCAGAAAGACATTGTTTATGCATGTGCAATTGAGACCACTAAGATTATTGTTCAAGATCTTAAAGATTCATTTTTTTTTTTCAATTTTGGTTGATGAGGTACAAGATATATCAACTAAAGAGCAAATGGATGTAGTAGTACGACATGAGAACAATGATAGACAAGTGATTGAGTGCATTTTGGGCATTGTTCATGTTACTAATACCACTGCTTTATCACTCAAAGTAGAAATTGAAGACTTACTTTTCAAGCATAACTTGAGTCTTTCTCAATTGCGTGGTTATGGATATGATGGTTCCCGTAATATGCAAGGTGAGTACAATGGGCTCAAAACTCTAATCTTGAAAGAAATCAAAGTGCATTTTACATCCATTGTTTTACACACCAACTCCAATCGGCACTTGTAGCTCTTGCAAAAAAAAAAAAAAGTTTCCATTGAATTGCTTTTTATAGTGGTGAATGAAATTGTTAATCTGGTTTGAGGATCATGCAAGCATCGTGACATTCTTATTGAAAATCAAGCGATCAAAGTTTTTGAAGCACTTGAACAGATGAACTTTTAAGTGGTCGTGCCCAAAATCAACAAAGTGCTCTTAAACGTCCTAAAAAGACATGTTGGAGTTCTCATTATAATACCTTAATTAGCTTGGTTAAAGTGCTTTCCTCTTTTATTGAAGTACTTGATTTGATCATAGAGAATCCAAAGTCTGAAAAAAAAAAAGGGTGAAGCATGTCATTTGTTAGATACATTGCAATCTTTTGATATGGTGTTTTGTATTATTTTGATTAAGAAAATATTAGGAATCACTAATGAGCTATGACTAGCATTGTAGAGAAAAGATCAAGACATTGTGAATGCAATGAATTTGGTTAAAATAGCTAAGAATAGATTACAGTCTATGCGAGAAGATGGATGGAGTTCTTTGTTGGATGAGGTTTTCTTATTTTTGTAAAACATGATATAAATGTCATTAACATGGACGATGGGTATGTTGCTCGTGGAAGATCTCGACGCAATGCGGAAAAGGTGATAAATATGCATCATTATTGGGTTGATCTCTTTTATAGATTTACAACTTCAAGAGCTCAATAGTCATTTTAATGAAGTGTTTACTGAGCTACTTATTTGTGATTCATGCTTGAGTTCAATAGATTCTTTTTCATCTTTTGATAAGAAAATATTAGCTCAGCTTGCTTAACTACATCCAAGTGATTTTTCAGATGTGGAAGTCCTTGCCCTTGAGAATCAATCAGAGACTTATATTAGATCCAGCACAGATTTCAGTAATCTACCAGGAATTAATGATCTTGCTATCAAAATAATGAGAACAAGAAAAAATATTTTATATCCGTTGGTTTATAGGCTTATAAATATAGTTCTAATTTTACCAATTTCAATTGCAATTATGGAGAGGGTTTTTTCTACAATGAAGATTGTGAAGACTCGATTGCACAATAGAATTGGTGATCAATTTTTAGCTGATTGGTTGGTGACGTACATTGAGAAAGATATTTTTTATTGCATAGATACTGAAACTATTATTTATTGTTTTCAAAATATGAAAACTCGTAGATGCCAATTATGAATTTGTTCTTGTTAATGTTTTGTACTAGTTGTTTATGTAAAAGACTTTATCTAGTTATGATATTTAACTTGTGTTATTATATGATTTTGATTGTATTCAAAATTTGATTTACAAGATTTTATTTGCCTTGCTTATAAAAAATTTCTAGCGCCACTACTATCAGATGAATAACTTTGCATGCGGTATCGATCGAAAGAACATAGATCAATTATTCATAAACCTTGGGAGTAATTAAGAGTTTTTATCGTAGCTATGCTCTCAATCTTGATATTTAATTTCACCGGAAGATCACTACGGTTGCTGTCAAGCATCTTCTTCTAAGAAACTTATGGATGCTAATGTCTAATTTCCTCTTACAACGGTTTTCTATGAATAAATAATTTTGGTAGATTATTTATAAAATTTTAATATTTTCACCTTAAATATTTTTTTTATAATTAATTATTAACAATATATTTTGAAATTTTAAAAAACATTACTTATCTATTGATAACATATTTTTGTTGAATAATAATAATAATAATAATAATAATAATAATTATTATTATTATTATTAATATTATAATTATTATTATTATTATTATTATTATTATTATTATTATTATTATTATTATTAGCCAAAGTGTATCCGATTGAGAGTTGTTAGGTCTGAATACTTGAGTTGGCATTATATGACAAGTGCCAAGGGATGATATGGAAAAAAGAAAGATGACGTGACAATGATGACTTGGCAAAAAAGAGAAGTGAGTAGGATGATGATGTGGCTAAAGCTTGGTGATATTACATGTGAAGATATGAGGGCTAGAAGATCATGATGAGAGACCATGTTTAGAAGAAATTCCTCTCAATGGTTCATGTGATGATTAACTAATTTTAGAAAGCACATCAAGTTAGAAGGATCTCTCTAAGAAGGGTAAGTTTTATCTAAGACATGATTGTTTCTATCATTGGTAAGATCCGGGATGATAAATCATACTTTGGTAAAACTCCTTTTAGGAAAGATCTATTTTAAAAGAGAGGAATATTCTATTATTGGCAAGAATAAAATATCATCATGATGATTGCATGGAACTTAGTTTGGTGTGAAGCTATTTGAAGACACAAACTAAGTTAGGTAAGGACAAACCAATGTGATTATCAAGACTATATTTAGCAACACAATTTGAAGGGAGATCTAAGAGCTAATTATGGGCAGAGCTATTCAAGGAGACAAATCATATATGAAGGATCGATTGAAGATTACTTAAGATTTGTTTGAAGATTTGAAGATCCAAGCATGGATGAATGGAGATCATCCTTGAAGATATTGAAGGCTAAACTTAGATGAGATGAGATCAAGTTTAGTAACAATATTTCCATGAGTCAAATGAAGATCATTTGGGAAGACCAAACTTTGACCAAGTTTGGAAAGAAGATCGTGAGATCTTCGGTGACCATCTTTGGTGAGATGATTGCGTGTGCCTTGGTAAGCGTGTTCCTTGGGATAGGACACCTGCTGAAATGACATGAGGAAGGAAGCAGCTGCAGGAAGGAAGAGCTCGAGTCGAGTCAACTACTACGAGGCAGACTGAAGGAACCGAGAAGGTTGAAGGTCACAGATTCGGATGCAACTGGCTAGAACTCATTCATTTTCAATAAGATGTGTCGTGTTGCAACTAGGTGTTGCAACATTTAACTTTGGAAGCCAGGGAGATTTCTAAAAAAGGAAGATTTATCTGGACATCGATGCGTCTATATAAGATATCCTGCTTGAAGATTTAGGATGAGCCACGAGTGAGAGACCTTTTGGTGAGGATTGAGGAGAGTGGGCATCGGGCAATCTTAAGAGGGTATTCTTTGTCTTGAGTGAGTAAGGGAGTGTTGTACTCTTTATACTATCACCTCTTTTAGTGGATTGTTTTTCCGAGCTTGACCCCAGATGTAAATAATGTTGTGCCGAATTGGGTTACCAACTTGTGTGTTTTCTTTCTCTTGTATGTGTGTATGTGTGTTTGATTTTTTGTGAGATTGAGTGTATATTCTAAACACACCTAACCCACCGAAACTACCAAGAGTCAAATATATAATTATAAAAAAATAAATTGATTGATCTAAAATTACAAAACTAGCCAAATATGAAAAACATTGTTGGTAAAATTAAAAAGTAAACTTATTTTAAAATCTTTTTAAAATTTATTTTATGAATAAAAGGATTTTGACAATCTTCAGGCAACTCAGTCACAAAAATTAAAAATATTTAAATATTATTATAAATTCAAAAAAATGAGATATCATGGAATCTTTCAATTTGAAAAACGATTATTTGGAATATATAAGATAATTTCTTTTTTTTTAATCCATATTATAATATTATATATTATTTTATTACTAGAATTTGAGGAGTGGAATCTAATTTTAATATTTTCTTATATTTATTTTATAAATAATTTTTCTTCATTCCTACATCCAATTGAATATATATATATATATATATATATTGTTAGAAATAATTCAAATATTTAAAATTTATTATAAATTTAAAATAATAATGAGATATTATTATTTTTTAATAAAAATTGATAAACCATTGAGATATTATGGATTTTTTTAATTTAAAATGGATAAATTCAAAGATTTAATTAATAATGAGATTTTAGGGGATCTACAAATTAAAAAAATTGTTATTTTAAGATTAAAAGGATAACAACCTAGGCATATATATTGTTTCATTAGTATTGATCATCTTCATTATCAAAATTCACCTGAGTAGAGAAGGTTCCAAGGATAACGATTGTAGAGCCGCTAGTTTTTTCAACATCATCCTTAATAGTCTCAAAACATTGTTAACTATTGTTGGTGAGACTATCAAGGATGCTACTGAAAAATTTGTATTGCTCATCACCCCTTCCACTTAATCATCTAAAACTAGTTATTTCGAGTTAATAAGTGTACATGAGCCAATGCTTTCAGAAATACTATAATATATGATAATCTTGATTTTTCCAAACATGTTTCCACATGAAGATTGATAGTGCCAGAGGGTAGGTGTGTGTAAAATAAACTCTCAATCTCACAAGAAATTAAAACACACACAAACAATCATGTAAGAGAGAGAAGACACATAAGTTGATTACCAAGTTTGACATAACCTTGCCTACGTCTGGTGGGCCAAGACTAGAGAAACAATTCACTAAAAGAGGTGATAGTGTAAAGAGTACAACACTCCCTTACTTAATACAAAGAAAACCCTCTCAAGATTGCCCGATGCCCACTCTCCTCAACCCTCATCGAAGGGTCTCTCTACCGTGGCTCATCCTAAATATTTAAGCATGGTATCTTATATGGACGCACCTACATGCCAATAGATCCTACTCTTTTAGACTTCTCTATGGCTTCCTAAGTTGGACACCTTGCAAAGTTAGATGTTACAACACCCAATTGCAACTCTGTTCAACTTGCTGAACATGACTGACTTTTAGCCTAGTTGCAACCGAACTTGTGACACATTCAACCCTCCTGGTTCATTCAGTCTGCTTTTTAAAAGTTGACTCGTCCCAAGCTCTTCCTGCCTGCAACCGCTTCTTTCCTCAAGTCATTTCAGCAAACCCTTCTCCCGAGGGCCGCACCCACCAAGGCGCAAACACCATCTCACCAAAGATGGCTACCAAAGATCTCCCCGATCTTCTTGCCAAACTTGGTCCAAGTTTGGTCTTCCATTATGATCTTCAATTAATCCATCAATATATTGTTACTAAACTTGATCTCTTTTCATCCAAGTTTAGCCTTCAATATCTTCCAAGCATTATTTCCAATTATCCATGCTTGGGTGTTCAAATCTTCTATTAAATCTCTCATGTATCCTTGAATAGCTCCGCCCATAATTAGCCTTCATACCAAATTATGTTCCAAGCAGTCTTCATGATGATCTTACCTCTTTGAATAGCTTCATCCATAAATAACTCCTCCCATAATTAGCTTGGATCTTTTCTTTCAAAATTGCATTACTAATTATGGTCTTGAGAATCATGTAGCTTGTCATTGCCTTTCTTAGTTTATATCTTCAAATAGCTTCACACCAAACTAAGTTCTACGAAATCCTTGGTCTCCAAGAGAAGATCTTCATACTTGCCAAAAATAGATAATTCCTTTCTTTAGAAATAAACCTCCCATATGAAAAGATTATGCCAAAGATATAATTCATCATCCCGGATCTTACCAAAGATAGATAAAATCATACCTAAGATAAAACTTGCTCTTCAAGAGAGATCCTTTTACCTTGATGCTCATGCTTAAAATAGATCTTCCTTAAATGAATCTTTTGAGTAAAATACTCCAATCATAATCACCTACCAAGATCTTCTAGCCTTCATATCATCATGCGCCAAGTCACCATGAGTTAGCCACATCATCATCCTTGTCACCATTGTTAATACCACATCATTTGCTTGCTCCTTAAGAGAGATCTTTCAAGGTTGATGCTCTTACCAAAGATATCTTCAATAGATTTTCTCCACTTGTGTCATTGAGAGAGATCCTCTAAATATAAGTTTCTAACCAAGATAGCTCCATATGGTTTCTAGAGAGATTCTCCAAATATAGCACCAGCCATGGTTTTCTAGTCATCAAGCCACATTATCATCCTTGACCATGTCACTAGACTTGCTACATCATCGTCATGATCATGTCACCTTGATTTTGTGTCAAATGATGCCAATTATAGAGCCTAACTCTAACAAAGATCTAGATTTTTTGATGACAAAAATATTATTTTATAAATAACTATATTATTATTGTGTAGATATCCTATATATGCAGCCATGAAAGTCTATAAACCTTGGGGAGCTATGGGTGTCAAACATGTTTAAATTCTTGCTTATTATAATTTTTTTTTATTTTTTTTAATAATTATTAAATATTTTAAAATAAAGTTACAATAGGTTTAGACAATGCATATCTCCCTTAAGTTGAGCCTCCCTAAATAAATACTTTCATATTATATATTAGTCTTGACTCTTAATTTTGACTGTGTTATTTTACTTAGCAAATACTCCAAATATTTTCTTCAATAAATCTTTAAAATGTTTCTAGGAGAGAAACAAACCTCTCCACTATCAAGTTCTCCAAGCAAACCAAACATTTTGTGATATCACTTAAAAAAAATCTTAACAGAACCTTGTACAAATTAATGTCAAGTTTTAAACATATGCAAATAACTAAAATGCCCTTTTGATAGGATGTAAAGTTCTCATTTTTCACAAAAAGGTACTTTTGTAGAATCACATTTGTCAATTCAGTATATAATTTTTGTTTTTTTGTGGATAGTGCTATATATATTGTTTTTTATCATTCTCTTTAACTAACTTGGTTGAGGGTTTGAAAGGGGTTGATTGATGAAAGTATTGAGTGAGTTGGTGGGGGGTTTTGTGATATTTTATTGATTTTGGGGGACTGCAAAGAAAAATGTTTAAAGGTATTGTTGGGAGTGGTCAGCCGTTGCCCATTTTTTTCAGTTTGTTGATTCTTTGATTATAATTTAAAAAATATAATTTGGTTATTGTATTTAAGTAAAACTATTTATTATTATTTTTTTATAATTAAATTCATAAACCAGAGTTATTCATCTCAAATTGCACTAGAATGGATTGGCTATGGAAATGGTCAACTTGTCTTTTTTTTTTTAGTCAAATACTTCTCTAAAACACAAATCTAAAGCATCCATAGTTTTTGAAATCCTTAATTAATTTTGAAATTTTGTAAAGAACTATGATTGATCTAGGTAATCCATAGTTGGGTCACGAACAAGAAAGACATTAATGAAATTTAGGTAAGAACTATTTGTAATTTCATTCTTAAATCCAAATTTTAATGAAACATTATTTAACTCCATTTTATACATGGAAAATGTCTCAATTCTGATCAAACAAGGGTATCAAGATGTAGGAAGTTTGATGTTTTCTATTCCTCTTTTGGGCCTAATTTGTATTTGTCAAATTCCAAAGGTTAATTTCATAGATATTTTCTTAAATAATTTATTTATTTAATAAATTATTTTTCTTTGAAAGTGCCTGCTGTTATTAGTCAAAGTGAAGGAGTTTTCTAAAAATAAAAAGTATTTTTATTTCCATTTACTTAATTTAGTTCTTATTATTTGTTTTCTAATATCATTATCTCGTAAAAAAGGTTAATCTCACCGTAATTAAATCAAATCGGCAAACTTTATCTCTTACTTCAACTTCTTCATCCCAAAGTAATTATTTTATTTTTTTTTCTTTCTTTTTAAATTCACTATTATTAGGAGATGTCACTTTGTTGTTTAGCTAAGTTATTGAGTATGAATAATAATAATAATAATAATAATAATAATAATAATAATAAAGAAAAATAAATGTACAACTAAAATGAATCTAAATTTTGGGTTGTGCTGCATGAGATTTAGTCAGAATAATCTGATGCTTCATTTAAGTTTTACAAAAACTAATGAATGTTAATATATGCCCTAATTTTCTCTAAAATTTATTTTCCATTTAATTTGACTAATAGTTTTTTATTAATTGATCATGGATAATAATAAATTATTTATGGAAATTTAATTTCTTACTTTTAATTATTTTTGGTAATTAATTATTTTTTTAATTCCGGAGGGGTAGGTGTGTATATAAGAAGCACTCAAACTCTCAAGAAATTAAAAACACATACACACAATCATGTAAGAGAAAGAAGACACACAAGTTGGTTACCCAGTTCGGCACAACTTTGCCTACATCTGGGGGGCCAAGCTTGGAGAAACTATTCACTAAAAGAGAAGATAGAATAAAGTGTACAACACTCCCTTACTCAATCAATACAAAGAATATCCTTTTGAGATTGCCCGATGACGACTCTCCTCAACCCTCACCAAAGGGTCTCCCCCTCATGGCTCATCATAAATCTTCAAGCAGGATATCTTATATAAACGCACCTACCTTCAATAGATCTTCCTCTTTTAGACTTCTCCGCGGCTTTTAACTTGAATACCTTCCAAAGTTAGATGTTGCAACACTACCCACCTTACTGAACATGACTGAGTTCTAGCAAGTTGCAATCGAATTTGAGACACCTTCAACCCTCCCGGTTGCTTCAGTTTGCTTCGTAGCCGTTGACTCGTCCCGAGCTCCTCCTGCCTGTAACCGCTTCCTTCCTCACATCATTTCAGCAAGCTCCTCTCCCGAGGGTCGTGCCTGCCAAGGCACACGCACCATCTCACCAAAGATGGTCACCGAAGATCTCCCGGTCTTCTTTCCAAACTTAGTCCAAGTTTGGACTTCCTATGATCTTCGTTAGAATCATGGATAAATTGTTACTAAACTTGATCTTCTCTCATCCAAGTTTAGCATTCAATATCTTCAAGCATGATCTCCAATCATCCATGCTTGGATCTTTAAATCTTCAATCAAATCTCAATTAATCTTCAATCAATCTCCCATATATGATTAGTCTCCTTGAATAGCTTTGCCCCTAAGTAGCCTTCTGATGATCTTTTCTCAACAAAGAATAATTCCTCTCTTAAAATAGATCTTCTAGAGTCTACCAAAGATATGATTTATCATCCTGAATTTTACCAAGAATAGATAAAATCATACCTAAGATACAACTTACCCTTTTTAATGAGATCCTTTAACCTTGATCTTTCTTCCAAAAATTATTCTTTTCAAATGAACCTATGAGAGGTAAATCTCTAAATATAATTTTCATCACAATCCTCTTGCCCACTTCTTCCTTAAGTGCCATGTCATTACTCGTTTGGCCACATCATTATTCTAATCAATTCTCTTTTTTGCCAAGATATCATTGTCACGTCATTTTCCATTGCCATATCATCCTTTGACTTGCCATATAATATCAATTCAAGTCTTCAGATCTAACAATTATTAATAATATAATTTAAAAATTTTAAAAATATTTATTAATTAATGATTATTTTTTTCTGAATTATTGATTAATTATTAATTATCTCATCCCAATCAAATCACGAATGTTTTCACGTGGCCATCACCATCATCATCCTCAATTTTATTATATCAAACAATATTAATTGTTCCAAAACTAAAAAATAAACGAAAAGGAAAACAACATTTCTGAAATTGGAGAAAAACAAAGACATCAACAAACAAACTAATTTTAAATTATTATTTCTATTTATTTTATAAATAATAGATTTTGACCATGTTCTGGATTCTTATATCCAACTCTGTAAATATATATATATATATATATTATTAGAAATAATTTAAATATTTAAATATTATTATAAGTTTAAATTAATAATGAAATTTTATAAAATTTTTTTAATTTGAAAGATGATTATCAAGCTTCTTTTTTATCTGTGATATATTATCCATGCATATATCATTTTATTACTTTTATAAAAAAATCTTATAATTATGGATAAATTCACGTATTTGTTAAGCAAATAATTAGATTTTATGGATCTTTAAATTCAAAAAATTGTTATTTTAAGATTGTAAGATCATTTTTGTCTTATCCTTAGGACAACACTTAAGATATATATCTTGTTTTAGTGGTCTTGATCATTCTCATTATTAGAATTCACCATGGTAGGAGAGAGATTACAAAATTCACCTTACTATACATAAATTTTGTTTTTTGTCTTATCCATAGAATAATACTATATATATTGTTTCAATTCTCTCAATCATCTCCTTACCAAACTTGTTCATAGTATCACCGAAGCTTCCAAGAGGGACACCGACCATTTGTTTAACCCCTTCTGTCTCTGTAGCCCATCTTCCCAACGTTTAGGATCAATTGATCTATGTTCTTCGTATGGTGCATTGATTTGAGCTATGCAACACATTTTGAAAAAACATGCAATTAGATGAATAACTTTTCACGCAGTATCGATCGAAAGAACATAGATCAATTAATCTTAAACCTTAGGAGTAATAGTTTTTATCATAGCTATACTCTCAATCTTGATATTTAATTCTCTCCGAACATCACTAGGTTTGTTGTCAAGCACCTTCTTTCATATATATTAATTAAAATAAGAGATTATTGAATCTTTGATTTTTTTTTCTTTTTTATAACAAATTATTGAATCTTTGAATTTGAAAACTAATTTATTATTGTAAGCTTCAAAAATAATTTTTGCCTTTTTTTGCCTTTGCTTTATCTTTAGGACAATACAATTGTTGTATGTATTGTTTTATTAGTCTTGGTAAAAAAAAATCTAATAATTCCCATTATTAAACTTCATCACATATATATTTGCATAGTTTGAACATATTCCCTCTTTTTATTATTTATTTATTTATTATTATTACTGTTTATTTATTTACAAATTATCGAATCTTTGAATTTGAAAAATAATTTATTGTTGTAAGCTTCTAACATTATTTTCGACTTTTCCTTTGCTTTATCTTTAGGATAATACAATCGTTGTATGTATTGTTTTATTACTCTTGGCAAAAAAAATCTAATAATTCCCATTAGTAAACTTCATCACATATATATTTGCATAGTTTGAAAATTAGTTATTTTAAAATTTTAAGATATATATATATATATATAGTCATATCCAGAGAATAATACTATATATATTGTTTCAATTCTCTCGATCATCTCCTTATCAAACTTGGTCATATTATCATCCAAGGTTCCAAAGAGCGACACCAACCATTCTTTCACCCTCTCTATATATATTGTCATATCCAGAGAATAATACTATATATATTGTTTCATTCTCTCAATCATCTCCTTATCAAACTTGGTCATAGTATTATCAAAGGTTCCAAAGAGCGACACCAACCATTCTTTCATCCTCTCTATCTCTATAGCCCATCTTCCCAATGTTTAGGATCAATTGGTCTATGTTCTTCATATGTTGTATTGATCCAAGTTATGCAACACACTTTGAAAAACATGCTATCAGATGAATAACTTTGCACGGTACTGATCGAAAGAACATAGATCAATTAATCATAAACCTTGGGAGTAATTAATAGTTTTTATTATAGATTGTTGTCAAGCATCTTGATATTTAATTCTCCTAGAAGATCACTAGGGTTGTTGTCAAACATCTTCTTCCAAGAAACTTATGGATGCTAATGTATAATTTCCTCTTACAACGGTTTTCTATGTAATTTGACTAAAATTTTTTATTAATTAATCATAAACAAATATTTGTTATTTTAGCTTATGAATAAATAATTTTGGTAAATTATTTATGAAAATTTAATTTTTTACCTTAAATATTTTTTTTATAATTAATTGTTAACAATATATTTTAAAATTTTAAAAAATATTAATTATCTATTGATTAAATATTTTTGTTGAATAATTATTATTAGCCAAAGTGTATCCAAGAATCAAATATATATTATAAAAAAATAAATTAATTGATCAAAAATAAAAAAATAACCAAATATGAAAAACATGGCTAAAGTAAAAAAGTAAACTTATTTTAAATTCTTTTTTTTAATTTATATTATGAATAACAGGATTTTGGTCAGCCAAATCAATCACAAAAATTTAAATATTTAAAGATTATTATAAATTCAAAATGTTAATGAGATATCATGCATTCTTTCAATTTGAAAAACGGTTATTTAGAAAATCTAAGATAATCAATATAATAATACTATATATTATTTTATTAAGGTGTGGAATCTAATTTTAATATTTTCTTAAATTTATATTATAAATAATAGGTTTTGACCCAAATTCTTCATTCATCCTACTCGATGAGAATATATATATAGATATATTGTTAGAAATAATTCAAATATTTAAATGTTATTATAAGTTTAAAATAATAATGAGATATTATTATTTTTTTAATAAAAATGGATAAATCAAAACCTAATAAGATATTATGGATTTGTTTTTAATTTAAAATGGATAAATTCAAAGATTTAATGGATAATAAGATTTTATGGGATCTACAAATTTAAAAAATTGTTATTTTAAGATTACAAGGATAACAACCTAAGTATATATATTGTTTCATTAGTATTGATCATCTTCATTATTAAAATTCACTTTAGTAGAGAAGGTTCCAAGGTTAACGATTATGGCGCCGCTAACTTCATCCTTAACAATCTCACCACATTGTTAACTATTGTTGGTGAGACTATCAAGGAAGCCGCTGAAAAATTTGTATTGCACATCATCTCTTTCTCTAAATCATCTAAAACTTGTTATTTTGAGTTGATAAGTGTACATGAGCCAATACTTCAAGAAATACTATAATATATCAAGATCTTGATTTTTCCAAAAATATTTTCACATGAAGATCTTGATTTTTCGGTGACAAGAATAGTATCTTCTAAATGACTCACAGTATAATTTTATTATTGAGTAGATATCCTATATATGCATCAATCAAAGTCTATAAACTTTGGGGAGCTATGGGTGTCAAACATGTTTAACTTCTTGTTTATTATAATTTTATTTATTTCTATTTAATGATTATTAAATATTTTAAAATAAATTTACAATGGGTTTAGACAATGCATATCTCCCTTAAGTTGAGCCTCCTTAATAAAATACTTTTATATTATATATTAGTTCTTGACTCTAAATTTTGGATGCATTTATTTTATTTAGCAAATACTCCAAATATTTTATTAATAAATCTTTAAAATGTTTCTAGGAGAAAAAATAAACCTCTCCACTCTCAAGTTCTCCAGGCAAACCAAACATTTTGTGATATCACTTAAATAAAAATCTTAACAAAGCGTCATACAGATTAAAATCAAGTTATAAACATATGCAAATAACTAAAATGCTCTTTTGATAAGATGGAAAGTTCTCATTTTTCCCAAAAGATATTTTTGTAGAATCACATTTGTCAATTCAGTATATAATTTCTGTTTTTTGTGGATAATGTTATACATATTGTTTTTGATCATTCTCTTTAACAAACTTATTTGAGGTTTTGAAAGGGGTTGATTGATAAAAGTATTGAATGAGTTGGTGGGGTTTTGCGATATTTTATTGAGTTTGGTGGACAGGGAAAAAAATGTTTTAAGGTTTTGTTAGGCATGGTAGCCGTTGAGTTTTTTTTTTCAGTTTGGTGATTCTTTGATATTAATTCAAAAAATTTAATTCAGTTGTTATATATAAGTAAAACTATTTATTATTATTTTTTGTTGATGATTAAAGTTATAAAACTGAGTTATAAATCTCAAATTGCACCAGAAAGGGTTGGCTACAGAAATGGTTAACTTGTCTTTTTTTTTTAGTCAAATACTTCTCTAAAAAACAAATCTCAAGCAACCACAGTTTCTGAAATCCTTAATCAATTTTAAAATTGTGTAAAGAATTATGATTGAAGACCTTAATTTTAATTTAGGGTGCCGGGGGAGGAAGAACCTCCTAAAAATTTTAATTTTTTTAAAAAACCTTAATACCCTTCATTTTTAAATTAATTATATAATACTACTTCATAAGCTTCTTCTTTTACTTTTTTTTAATCTAATTTTATTTTAATCAAACATTCACATGACACTCATCACAAATTCTTGTTTTTATATATATTTTTTTAATTTTTTTATTTGTTTATGTCTTGTTTTTTATTTGTCAATTCATCTTTAGAAGAATTTATCTCAATAGAATTATTTGATATCCAAATTTTATTCAAAGTACAAATAAATTAAAATTTTCTTTGAGTGGAAAAAAACTAATAATTATCTAATTTAACATAATTATTATGCTATGAATTAAAATATTAGAATAGATTTAATAACAATATGATAAAGTGATTTTGTGATGATCCAATGAAGTTGTACGAGAAATTGATCTTTAAATAATGTATGATATATTTTCAAAAGGAAAAATAAATGGCAGTATTTGAGTAGATACAAAATTAAAGTATAAAAATCAAAATCAAAATAACAATGATAATTATAATAATTAAAATATTTATTAAAAAAACTATGCTTAAAGTGTGAATTTATTTGAGATATTTATAATGCATGTGTTTAAATAGAAATAAGTAATTTTTTATTTAATAATAAGGGTATAATTGGTAAATCATATTATTATATGTCCTTTCTATTCCTTTCCCTTCTGTAACCAAACAAAGTTTATAGAAAACTCTCCTTTGCTTTCCCTCCATAAAATTTGTCTATCCAAACAAGGATTGAACCCGTCATTTACTTTCCTTTACCTTTCCACTCCTTCCCTTCTCTTACTTTTCCATTTGACTTTTGAATCCAAACACTGTGTAAAGTTATTGAGTATAAATAAAAAGATAAATAATAATAATAATAATAATAATAATAATAATAATAATAATAATAATAATAAGAAAGAAATCCACAACTAAATTGAAGCTAAATTATGGGTTGGTGTTGCATGAGAGTTGGTCAGAATCGTGAGATTCTTCATTTAAGTTTTACAAAACAAATGAATGTTAATATACACCCTAATTTTCTAAGAAAATTATTTTCCATGACTAATAGTTTTTTTTATTAATTAATCATGCATAAATAATTTAGTTAAATTATTTATGAAAATTTAATTTCTTACTTTTAACTATTTTTGGTAATGAATTATTAATAATATAATTCAAAATTTTTAAAAATATTAATCCATTAATAAGTAAATGCTTTTTCTGAATTATTATTTAAATATGTTTTAGTAAATCAAACTAAATTAATTGATCCAAAACAACAAATTAAACAAAAAGGAAAAGCGACATTAGTGGACTTTGAGAAGAACATAGAGATCAACGAATAAATTAATTGTAAATTATTTTTTTAATTTATTTTATAGATAATAGATTTTTACCATGTTCTTGGCAAGGTTGTCAGACCCGGCCCGGCAATGACCCGGTTAAGCCCAGGGGTCAGGGGTCAATGGGTTCAACCGGGTCGAACCGGGGTTGAACCGGGGTCAATAATTAAATATAAAAAATATTATAATAATTAATTATGAGCAAATATAATATTAAACCCATAATTATATTATAAAAACCTACTCAAATTAGATATTTAAATTGATAAATAACCTTATATACAGTAGAGTTTTCTAATTATGTCATTTATTTTTACATTTTTTAAATATTTACAAATTTAATATATTAGTATATATTTATCGAACTTCTATCGGTGTTATTTATTTATTTATTTATTGGTTGATTTTGTTAAAATAAATAAGAAATTAATTCACTAATTTCTTATATCTCAATTGAATTTTTTTTATTTTATTTTAAGTTTTCTTATATTTTTTATTTAATTAGAATACTTTAATTTTATATTTTTTTATAATAAAAATTACACTCATTTATTATTTTATTTTTCTTAATAAATTAAATTTTTTTAGAAAGTATTTACATAACACATTAATATATTTTTATTTTTTTAAATGTTAATTTTTTTGTTGGTATGTTTATGATATATATATATATATATATATATATATATATATATATATTGTAATTTTATTTATTGATTATAAATTATAAATTAATATTAATAAATATACACGATTTTGTGGTTTCTAATAAGAAAATAATAATAAATTATTAAATATTATAAAAAAAATTAAACATTGTGACCCGATTGATCCGACCGAAGTCAATCGGGTTCCCGGTTGAACCGCACTGGGTCACTCGGGTTAACTACCGGGCTTTTTAATACCGGGTCAATGGGGTATACCGGGCGGGCACATGGCCGGTTCCCGGTTTTTCCGGTTGAACCGGCAGCGCAGTCCGGGTCTGACAACCTTGGTTCTTGGTTCTTACATCCGTGGACCGTGATATACTTACATCCATGATATATATGTACATATTATTAGAAATATTTCAAATATTTAAATATCATTATAAGTTTAAAATAATAATGAATTTTTTTTAATTTGAAAGAAGATTATCTCAAGCTTCTTTCTTATCCGTGATATATTGTTTTATTACTTTTATAAAAAAATCTTATAAATTCACATATTTGTCAAGTAGATAATTAGATTTTATGGATCTTTAAATTCAACAAATTATTATTTTAAGATTGCAAAATAGATTTTGTCTTATCCTTGAGATAGCATTTAAGCTATATATATATATATATATATATAGTGGTCTTGCTTGTCCTCATTATCAAAATTCACATTAATAGGTGAGAGATTCCAAAACCCGGTGTCGATGATTATGTGTGGGTGGTAATAGGGCGGGGAGTCCCCGATCCCCGCGGGGACCCGACAGAGATGGGGATTCCCTGAATCCGTCCCCCATAGCCTAAATGGGGATGGGGGCAATCCGCTCCCTCCCGTGAGAATCGGGGACGGGGATTAGAAATATATATATATATTGTGTGCATATATACTGTATAATTTTTCCAACATAAAATATATATATATGACCTAGGTAATATATATAAAATAAACTCTAATTTTTCAATTTAATTTGATGGCTAATCACATAAACTATTTATTTTAAAACTAATAACAATTTAAAATTAGATATAAGAGCCCCATGTTAAGTAGTTTTGATCTTATCATAATTTTATGTATATATTTATGTTGAGTTGTTTTTATGTTCCAATATGTAATAATATTTTTACAACTAGAGAATCCCCGTGGGGATCCCCGCAGGGATGGGAATGGGGAAGAGAATTCTCCCCGTTGGGGAATCGGGGATGGGGAATCCCCGTCCCCGCCATTGACGGGGACCAGGATGGGGAGGGGCATCCCCGCCCCCGCCCCGCCCCGTTACCACCCCTATGATTATTGTGCCGCCGATATATGAGTCTTTTCAACATCATCCTTGACAGTCTCATCACATTCTTAACTATGACAGGTGAGACCGTAAGGGTGCTGCCCGAAAAATTCATATTACACATCATCCCTTCCACATAAGCATCTAATTTAAGTGAAAAAATTAATTAATTACAACACAATTTTATAATTTTTTTTATACCCAAAAAAACTATCATATAAAAACTTTGCTAAAATACAACCCAAGAAAAAACTAATATTGGTATCGTTGGTTTTCCAAAAAAAACTAATAAATAATAATGTGCATCTAATTTCCACTAAAAAAAATTCTAGGTAGTTTGAATAAAATTTTTTATTAATTAACAATAAACAAATACTTGTTTCAAATATTTTAGATAAATATTTATTATAATATTTTGAAAATTTAATAATATTAATTATCAATTAATTATTTTTTTTTGTTAAATTATTAATTAACAATTTGTTTACCCAAAGAGTATCCTATTGAGCATTAATCACATATATATTTATAAAAAATATTAAATTAAGTGATCTCAAATTAAAATTAAACAAATATGAAAATCAACATTTGTAAACTTAACAAGTAACCTAATTTTAAATTCTTTTTTTTTATTTATTTTATGAGTAACTGATTTTTTATATTGGTCAGCCAACTAAATCAAAATAAATTAAATAGTTAAAGATTGTTAGGTCTGACGACTTGGATTGGTATTATACGATAAGTCAAGAGATGACATAGTAGAAGGAAGATGACGTGGCAATGATGACTTGGCAAAAGAAGTGTTGACAAACATGAGGATGTGGCCAACACATAGTGACATGGCATATGAAGATATGAGGGCTAGAAAATCATGATGGAGATTATAATTAGAAAATTACCTCTCAATGGATCATTTGGAAAAGAACTACTTTTAGAAGGAAGATCAAGGTAAAAGGATCTCATCAAAAAGGGTAAGTTTTATCTTAAGTATGATTTTATCTATCCTTGGAAAGATCTGAAATGATAAATCATATCTTTGGTAAAACTCCTTTTAGGAAAGATCTAGTTTTTAAAATAGAGGAATAATCTATTATTGGCAAAAATAAAAGATCATCATAGAGTGAAAGTTAGTAAGAAGGCTAAATATGGGCGGAGCCATTCAAGGAGACAAATCATCTATGAAGGTTTGATTGAAGATTACTTG
>NC_052471.1:5236502-5375970 GCF_009730915.1 Dioscorea cayenensis subsp. rotundata | reverse complement strand
TTTCAAGTATCTAGTCTTTCATACCACATGCCCTTAGAGCTGCTTCAATATATAAAGCCTTGATTAGTCTGCCACCATGAATCTGCTTTGCTTGGAATTTCAAATCCTTAGTGAGCTATATAAACATCTTCTTCAGAAATCCATTCGAGGAAAGGCTGATTTTACGTCCAACTTTGAGAGCAGATCCATTTTTATAAGTACTGCAAGAGCTAAGAAAATTTCTCACGTGTGTCCATTCTCTCAACTGGCCCAGACAAACACTTCCCCATAGTCTGCTCCATACAATCTGATCGTATCCTTTTGAAGCTACTAAACTTGAGCTTTGTGCTTTCGTCTACTTCTCCATTTGAGTTTGAATTTGTGTTTCTAGAGCCACTTCACTACCTATCATCCTCTTTCACTGTTAGTAATTCACACTTGAGTTTGCCATGTTCCATTCTTTTCACGATGGAATTAATTTCTTCTGACATTGCTTTTCTCCAAACTTCCCTAATCTGGCTGCTTCAAACCCTTTCTAGGATCTGAAACACATAAAGCACAGCTGCAACTTTCATACACTTCTCTAAGTGATCTCACCTTTTGAATTGAATCATCTACACTTGATATCCCTTTTCTTCCCTGTTTGTCCACTTTGGATCGCTTGCGTTGTTTTTCTCGATTCGAGGAAACTCTTGCCTTGAAGAATCAACTTGAGAAACACGATGAGACCCATCACTAGCGGGAAAACCAACTGGCTGATTGCGTGCTTCGAGCCTTGAACTTGTGATGTTGAGATATTTTGAAATTTCCTCCTCATTCCACTATGCCACCCAATTCTTGTCTTCCATAAAACATAAACATCTCTACTCTCTCCGAGAATTAAATTTTTGCTAGAATCAAGAGAATGTAAATTATGTATAGCTTTTGGTGTTTTGGCTGCTGACCAATAGAAAATACCCTTTTAGGAGCTTCCCTTTCATCTAGATCTATGCGACTTCTGAGCAATTGTTTGCAGGAAAAGCAGGACAAAATCTTCAGTGGATGCTTTGAGGCTTTGCACCATAGCCATACCTCATAGCGAGATAAACATTTCCACTTTTCACGACTTTGAGTAAGAATATGATGAACAAGTATCGTTTGCGATTAACACCTCCTTGACCCACAATTTCTACATGAAGAGGCTAGCTTACGCGCATGTTTAGCTTCTAAACTCTCTCTACCACATTCTGTTCTTTCTCTCTCTGCAACGCGTGGCTTGGCAGGGAGAATATGTGCTCGAGAGTTCAATGCTTTTTGCGCAACTTGGCCGTGCAAAACAAATTAAATTCCTCGATACAAATTCTCCACCTAACTATCCGTTTGCTTAATATTCTCAATTTCTGATTTGTTTGTCTCACCAACTGGTGCAAAACAAATTCCTTGGCTACAAGGAAGAAACTTCATGCTTGAACTTTTAACATATAAACCCAACACATCCTAGTATAATCATCAATAAATAGAAAATACCTATTCCCTCCTAATGACTCAGTTTTGCATTGGCCTCGAGACATCGGCATGAACTAAATGTGTCTCTTTTTAGCTCTCCATGATGCGCCTTGAAAGTGAGATTCCTTGCCAATTTTCCATAAATACAAAGCTTCACATATTTGAATTTCGTAGCTTGGCAAAACCAGGTAACCATTTCTTGTTGTTTTGAGGTTTGTAGACTCTTCATGTGAAGATGACCAAATCTCGATGCCAAAGCAATGAAATATCATCTTCTTTTCATCATCACATTTGAATTATCAATTTTAGCAAATTCCACGGGATAGAGATTATTGTTATCTTCACATTCAATAATTTCTCACAGTTTTTGGATGTAGAACATGACATTCCATGCCTTGAAGTTCTGTAATATAACCCATGTCATCAGTAGACCTATACTTAGTAAGTTATGTGCTAAACTTGCACATCAGTACACATCATGAATAGATTTCTTTTTCTCCATTTTGAAGGTAATAGTAATGCGGATCCTTTCCATTAACTTTCACCTCTTGATCATCACCCAATTTCACTATATGGCATACAAAAGGATTCATCCAACTTAGTAAAAGGCTTTCTTGCATGTGATACGATGTGAGAGCATCCCGTCGTCTAGAAGCCAAATAGGCTGAATTTTTCTGATCGGTTTTCATATTAGCATCATGAACCATAAACAAGCTACTAGTGTCACTTGACGTTGACTTTCTTCGAGTGTTAATATTTTGCTCTTGAGCTCAGTAAGTGACCAACAATAAGCTCTTTGATATGACCATATTTCCCACAATGGAAGCACTAAACACCTTGATAAGAACCTCTTCCCTCTTTGATTAGTTGTTGTCTATGAGATTGCCTTTTGACCACTTCTTCCTAGCTGGTGTGACGGTTGCGCTAAACTCTCTGGAAATCAAAACTATATCCTCTTGTAACATCAAAATTACCTCTGTATTATCCATACCTCCTCTTCCACAGACATCATATCCTCTTCCTACTGCCTGAAAACCTCTACTCTCCTCTATACCCTCTTGCCTATAAAAAGTCGGATGACCAAATTTTTCACCTCTCTTGAGGACTCCCACTCTGTAGATGCCTCTCCCTTCCCTGCACTCCCAGAACCTGCTGGTTGATCTACAAATGCGGTTAAACCTTGCTTCATATACTTACGCAGAGCGCCACTACGGCTCATTTAAAAGGACAAAGTTTATCAACATCTCTAGCTTCTTCTATAGAAGTAACCACATTATCATATTTGATGGTTAAGCTTTCATCACCTTTGGAAACAACTTCCTTCTCTTCCCAACTCATGCCAAGCCCTTTAATTTGATTCACAAGGTAATAAACCCTTGATACATATTGTTGTACTCCTTCATCTTCTCTCATTTGCAAAACTTCAAATTTCTGTCTAAGAGTTTGTCTTCTCACAGAAACAATTACAGAAGATCCATGATACTCGGATTGGATATGCTCCCATTCTTCTTTTGTACTTGTGAATCTAACAACACAATCAAAGTGATTATCATCCACAGATTGTTGAAGAAGATATAAAGCTTTAGCATCATCATTACTACTCTTCAATTTTTCAGCATTTGTTTCTTCTTTGAGCACCCCTTTCTCTACCACTTCCCATATATTTTGAGATCTAAACAAGGTCTTCATTTTTGCACTCCATCTATCATAATTTTCTCCTCTAAAGAAAGGCAAAGATGACTAAACAATATCAGGGTTAAAGGATGAACTAGAAGCCATACCTTCTTTAAGCTCACACTAAACTCAAGGGAAAATATCAAGCTTCTTGATGCAACTCACTCCAACACTACAGAACTCTTTACTCCTAAGCTCGAGTGACATTAGCGCATTTGACTGCGAGATGAAGAACCCGGAGAAAGTTTGGGTATCAATCTGAAATGGAAACCATAAAAAGCACAAGTGGAGAAGAAACACAAACGAGTAACAAAACACAAAGCATCCACTCATTCCACACACACATTACTTTTCCTCGGTCAAACACTACAAAAACAAAGGAGACTAAATAAAAGTAAAAACACTGAAAATACAATAATGCCCTTAACCTCGAGACAACCATCGTGCAGGCCTCGAACTTAAAGCGCATCTCAGTATCCATTCATCTCTAGCCATTCATTGCTTTCACTCTCTTCTCTTCACAAATCAACTCACAAAAGCAGTCATCCCATAAAGCCTCGTGTAACCCATATGATACACTAACATCCTTGTTATAAAACTGAACTTCAGAACTTTAAAACTAAAGATCTTCATGGCTTCAATCAATCAACAAGTTTCAGAATGGCTATTGACATATCTAAAGCAAATTGTAAATCCCATGGAAATTCCTGCCATGAAAACACATAAATTATGTCAACTATTAATTTGATATATTCAAGGCTATTTAATTTTAATGAAATTAATGTACATTAATAGTTTCTAAACTATAGTTCAAAATATATTTTAGTTTTTGAACTTAAAAAAATGAATTTTGGTCTCCAAACTAGAGTGTTATGTATAAGTTTGAGTACCAAAAGGCACATTTTTTGAGTTCAAGTATTAAAATACAAATTTATATTGAGTTTCTTCTGTTCATGTTCGTTATTACCATTGGCATAAGATATAAAACCTTTGAAAGTGCATTTGTCAAACTCATGAACATAGTGGTAGAAAGTGATGGACAAGAAAATAAGGATAGCAACGAAGGCTGATAGACCGCTGATGACAAACAGTCCCCAGAAGCTATTCAAATGAAGCCTTTTAGAGTTCAATTCTTCCTCTTATTGACTGCACATTTTTTGTTCACTAACCATTTCTTTAGGATTCTTTGGAGATCTCCATTCTTTGATAGCTTAAAAATGGCTGTTGACATATCTGTTGCAAAGGGTGAGTCCCTTTGAAAAGCCTGCCATGAAAATAAGTAATCCATGTCAATTATTAATTCGATCTATGCAACTCTAATTTTTTTTCATAGTGAATGCACAGTAATGGTTTGTCAACTATCTCTTAAAATATACTTTGGTTTCTGAAGTTGAAAAAAGGAATTTTGGCAGCCAAACCATAAGTCACAATATAGAAGATTAAACTGATAAATAAGTAGTAAAAATAAAGGGACTTTTTGTGTTTGGCCATTGAACTATAAGAAGTAAATAAGATATTAAAAAATTAGCAATCACTTTCTCCTGATTATTCTTTACCATGTTTGGGCTCATGTCATACATAACAAATTCCCTCATCTACATAACACATTCCCTCTATAGCAATTCCTTACATAGTTGATTTTTATCCTTGTGTACATAACACATTCCCTCTATAGCAATTCCTTACATAGTTGATTTTTATCCTTGTGTAGTTCTCTACGAACTCTACTGTCTCTACATATACAACTCCTGTACATACATACATATATTATTAATTCTCTCCATCTTCATTGTCCATTCTTTTAACCTGGTATCAAAACTTGTATCATGATTATTTTTCCATTCGCCTCTTCTTGTTGCATCACAAAATTTTTTGATAATCAATTCCCAAACAAAATTATTTTTGGTTCCGCTACTTCATGTAAGATTTACTTTTAATGGTTTATTACAATGGAAAAATTTGAAGGATTTTAACCAATTTCCATTATTTAATAGGTCTAACAATATTACTTTGTCCCAAGAAATATGCAATTTTTAATGGTAAGAAATTTTGATACCATGTGACCACTAATCTTCCTAATTCCACTCAAATATTGAATGAATGTCAAACTATACCACCACTAATATTTCTAATCCTAAAGAAACACCAAACCTTTCTCAACTTGTTCACGCCCAACCAACATGATGGTTGAAACCAAATCAACTGATGTTGGCCACATTTCTAGTTCAATTAAGTATGGGCCAGCTGCTAATCATGTTAATGCACCTATTGACTGTAACTTCTTGGACTCTAAATGTGACACCCTCAATCCACCTAACGTAAATGGAATCCTTTCCAATTACAAAAGAGTTTATGTCGTGGATGAATGGTCCTTGGCCACCAAGTCATGCTTTTCTAAACCTGACTCTTAAAATTGGAATCTACTTGATACAACCCCCATGAAACTTGAAGAATACTATGAAGACAATGTCCTACTAGATGAGGGCCCCACAAATCCTAGTTGCTATTGACATTGTGGACACCCATGGAATCTAACAGGTAGATACTAATTAAGGCTTTCCATTAGGATGACCCCTACTTAGAATTAGAAGATTTGGAGACTAATTTTGCATACAAGACCAACTTACTTATGTAGAAATGCCAATCAAAGACAGCTTTGCCACAAATGTTCTTAGCCTAATGCTGACTCATGTCCTTACCTCCAAGGTACTCTACAAGGTACCTCTTAGGAGGTAGGGAAACACATGTCATCCTCATACACCATGTGCAGCATGGAAGATCTAAGGATTATTAAACTTTTCTAGTATCTTCTAGAAGGCATTTTAGTCCTGGCAATTAATTTCCTGAAGACTTGTCTATACTAGCCTAGATCTGAGTACAGCCCGGACTCCTTTTCTACAAGGACTCTTAACCCTTTTACCAATCTTGGCATGCTAGTTTTTAGAATAAGCTTCTACCACCAAGATTGGCTAAAGCTTATTCTTACAATTAGATCTCGAATATTTTCATGGAAATCTAAATTTCTATCCCTAATAAGAGAGTAACACCCCTTAAAACTTTGTTCTATTCTCAATTCTGATTTATTGGATGTCTATTTCCAAACTTCCAAAATGGGTCACCCAAGCAATTGATAGGGTTTAGCGGGATTTCTTCTACCATGAGTCAGACATTGATAATCTAGGAATATCATCTTGTTAACTTGAAGTGCTTGTACAAATCCTGAGATCAAGAAAGGTGGGCCACTTTGAACATTGACGATTTTAATAATGTTCTACTTAGCAAATGGTGATGGAATTGAAGATCGCTAATGATAAATTGCAGTGTGGTAAGTTCATCATCCAATTCATCTACTTCCAGAAAGAAGATCCACCAAGAACCATCCTCACATTTTCCCCGAAAGAAGATCCTTCTGGAATGTCTCACTAGAGATTTTCAACTATCCCTCTTTTTCATGGGCACTATTTGAGACCTTTTTCCCCTGCTCTATTCTTTCTTATCGACTTTAAATGACCCTATAGTTTCCCACTCTACTCAAGTATTACCAACCCTCCCTTGTATAGGGATGACTCTACCTCTTGGAATTTAACCTCCAACGAGATGTTCTCAATTAAATCCTTCAACTGCTTCATCACTGATGATGGGTTATATTGCCGTATGTGAAACTTTTCTAATTTAAGAAAGTCCTTACCCTCAAAAGATTATCCTCTTCAGTTGGCTAACCTACGACAACAAGATTTTCACTCTTGAAAATCTTTCTATAAGGGTTGTAATAGACTGCCAACTGCTACTTGCATGCTTCGTGGCTTAGAGATTGAAATTGTCAACCTTCTTTTCCTCTCCACTATCCTTTCATTGCTCAAATATGGAACCATTTTGGTTACATATTTGGTCTTTTTTAGGTTCCACTATCTTTAGTTGACTTGTGGAACTCTTAGAAGGACTGTCATGATTCTTCACTAAAGGACACTTGGGACCTCTTGACATGGGCCATTGTCTAGAACATGTGGCTGGAACAGAATGACCACATTTTTAATTCAAAATTGTTACCGTCAATTTTGATCATTATTAAAATTATTCATATATTTTTGTTTTGAATTTCTATATTTTTTAAAGGTGAAAAGAACTAAGTTTGAAGGCTCAATGCCCACAATTAAAAGAAGCTTGCTGTTCTTGGGGTCTCAAGTGAATGATCCTAGGGATTCGATAACCAACATCGAGTCCAGTTAATCTCTCATCTCTCATTTGCTTGGTTGTGTTGCCTATTTAGCTGATGCCCCTCCCTGTCAATCACTAGAGTGCCACCTATTTCCTCTCTTTAATTTTGTCTTTTATGGCTCTAGTACAAGTGGATGTTATAACCATTTTCTCCTCGTTTTACCATTATTGTTCTTTGTTATCTCTTGTATTCTCTTTATTTTCACTGAATGGAACAACGGTTTATAAACTTTTATATACAAAAAAAATAAGGAATGAATATCAAGAAAAATTTTATGATAGGCATGAAGATTGGGATGGTAACAGTCATCAAATAATAACTTGGTTTCAAAACACTTTTATTTCTTCAATCAATCTTCAAGGTAGCCCACTTGAATATGGGAAAAAGGGTATGAGATTTATTATCTAACCAATATTGCACCATTAGTATAGCACGTAGGTACCAACTATTTATTGATATATATTACATGCGTTAAGAACTAGGCCAATCAATTCTTGACTTCTTCTTTAAATTGCGTGCCATATGTGACCATTTAGCTTAATTTAAGCATCACTAACATCATGATGGTGATGTTGTAAAGTGTTGAACTTATAGAGATACATATTATGCATATCATGCATTTCTTGTGTCTCTAAATAGAAATTTTGAGACTATTCAGGCCTTTATTCTTAACTGTTGTTTTCTAGCATCTTTCAAAATTTTCATTAATGAATTAATTTCTAACTAAACATGGCTTTCATTTGCCCAGAGTGCAACAAACAAATAGTCCTTGCTGCCACTCAACCTTGTGGTTTTCTTGATCAAGAAAATTACAAGTATTACAATAAACCTGGGCATATTCTTGATTGTCCAAGTTGTGTCTACAAGTTTTACTCTACAGATCAACAATATCTTGATAATTGTACCAAAATCCCTACAAGCAAACTATAAGCACTACATTCAAAGATCATTAATCAAAATCCAATTATCAATCAAAATCTCACAACAATGCTTCTATGGCTTGTAGAAGTTCTATACGTGAACCTCCCATCATCAACTCATCAAGATCTTTCTAGTAGTAATCTCTCAGTTAATAAAAATTTGAGTATTTTGTAATAAGTTTTGTCCCTCTTCTCATCTACTACTGCATCATTACACCATGTAACTCCCACTATTTTGACTCTACCTGTTGCAATCACATGACAATTGACTCTACCATTTTTCCATTCTAAACATACTCATATCCATCTATTCCTATTGTTGATGGTTCTATTTTGGATTCTAGTCATGTAGACTATGTTTCTACTTCCACATTATTTCTCAGGAAGGCTACTTAGCATCCTAACTCTCTTTACATCTATTCTCTATTGGTCAATTGTATAAACTTAGAGTTGACTTGCATTTTGTTTTAATCAAATAACTATTATGTACAGGATCCTTAGATGAGACAGCTTTTTAGCATAGGCCATAAAGTAGTATATTTTTTTAGCTTAAAAACTTTCATTTTACTACCTCACTCACATCTGATCACTCATCAGCCTCTATGTCCTTTTCAGGTCTATTTAGCATATGGAAGTCTTAGTTAGGTCATATTTTTTGTAGTAAATCTAATTTCTATGGTCTCTAAGGGTTTGATAGCTTATGTTCAAAATAGGGATTTTGATGAGTATCATGTCCATTAAAAATCATACCACATTACCTTTTAATGATAACAGTATTATTTCTGGGGCACTATTTGACTTAATTCATTATGATATATGGTGTATTCATCTACCGATTATAGTTATTGCAAAATATATTGTCATTTTTTCTAATGACCTATTGGTTGTTAATCTACTTTCTCGTTATGTTTCTATAGGAATTTATTGTAGTTGAAATTGTAGTAATTAACATACCTATAAAGTGCTTTGTTTTGAAATGTAATTTTGTTTAGATGCTAAGTTTCTAGAGCATATGTTTTGAACCATGTGCAGATCAATGTATCAATTAAATGAAAACTGGAATAACTTTACCAAAGGTGAGTGGAATGGAGTTGCAGTGTCAAGTTTGGGAGCGTTGTGTTTATAATTCTATTTCTAAATATTTCATTCTCTCATTATTTGTTAATCTTCATTTGGTATCAAAGATTGACTTTAGTTCGAAACTTGTGGTTTTTAGAGTATAATTTGAAGAAAATGGTGTGATTTCCTACAAGGAAAAACCATGTTTTTCTCTCTCCATCATGCCAAAATTTGGAGGAGAAACTATGAATTTTGGAAAGTGAAGATGAAGGATTTTCTCTTATTAGAAGATTTATGGAGGATAGTGGATAAAGGCTTTGAGAAAGTAGAAAATAAGTTCCAGCTCTCTTATGCAATTAGGAATAAATATATGAAGCTGATTACATGATTGATGGAAAGGCCTTATCAAAGATACAAAATGGAGTCTCAAATGTAAATCTTTCATATAATTATGCAAACCAGACTAACAAAGGAAAACTATGATTAATTGACATGGATCATAGTATTTACTTGGAAGACCATGCTTAGCATGGTGTAAAAATTTACTCCATGTCACAGACAATGCATAATGAGTAAGAGGAAGCAAAGAGAAGCAATTTCGAAGTAAAAAAGGATGAAAGAGCTCCCTCAACATCAAGACTAAGAGCAAGGTTCAAACATAACACCTTACATTCTCCTCACGACCATTACTTACAATCGTAAGCCCTATCCAGAGAACCTTGTAGGCAAATGTATGCCCGTAAGCAAGAGTATAACAGCCAAATAGAGGGCCTTATGGGCATGACTTACGCGCATAAGTTGAGGCATATGGTTCATCCAAAGGAGTTTATAAGGGGGGCGTACGCTTATAAAGAAGGTCACAAGCACCATGCAGAGAAGCTACCAGTCCAGCAGTTATGTCCGTAAGCTGGACCGTAATAGTACGACGGAAGACCTTACAAGGGAAGCTCATGAACATAAGATATTCGTATGCCATGTGACCTATCATCCCCAACCCCTTACGACCAATCACCCACAAGGGGCTAGGTATAAAAGATTTTACAGAGGGTTTTTAAGGGAGACTCTTGGTAATCGAGCAAAGGAAGGAGAAAACAAGGATCTAAGGTCTGTCTCTAGTAATCCAATGACTTGGAGTGCTTCATGCATGGTCTAAGGAATCATTAAAGCCATTTAGGTGAGTTCTCAATGACATTTGTGGAAGATGTATGGAAAATTCATTGGCACTCCGAGGCTATGAAGCTTAGAGTTAGTTTTAATATCTTCATTTGTTTTCTTCGTGTTGATTGGATTATATGATTGTTCTTCCCTAATTGGGAACTAAACTTCATGGTGTTTGGGCATGGATAGAATCTAAGTTTACTTCTTTTGATAACATTGGTAATAGAATTTAAAGCTTGTATCAATTGATCTATTGCAATACTTTAATGTTGAATTCAATTGTGCATTATTACTTGTCTTGAACTCTACTATAGTGAAAGCCAAGGGTTTCATGATTGATGTACTTGTGTGACAAATTGATAGATCCACGAGTATAGGAATACCACAATTGAAGGTAACCACTAGTCCACCTAGAAATAGGGCACTTCGAGATTGAGATTTGTCTCCCCATGATTTTGTTGAGTGAGTTAACATTAGGATTCCAATCATAATGCAATCATATAAAGCCAGTATTAGGAAAAGATTCCAATCAAGCTTTGTATAGGATTAGGGTCAATAGCTTCAAGAGAGAAATTGGCTATTAATTGAATCTATGTCTTCTCTAGATAGAGTTCACCGAGAGGAACGAAATCATAGGTAGCCTGTATTTGTGCCGTAAGGAACTAGTTATTGCTCATCTTGTGAAAGGGGCAATATGATTTAGGTACTCTCTTGGTTCAACAATATTACAAAATCTAGGGCAACCTTGTCTTGAACCTAATCAAATCTTAGGGGAAATCTATACCCGAACACCCTCTTACATGCTGGATTTGCCGTGATTTTACTTATGCTTTAGTTCTTAGCTTTTATTTTAGATTTGATACTTACAAATTTGTTTAAGCTAAATGACAAGTTGTGAATTAGGGCTTGTCCTATTTAGTTCCTCATGAATCAACAACTCTACTTGTAGCACACTATATTACTTGATTGGCATGTGCACTTGGGTTTCACAGGTGTCATTAGTCCTTATCATCATCAAACTACAATCCTTATGTAGAGAATTTGAAATTTTGAATATGAATGAGTTTGAAAACATGAATGATTATTTCACTAGATTTATTGAAATTACAAATCAAATTAAGACTCATGGTGAATTCATTTCAGACCATATAATAATGCAAAAAATTTTAATTAACTTCTTTAACAAGATGTGAATACATTAGAAAGATTAAAGTTATCATTATTTCTCCCAAGAGGTTTAGAAAGATGTAAAAGTGAGCCTACTCTATAAAATTTGCACATGGGAGATTGCATACTTATTGTCTCAACCGATTTTGATGATCTCTTGTTAGCATGAAACAACGATATACTCATATGTGAATTTATGCAAAATATAATGCAAACTTATAAAATGACAAATGTAGACTTGCTGCATTACTTCTTGAGTATTAAGGTAATTAAAGCCAAAGAAGGAACATTTATCTCTCAAAGAAGGTACACTAAAGATGTTCTCAAAAGATTTAAAATGAATTGATGTTAATTGTGTCCACATCCTTAGTTTTGAATGTCAAGAAGAAAGAAAATGGAGTAAAAAAAAAAAAAACAAATGCAACTATTTATAGAAGTCTTATTAGATACCTCCAATATCTTACTACCACTAGGCAAGATATTATGTTTACTACAAGTTTGCTTTCCAAATTTATGCAAGAGATACGTCAGAATAATTTTGGAGCTACTAAAAGGTGCGAAGATGTCAATAAGGCATAATTGACTTTGGACTTCTTTATAAATCATTAAAAGAATATAGTCTAATTGGCCATATAGATAATTATTGGGCTATTGGGCTAGATTCTTAGATTATATAAAAAAGTAATTGGAATGTGTTTTCACTCTTGGTTTGACAAGGTCCCCTTGCGTATATCCCGCAAGTGCACGGGTTTGTCGAAGTAATAATCCCGGATTAGCGGGTATCGTATCCACAGGGAGTAGGGAATAAAAACAATTAATTCGCTTCTTAGCTATGTGAAAGATGAATAGTGATATATGTGACAATGATTCAATTCTCAAAAGTAAAAACAACAAGTAAGAGAGCACAAGTAAAGGAGAATGTAAGGCAATCGATAAAGATAGGGTACCCGGATATTGCTCCGTCTAGGACAATCATTTCAAGTGCAAGAACCCTCTATTATGCTTCCTAATCAATGCAAGTGAGTCGTGGAAATCCTTAATTACATAGTCCCAAATCTAAGGTCAACTATGCCTAACTCTATACATGTCCTGGAGGAGAGATTGAATAACCTCTGAACCTCGCACTAGCATAGAATTGCAATAAGTTCTAGGGATTCCAAGTGATAAATCTCTTCCTAATTGTAGACCTAACCCTTTGGTCCAGGTGGAAGGTCCCTAACCACAATTAAGCCTTAGATACTAAGATTACTTCTGCGCTTCACTCCGTTGCACCCGCAACTAAGCCCAGCGGAAGGTCATCCCTTAGACCATTCACTCTATTGTGGCCGCAAAGAACTCGAGGAACAGAGGTAGAATCTAACACATCGGAGGGGGAAAGGGGATGCTCCTGTACCTCTCGACTCACCCTCTCAACCCTCTCCAACCTAGCTTTGTCTAACACTCGTGGTGTGTCACTCACTCACAAGGTTACCAACAAGAACTCTCAACCCTAGTGTCACTCTAGGGGAGTATTCACACAATCAAGCATTCAAGGTTGGAACTCAAAATAAACATCAATTAATTGAAAGCATAATAAAGAGATTCAAAGAAATGAATACATCCTAGGGTTCACAAATACCCAAGTACCCACTAGGGGTTTAGCTCTCCATGGAGCTAAGTACAATCAAAGAAATAGAATGTAAAAGCAATGAATCCATAGAAAACCCCCTTGATAGTCGTGTCGATGGTCTTGTGGAAAGTCCTCTACTCGTCGTCCAAAGATCCCCTTGTCCGGTATAGGATACGCCTCGACCGAAGCTCCCCTACCAATCTTCTTCCAAAGAGATGATGATGTTGGAGCCGTAGAACCTCTCCAAAACCCTAGCCAATACTTCTCAAAACCCTAGCCGAAACCCTCTCTCAAGTTGGGGAAAAGATGGAGAAAAGAATACTGAAATCGCGGCTGAATCGGCTTTAAATAGGGCTAGAATCGGGGATCCACACGCCCCTGTGGATTTTTCACATGGGCGAGTGAAATTTCCACATGCCCGTGTGGATTCTCTGTTCTGCAGTTTTCTCGGTCGGCTGTAAATAGTGCTGCTACAGTACTTTGCTACAATATCTTCCTGAAATACTTCCCAAATCCATACTTTCATCGAGGTAACGCAAACGGGCACACGTTCACGTCGTGGATCGCTTTGCTTCTTCAATGATGGAAAAGTTGGTGGAGATCTTATTCTATATGCATAAGTCGGAATGCTTGAGTATAACTGCCCTTGTGCCCCTCCAAATGGTTGTGCTAACTCAAATACGAGGAGGTTGGCACACACTCTAGCATCTCACACCCGACCTATGTCTTCGCGTTTGAAACTTAGCAAGATTTCCTCCAAAATCGATGCATTATGATCCACATTGGCTTCTTTCTTTCATAATCGGCCTCACAACCCTACCTGCATAAAAGTAACATAAAAACACACATATTAGTGTAAAAACCCGAGAAAGGTAATGCTTAACATAAGGAAAGAATGCTTCGCATTCATATCGCACAAGCACTTATCATGGTTCTACAATATGCACCTGGATTTCAAAAAACCAAAATATTATAGCATAGTCTACATCTAAAACAAAATATGCCATAGGAGCTAAAGCTACTTTACAAGCCATTTGGTTATGAAGAATTCTTGAAGACATTGGACATCAGGAAGATGGAGGTGTTATATTGCATTGTGATAATACATTAGCTATTGCTATCGGAAAGGAATCTAATGAGTTATCACCAAACTAAACACATTGCCTTTAAATATCACTTCATAAAGAAAGCTATCATGAAAGGAGAAATTGAGTTGAAATATTGCAAACCATAAGATCAATTATCTTATATACTCGATAAGGCATTGCTGAAAATAAAATTAGTATTTTTATCTCAGAGAAATTATTGGGATTGTAAAGGAGGTGCATTAAGAGAAGTGTTGGTTGCCAATGCACATTCCTAACATGTTTATATAAGAATTAGAGTAGGTGATACCATAGTAATTAATATAGCTATAAAATACTTTTCTTTGAATTGTAATTTAGTTTGGGTACTAATTAATTTTCCTTAGAATATGTGGTAATTCATGAATAGATATAAAAGGTCAATGTATAAGTTGAAAGAAAGGTGAAATATTTTTACCAAAAGTTGAGTGAAAAAAGCTGCGGCCTCTAGTTTGGGAGCTCTACATTTGAAACTCTATTCCTAAAACATTCATTCTCTCATTCTCTATGAATTTTCAATTATCACTTTAAATAAAAAGAAGATGTATGGATGTTAGAGATATTAAAAATTAACTATAATTATTCTTTTTTATTAGTTTTTATGATGTTTTGACTTATGCTATGTACATATCCCATATATAGCTATTCCCTTATATAATTGACTTCTATACTTCTATAGCTCTCTACAAGCTCTCTCTATGTAGAACTTCTCATGTATCATGATATATACATTGAAAATATGCATCATTTTCTCCATTTTTGATCTCCACTTTCTCATCAGATATCCTTCATTCTCTTCACTTTCAATCTACATTCTTTCAATAATTTTCTATAGCCGGGGAGTATAATGACAATTTTCGAGGTTCCTGGCAAGGGTGGAGCTACAAGGTCAATTGTGGGGTCAGATGCCCAATGAAAATTTTAAAAAGTATTAATAGTAATTATATTATGTATATTTGTTTGGAAAATAATTAAATTGATCCCACTAAATTGTGAAAAATAAGGGTGAAAATATAATATTCAAAAACTTTTATGGGAATAATGTCAGTCATTATACAAATATTAAGTTTTAAAGAACTCAAATTCTTTGATTATGTGTTTTTATTTTCTGTAACAACTTTAGAAAACTTAAACTAACCACTTTTTGTCTTCTTCACTTTCAATATTTTTTAGCTATTTTCCCAAGTTTTTGCCCAAGTAGACGAAGAGGACTATTAATTATGGCAACTCACTCTCTTTTTATTTAAAAATTAAAATACTAAAATGGGCAAGGTACTTCCTCTACACCTTTCAAACTAATCAAAGAATCTAATTAAACTCTAAAAACAATTTTAATGTTCAATCGTTTAAAGTAATTTTTTAATAAAATTTCTTGATTTTGGTGGATATGATCAACTAATTTTTTTTTTTTTGAAAAAGTCGACAAGCGACAAAACAAAGGGCAAACAGGTACGGAGATGCACCACTTACGGTGGCTTGACTAACCTCCTAGGGAAAAATCACAGACTACTTAATAAATTTTTTGATTCCACAACTTGTGCCTAGTGTTTTTAATCCTAAAAAGTAGATAGAAAGCAGCTAGCGCGCTTCTAGTGAAGGTTACCTATAATTTTGGCATCTTAACTTAATGAGTGCTTGTTTATTTTGACTTTTGAACCTAACTAATTATTTTTCTTGATCTCCATCACAAATGTCGAATCACATAATGTACCACATGTTTGCCTCAATAACAACAACAAAGCTAAACCAAGCAAATTCATTTTGACTTCTACCTACTTTGGTAAACCATCCCCAAAGTATTTCTATATATTGTATATATGTGTGTATATATATATCTAATGAGTGGAGTTTGAGCAAAGAGACCTAAAAAACCCTAGCCAGCTGTAGTGAAAGTAGAACCAACAATCGTGAATTGACAATGTGTTGAAAGGAAAAGCTCAACGTAAGGACGTTCATCTACAAACAGGAGCAACACCTCCATTCTCATGGCCAAGTTCAAGGGCTTTAGGTGAACCAAGACCTCTTAGACTAGACATTGGAATCCCGAGCTCTTCCATCATATAAGACTCTACAAATGAGCCCATTTGGTATCCAATTGGATAACCAGTTGCTATCAATGATTCAATCCCTCTTATTTGTGTTGAGAGCTGTTTCAATGTTAGGATTGAAGTCAAGCTAGCTATGTAACTAGACTAGATGATTAGCACCACAAACAGCCATATGATGAACAGGTCTCTCCCTAGCGTACTCTTAGCATTCTCCTCTAGACAATTCAACAAACATAACAAGCCAATGTCATTATATATCATTATGGTTTTAAAATAATCCAAGTGGTTCTTAGATTTCATTTCACAAATACTGAAATGAATTATGTAAATAAATACTTAAACTGCACATATTTTTTTCTTTGTTCTTGTTTCTCTTACCATAATTTTACTAATTAATGGTTTAAAGGCAAGGGTGAAGCCTACTAAAATCACATGGTTATTTCAGCCTTTAAATTTAATGAATTTTTTTTATTGATATAGATGCATGTGTAAAATGTGCTATATTTCTTGCTCCCTAGTCGCTATATAAGTTGGAGGAACCAAAACAAATATATATATATATATATATATATATATTACTAATAGGCAACAAACACCCCTCATTTAAGAAATTGTCAAAGAAACATACAGGTACGGAGGTGCATCAATTACGATGGCTTACAGACCTCCTGAAGAAATCCCCTTGTCCTTCAACCTTGGAAAGGTGAAACCACTGTTTCTCCCATAGGGGATTCACACCTCGGCTAGTGAACAGTAGAGGAACAGTACTAGCCCAAGTGTACATTACAGGAACAATACTACCAAGGGAAGGATTCTAAAGTTGTCTTCCTAATTGCACCCAAGTATCATACCATTAGACTATCCAATGGTTGACAAAAACAAAACAACTTCATCAAGTTGAGCAATTAAAATAAAAATCTTTTTCCACTAGGGATCAAAATGAACACTACCTTCTCCAATCCAGTATACGTCCAAATTTATGAGTTAAAAGGTATAATTCCCTGAACAGTCTCTCTACCTTTTCAAACTTACTCTTTTAGTCCGTTACTTCAAATTGTAACATTTCAGTCCTTCTACAACTTTTAAATAAGCCAAGTCAGTCCCCATAAACCTAAATCCTAACCCTAAAGAGAACTAACATGGCTCACTTCAAACTAGTAGAGGGACTAAAAAGTAACAATTTTAAGTAAAAGACTAAAAAGGTACCTTTGAAAAAGTAGAGATTATTTAGAGAATTATATCGAGTTAAAATTATATGTATATATCACATAGAAAAAATAGATAATAAAGTATAGACCTGCTTCGAAACTCATATTTTGATAAACATTTAGTCTCACAAGGCAATAATATATTCTTAATATATTTAATTAAACTCTAACATTGAGTAATTTGACCAATACCCAATAATCTTGAGCTCAGAATAAATCACATTTACAATATCATATGCAGGATGAATTCGATTTCTATCTTGATCAAATTGAATCAAACTTGTCACCCCTTCAATGTTAATCTTCTTAATCTTTTCTAACAAAATTTCGCCTCCATTAAATATTGCCATTGCTTGTAGTTGTAGATTCAAATGACTAGACCTTCCATCTCTAGCTTAAAGATTACAATCACTAAAAAACAAAATATTACCACCATCATTTAAAAATTCATCCAACGCTCTAGCAAGCATCCATGCACTGTCATAAGCATACAACCCATAAGAATTTAGCTCAAACTTCACATTAGTTTGTTTTTTTACTAACTCACTCCACCTCAAAACAAACCAGGTTTTCTTGTCTAACTCTTTTGTATGTTGCCTTAGAAAAACAACACCTTACATCGCTTGCATGACTTATTGTGCAAGTGGTCCTCTTGAATCTAACTTTGATGCAAGCCAATCTGTTGCAATCCAAATGTAACCTTTTTATATCATTCCTAAAGACTGTGCCACAGTGAGGATGGTCACTCCAATGATTTAGTTAGCATGTAGGACTATGATCCTAGTCTCCAGTAGTGTGACTTCAGCTAATAATGTGGTGATATCTGTCTGATTAGCTTTTGGAGGCAATGCAGCTTTGAAAGAGATCTTACATCTTCTTTCAGTAAGCTTATTAGCTAAATCTGCAACGCCATTACACCCATATTCATCATCCATAAAGATGGCAATAACTTGTCTCCACTGGTAGTAATTTACAAAATCTGACACTGCTTGCATTTGAAATGCATCACTTAGGGTTGTGAGGATGAAATAAAGGTACTGCAAGGAAGAAAATGTAGGGTTTGTGGCTGCAAAGGAAAGGAGTGGAACTTTGAGTTCATTGGCTACATGAGATATTATATTGGCTATGATTGAGCACTGAGGACCAACCAATGCCACAATGTGCTTCCCCATCAGCTTTAAAACTATGGAGAGAAAAAAAGACACAACTAATATAAATACACATTTGTCAATATTGGTTTATGTTTCTCAAATTAAAAAAAAACTTATTTTTTTATTTTTACAAATGTGACAAGAACTATCAAGGGTGGCTCGTGCTTGTCAAGGGCATATGCATGCATAGGGAATTAAACGTCCAACTTGTGCGCCCTTTCTAGGTGAGATGGTGTGTGGGTTGCATGCCTCATACACAACCGTGGAACCGTTACCACCATTCCGTCAAGTGGGATGACACACCCCTTGCGTGTGTGTACCGCAAGTGCACGGGTTGTCAAACTAATAAAGTAACCTTGTGAGTGGGTAGTCACATCCATAGGGAATAGAGCTCGGAAACACAAGTATTGCTTTTTAACTATAGTGAAACCCAAGTTGTGAGTTAAGTGAATAATATCAACACAAATGAAAATAAAGAAAAGAAAAGAGAGCGCAATAGGAATAAGGAGAGGCAATCAATCGAAAGATGGGGCACCCGGACATTGCTCACCCTAGGACTATTGTTTCAAGTGCAGGACTAATCATTATACCTCCTAATTGACTTTTAATGAGTCGTGGAAATCTAAAAACACACGGTCCCAAACCTAAGGTTAACCGTGACTAACACTTATACTATGCCCCGGCAGAAAATAATACTCTCGACGCCTCATACTGTGTAGAGTTTCTTGAAGCTCTAGGAATTTCAAGCGATAAACCCTATTCTCTAATATAGATCTAACTCTTTGGTCTAGGAGAAAGACCCCTAGTTACAATTAAGCCCCAGCACTAAGGATTACTTCAACACTTCACTCTATTGCTCGCGCAACTAAGCCCCAGTGGAGTTTGTCTCTTAGCACTTCACTCTATCATGACCGCAAATAACTCTTGGAATGTGGAGGTAGGATAAACCGCATCGGAAGGGAAAGAGAACATTCCGCTATCTCTCGACTCACCCTCTCGACCCTCTCCAACCTTGCTTTGTCTAACCTTATTGTAGTGTCTCTTATCCACAAGGATTACCAAGATAGATTCTCAACACTAGTATCACTCTAAGGGAAATCAATTCAACAAGCATTTAGGGGTTTAGCTTTGTCAGTCAACAAAATCATCTTAGGGTTTACAAGTCCAGGCACCCACTAGGGGTTTAGCTTTCCATAGAGTAATACACAATCAACAATGAAATCAAAGGTAAATGCATGCAATCCATAGATAAAACAACTTTGAATTCTGTATCGATGGTCTTATGGAACCGCCTTATCTTTTCCAAAGGTTCCCTTGTCAAACCTAGGGCACACCTTGCCGAATCAATGCCGATGAAAGTTCCCCCAATAGTTCTCCTCCAAAGGAACTCGATGTCGAATGTCGTAGTACCGCTCCAAAAACCTAGCAAAAACCTTACCAAGCCCTAGCCCCGAGGGCCTCCAAATATGTGCAGAAGATAGGGAAAAATCTCTCCAAAATCTCCAAAACGTGGTATTTATAGGACTGGAATCGGGCATCCACAAGGGCATGTGGAATTTTCACACGGCCGTGTGGATTTCCAGATCTTGCTTTCCCGCGTACTATGAACAGTATTAATTTAGCAAACTGCTCCTAAATCCACTCTTTTCATCGAGACCACATGAATGGGCACACATCAATACGTTAGAATCCGTCGTGTCTTCAATAAAACCACATTGATGAAGCTCTTACTGATGTTGCACAAGTCGGAACATATGAGTATAACTACTTTTGTGCCCCTCCATATTGTGTATTCACTTGAGCACCATGGAGGTTGGAACATACCCGCATGTTTTTTAGCACACTTGTGTCTTCACATTTGTTCAAACCAAGAAACTTTATCAACAATCACATCCATGATCTGCTTTTGCTCCTTTTCTTCTAAACTTGTCTCCACAACTCTAAATGCATAAAAGAACATAAATACACATGAATAAGCGATAAAATCTGATAAAAGTGATTCTCAATGTAAGAAAAGAATACTTCATATAACTTATACACAAGCACTTATCAAACTTTCCCACACTTAAGTTTTTGCTTGTCCTCAAGCAAAAATAAACATTCAAGCATATAAGAAGGAAAAGATGCATTCTACAAGTAAGGAAAAATTCAAACATCGAATAAGAGGAGTCATTGCTCTAGCTAAAAACTTGAATCAAAAAGGACAACAAACCCGATTTTGTGTAGTGTGTGTACACTACTCAAGTCAACCCAAATGTAATTCTCAAAGCTCTAATTAAGAGGGACTTATTTATATACAAAGAGAAAAGGTAGGAGCTTCACACATCCTATAAGTTAGCCCTTTCCTAAGCGGCCACTAAGGTGGCTTTCACACTTTTGAGCTGGTAGCTCTTTCTACCGGAGTAGTAGCTTTCACTAATCCCATGAGATAGTTTTTTCTCTCATTAGGGTATAACTAGTATCCAACTTATGAGAGTAGCTTCATACTTCATAGATGGTAGCTTTTTCTACCCCTAATGTACAATCAAAACAAACATAACTTTTTTTTCAAAGAAATTAAAACAAGAAACATGCTAAACTAGTCCCATAAATGATGAACTTGAGCTTCCAGAAGGTTTAATGAATGATTAGTGTAACAAGTGTTAACCAGGCAAAAATTCCTATAAATTCAAGTAAAAACTAGAGCGTGATAGTACTTAATGTTAAAAATTCTCCTAAACTTAAGAATACAATCATTGCAACTAAGGTGAGCCGCCATTGGCTACATTAGCATGAACAATGAATGCACAAGTATAGAACATGTGTAATGTGAACTCACCCCCCCCCTCACACACACACACACACTTAAGATGTACATTGCCCTCAATGTACGCATGTAAGCACAATAAAGAAGTATAACAATCAGAAACATGTGTAGAGATGGGCAATTGAAACAATACTCCCCTGAACTCCTAATGGTACATTTGATGGAGCTATAATCATTGAGAGTTGAGTTCCAATGAGTTGTGAAGCACACACGGCCATGTTAATACCATATTGACCGTGCCAATGACTATTCCTCAAATTCTAGACTCACATGACCATCTGCAAGTATACACAAGGGGGGTTCAGTGAAGCTCAACATAAACAAAATAAAATCGAGTCTATAAAGATATGAAAATGAAATAAAACTCGAGAACAACTAAAAATAAAAGATAAACTCAGAAGGAAGATCCTTTCAGAGTGATACAAGTCCAAAATAAAATGCAGAAATAAAAATACAAAAAACATAAAGTCAAATAAAGATAACGACGCCTCAAGCGTTGGTGTCAGGCTCTGCGGTCTCTACTGCTGCTGTTAGAGATAATACTGGTGCTGCTGAAGGTGGTGATGGTGGTGCTGGGGATGCTGGAGGAGTCAGTAGAGCTCGGTATCTCATGACAAACGGTGAGGTCACATCTCGCTCGAGAACCTGCTGTAAGATGTCGATAAGCGCCATCATATTTGTGTGGTCACAGCCTGTGTAGCGTGAACCTTAGCTAAATCTGCCTATAATACTCCCAAAGCTATCATGTGCTCGAGATGGAGAGAAAACATGCACTGGAGGTGGCTCCTGTGCTGTGGGAGGTGCCTCTGTCTCCATGTGCTCTGGCGATGGCTCAGGAGCATGCTGAGAACCCTCTATAGCATCACCCTCAACCTCGGCTGTCTCTAGCGGGGGTATGATCATGACGTAAACACCGTCCCTGTATCTTCGGATCATGCCCATAAATCTCATGGTATCTAAGCTGAAGGGAGATGGCACTATGATCTTCTCGGCCCCTTGAATGGAGTCCAGGAGAGCCATGCCCATGATAAGTCTGGTGATGTATTGGCTTAAGAAGATCAACCCAACTCTGGTGTACTGGCCCTGGTGACGCAAATACTCTGCCAATATATGCCCCAGATGTAGCAGCTCGCTCTGTACCATGGAGTATATATATAGTAACTTTTGTCTACTCAAAACTCCGGTACTGTCATCACGGCCGTTCACTGATCTGCTTTGGACGGTGTGAATTTATCTGTAAGCTGGCCGAGAAAGGCACATGGCCTTAGACACTCCCTGCTCGTATTATCCCTATCCACACAACACTCAATATGCATGCTGCGGTATCAAACTACCGGGATAATCTGTAGAGAGTAGCTCATACTCCTCTGTGTCAATGAACGCCACATCGTAAAGACCCAATCAGACTGAAAACTACATAACGCTCATACTGTGATACTGTCCAAAGGCTCTGAACTGAATAGTGTCGATGCTATCAAAGCAGGAATAAGAGCAGTCAAAATCAAAAGAGGTAAGCATCTCTAGTGTCAATGCGCAAATAGCTGGCTCTCTAATTGACAACAAACGCCGCCAGCTACCCACTAATAGTAACTCCTCCACCTCGTCTGCCATCTTGTCCCCCAACTGAATCTCTCTCAATGCACTCAAGTCTGGAAACCTCGACCGTCCAAACTTGATCTTTGCCAATTGCTCGAACCGAGCCTGATGCTCAAGGATCACGAACTCCATATGTTCTGTAGAGGGTTCAAGGGGACGCTTGCCAGTTACCTTCTTCGATCTGAGGGCCATACCTGCAAAAATAAAAAAGAATCGATCAAATCACACTTTAAAAACTAATTCTGCAGGAATCCACACAGTCAAGTGGAAATTCCACACGCCCATGTTGATCTTCGGGGTGTGAAAGCCACACTACCAAGTTACAAAATTGTCCAAATACATCATGAAATCATTCTAAAATAGTTCTAAAGTCATTCACTTATAAGTGCTTGTGTATTAGTAATACGAAGTAACTTTTTCTTACATTGAGCATTACTTTTCTCAGATTTTATCGCTTATACATGTGTATTTGTGTTCTTTTGGGCATATAGGGTTATGGAGACAATAGTGAAAGGAATGAGCCAAAAGTAGATCGTGGATGTACTTTATTGATAGAATCTTGCTATGAATAAAATTTGGAGATATAAGTTGTGCTCAAAGACACGTGATTGTGTGCTAACCTCCATCGTGCTCAAACAAATACATGGTTCAGAGAGGCATAAAAGCAGTCACATTCGTGTGTTCCAACTTGTGTAATAGTAGCAAAACCTTTATCAATGTGATGTTTATTGAAGACATAACGTGATCTACCGTATGGATGTGTGCCCATTTATGTGGCCTCGATGAAGAGTGTGGGCTCGGGAATATTTTGTAGGAGTACGGTAGCAGTTACTGTAGCAAAGTAATGTTACAAATTACTGTAGCAGTTGTTGTTCACAAACCTTAGAAAATCAGTTTCCTGGAGATTCACATGGGCGTGTGGAAATTCCACATGCCCGTGTGGATGCCCGATTCTAGCCCTATTAAAGTCACGATTTTAGCCGTTTTTCCCAATCTTTTGCCCATCTTTTTCAGATCTTTGGGGGCGCTAGAAGTTAGGGTTTGGAGAGGATTTGACAAGGCTTTTGGAGTGGTTCTACGGCCTTCAACACCGCATTCTTTTAGAAGATAGGTATTGGTGGAGTTTTCATCGGCATCAATCTGGCGAGATGTGCCCTAGGCTTGATGAGGGATCCTTTGGAAAAGACGAGGCTACTCCAAAAGACCATCGATACAGACTACAAGGGGTTTTTACTGATGGATTGCATGTTTTTACTTTCGATTTCATTATTGATTGTATCTTGCTTTATAAAGAGCTAAACCCCTAGTGGGTGCTTGGACTTGTAAACCCTAGGATGATTTTGTTTCATTGATCTTTTATTATATTTTCTTTAATTGATGTTCTAATTGAGTTACAATCTTGAATGCTTGTTGAGTTGATTTTCCCTTAGAGTGATACTAGGGTTGAGAATCCATCTTGGTAATCCTTGTGGATGAGTGACACACCACTAGGGTTAGTCAAAGCTAGGTTGGAGAGGGTTAAGTGTGTGAGTCGAGAGGTAGCGAAACGTCCTCTTTTCCCTTCCGGTGTCATTTATCCTACCTCCGTGTTGTAAGAGTTCTTTACGGTCACAATAGAGTGAAATACTAAGAGAGGAACTCCGCTAGGGTTAGTTGCGCAAGCGACATAGTGAAGCGTTGCAGTAATCCTTAGTGTTGGGCCTTCATTGAGACTAGAGGTCTTTCGCCTGTACCAAAGAGTTAGATCTAGATTAGGGAATAGGGATTATCACTTGGAGTCCCTAGAGCTTTAAGCAACCTTTCACAATGTGAGGTGTTGAGATTGAGCGATTTCTCCGCTGAGGCATAGTATAGGGTTAGTCACTGTTGACTTTAGGTTTGGGATCGTGTGTTTAAGGATTTTCATGACTCATTAGACATCAATTGGGAGACATATAATTGGTCTTTCACTTGAAGCAATAGTCCTAGGGTGAGCAATGTCCGTGTGCCCCACTTTCTATCGATTGTCTTTCCTCTCATTTTATTGTGTCTCTCTTTATTATTTTCTTTATTTCTTTTCTTTTCACATTGATATTGTTCGCACCATTATTGATTCATCTTCACCATAGTTAAATAGCAATTCTTGTGTTTCTGATAACTATTATCTATGGATACGACTACCCACTCACTAGGGTACTTTTATTACTTTGACAACCCGTGCACTTGTAGTACACACGCAAAAGGATGTGCCATTCAAAGGATGTGTCATTCACTAACCATTTATACATGAAATCGATACAACATTGACCAAATAAAATAAAGAAAATAAGATTGGCAAAGAAAGAGGGGAGAAGAAGCTTGCCAAGGTAATGTAAATCAAGAACTTCGAGAATACGACAAGAAAATGACTCTAGAACCCTTTAAAAAGACGGAGAAGTTCGGGAAGAGGAAGAGGACGAGTTCTTTGGTTGTTTGGGAGTTTTAGAATGAAGAGGCACGAGTGGGTTTTAAAGAAAAGTTGCGGCTCTCTGTGTTCTACACATCCACACGGGCGTGTGAAAATTACCCACGCCCATGTGACTCCCACCGGGATGCTCACGGGGGCATACACACGCCCCTGTGTGCTCTCAGGATAGCTCCTTTTGCCTCTGAATGCATCCACATGGCCATGTGGAAATTACCCTTGCCCGTGTACCCAAACCATAGGGGCACCCACACGCCCCTGTGGCTTCTCTATTATCTTGAGAATTTGGCTAAGTGTTCCACACGTCCCTATGGAAATTCCACACGGGCGTGTGGATGCTCACAGGGGAACTCACAGAGCACTCACATGCCCCTGTGTGCTCTCGGGATGGAGAAGAGGTCTCTACAGGGTTTCACACGGGCGTGTGGAAATTACCCACGCCCGTGTGTCATTCACAGGGTCATCCACAGGGGCATACACATGCCCCTGTGTCTTCTCGTGATGGAGACTTGGCACTCTACAGAGATCCACACGCTCGTGTGAAAATTAACCACGGGCGTGTAACAGTCACAAGGTCGCTCACTGGGACGTTCATACGCCCCTGTGTCTTCTCGGGATGGAGAAGTTAAGCTCTGAGCCGAAACACACACCTGTCTTGAAATTTGACATAGCCGTGTGTCTTCTCTGGATGACTCAAAAAAACTACAGACTCTACAGAAGAAAAAAAATTACAGCAATACATACACATATAGAGACTACAAATACAAGGAAAAACTGACCAAAGAATCATGGAAACATGCTCAATCGACCTAAAAACTTTGCCAATTACAATGAGGCACACTAAAACACCAATAATCCATGAGAAAAACACAGCAATAGCATGTAAAGATCAAGACACCAACGCTAAAGCTCTTATTTATGCAAGTACTAAACTAAAACCTAGAAAAATAGTAAAGACTTGAATTGCCTCCTAAGAAGCACTTGTTTAACATCACTAAGCTTGGCATACCTGTCTTTAACTCACGGGGGTTGATGAATGAAGGTTGCCCTCTTACCTATAACTTGAAAGCACGATGAACATAACTTTTTTATGGTAGAGGGGGAGTTATTGAGTTTGTTACCATGCAAGGGTTCATCACCCTTACTTCATGAATGCACATCCCCATTAGAATTAAGGTGCTTCTTGTGATGTCTCCTTGCTCTTTTTAGCTTTTGGATCATTTTCTTCATGACTCCCGCGGTAGGTTGCACCTTGTCCTCTAGATCAAGTGTCAAGGCTTATTCATTCTCCACTTCTTGATCTAATCACCCCTCTAATGGGTCCGAACACAACATTTTCTGTACATATTCATCAATTAACTCATCAGTGGTTTCAAGAAAATACAAAGTATCATCAAAATCAAGAGAATGTCTCATGGCTTCAGCAAGGTGGTATGTCAACTTGTCATCTCCAACTCTTAATGTTAACTCCCCACCGTCCATGTCAATGAGAGCCTTGGAAATGTACAATAATGGCCTCCAAAGTATTAATGGATCCTCGGTGTCCTCATCCACATCTAACACCACAAAATCTATAAGAAATATGTACTTATCGACCTTCACAAGTACATCTTCAATGATGCCCCTCGAATATCTAACTGATTGGTAGGCCAATTGAAGTGCCATCCTAGTGGGCCTAGGCTCTCCCAAACCTAGTTTCTGAAAGAATGTTTAAGGCATGACGTTGATGCTAGCCTCTGAATCCACCAATGCCTTTTCTTCACCCAAGTTACTAATGTTGTATGGAATGATGAAGCTACCGAGATCCTTCTTTTTGTTTGGCATATTTTTGTTATATCACCAAGAATGAAGCATCTAAGATCATAGATACACTCTCCTCCAACTTCCTCTTGTTGGTCAAAAAGTCTTTGAGAAACTTTGCATAACGAGGCATTTGAGACAACGCCTCCATAAATGGGATGTTGATGTGTAACTGCTTGAATAGACCCAAGAACTTTTTGTATTGCTCATCATTTTGGTCATTCTTCAATCTTGAAGGATAAGGAATTCTTGGTTTGTAAGGTGGGGTTGCTACCTCCTTCTCTTTAGCTCTTTCCTTAACCTCTACTATCTTGGGTAACTCAACCATTGTCTTCTCACTAGGGGGCCTACCCTCAATTTCATGACCATTTCTTAAAGTGATCGCCTTCACATGCTCTCTTGGATTTGTCTCCATGTTGCTAGAAAAACTCCCTTAAAGTCTTTCTGAAATTGACTTCACAATTTGACCGACTTGATTCTCCAAGTTGTGCAACGATGCAATGTGGTTGTGAAGTGTGGCTTTAACCGATTGAAATCTCGTATCCAATGATTGAATGAACTTGATCAAAGCCTTCTCTAAATTGGTCATCCGCTTCTCTAAATTGGTCATCCGGTTCTCCAACCCTGAAACTCTATTTTCCATGTTCGAGGCTTGTTGTTGTTGTTGGCAACTCGGTGGTGCCATAGCCTTCTGTTGCCCTTGATTACTCCAAGAAAGGTTTGGGTGACTCCTCCACCCCGGATTGTAGGTGCTACTATATGGCTTACCTTTACATCTTATTGCATTTCTTAGAAAATCCACATGTTCCACTGAAATTGTACCACCAATAGCAATCGGGCAATCAGATGAAGCAGTAGAGGACATTCTCAGATAGAAGGTGAAGGACATCTTATTGCATCTCAGCTTGATTTGTCTAGTCTTGTACAGGTTCCTTTCCCTGTCTATGAGTTCTTCTTCTAATTTTTGGATCACCTTCAACTAATGCTGAAGGGTTACCTCGGGTCATAAACTGGAGTTCCAAACAAAGAAAGAAAAATAAATCAGAACGGTGGAAGAATAAGAAAGTGTGTAATAAAACAAGTGATGAATAGCTAAAATTAGAAAGTGTAAATGCTTCCAAAACGCCTATTCCCCAACAATAGCGCCAAAAATTTGACACACCCCTTGCGTGTGTGACCGCAAATGCACGGATTGTCGAAGTAATAAAGTACCCTCATGAGTGGTTAACCGCATCCACAGGAAATTATGCTCGGAAACACAACTATAGCTATTTAACTATAGTGAAAACCAAGTTGTTGAGTGAATAATATCAATGCAAATGAAAATAAAGAAAAGAAAGGAAAGTGCAATAGGAATAAGGAGAGTAACTATAGTGAAAACCAAGTTGTTGAGTGAATAATATCAATGCAAATGAAAATAAAGAAAAGAAAGGAAAGCGCAATAGGAATAAGGAGAGGCAATTGATAGAAAGATGGGGCACCCGGACATTGCTCACCCTAGGACTATTGTTTCAAGTGTAAGACTAATCATTATACCTCCCAAATGACATTTAATGAGTCGTGAAAATCCAAAGACACGCGGTCCCAAACCTAAGGTCAACCGTGACTAACCCTTACACTATACCCCGGCTAAAAATAATACTTTCGACACATCACACTAGGTAGAGTTTCTTGAAGCTCTAGGGATTCCAAGTGATAAACTCCATTCCCTAATATAGATCTAACCCTTTTATCCAAGCTAAAGACCCTTAGTTATAATTAAGCCCCAGCACTAAATATTACTTCAACATTTCACTCTATTGCTCGCACAACTAAGCCCCAGTGGAGTTTGTCTCTTAGCATTTCACTCTATCATGACCGTAAAAAACTCTTGAAAAGTGGAGGTAGGATAAACCACATCGGAAGAAAAAGGGATGTTCCGCTACCTCTCAACTCACCCTCTCAACCCTCTCCAACCTTGTTTTTTCTAACCCTAATGGAGTGTCACTCATCCACAATGATTACCAAAATAGATTCTTAACACTAGTGTCACCCTAAGGGAAAATCAATTCAATAAGCATTCAAGGTTGAAGCTCAATTAAAACATCAATTAAAGAAGCATAATAAAAGTCAATGAAACAAAATCATCCTAGGGTTTACAAGTCCAGGCACCCACTAGGGATTTAGCTCTCCATGGAACGATACACAATCAATAATAAAATCGAAGATAAATGCATGCCATCCATAGATAAAACCCCGTTCAATTCCGTATCAATGGTCTTGTGGAGCTACCTCATCTTCTCCAAAGGTTCTCTTGTCAAACCTAGGGAACACCACGTCGAATCGATGCCGACGAAAGCTCCCCTAATAGTTCTCCTCTAAAGTAACTCGATGTCGAATGCCGTAGGACCGCTCCAAAAACCTAACAAAAACCTTTCCAAACCCTAGCCGCGAGCGCCTCTAAAGATGGGCAGATGATAGGGAAAATATTTCTCTGGAATCTCCGAAATGTGGTATTTATAGGGCTATAATCGAGCATCCACACGGGCTTGTGGAATTTCCACACGGCCGTGTGGATTTCTAGATCTCGCTTTTTAACGCACTGTGAACAGTAATTACTACAGTAATTCGCATGACTGCTCTTGAATCCACTCTTTTCATCGAGACCACATGAATGGCACATATCCATGCGGTAGATCATGTCATGTCTTCAATGAAACCACATTGACGAAGTTCTTGCTGATAATGCACAAGTCAGAACATATGAGTGTGACTACCTTTATGCCCCTCCACTTTGTGTATTCACTTGAGCATAATGGAGGTTGGCACACACTTGCATGTTTTTTAGCACAACTTGTGTCTTCACATTTGTTCAATCCAAGAAACTTCATCAACAATCACGTCCATGATCTACTTTTGCTCCTTTTCTTCTAAACTTGTCTCCACAACCCTAAATGCATAAAAGAACACAAATACACATGAATAAGTAATAAAATCTAATAAAAGCGATCCTCAATGTAAGAAAAGAATACTTCGTATTACTTATACACAAGCACTTATCATGGGACTTGAACTCAAAACCTTTTGAATGTCTCACACTAATGTCTTACATAGTGGAGCCAATGCCAATGGGCTATCAACCCTATGATAAATTGCTTATTTATAACAAACAAATTTAAACCTCCTATTCATTCTATAATGGATCATTTCTAATAATGCATTTTTTCGACAATTAAATAACAAATTCTGTGTTTCAAGCTTTATATTCATTCTTGTGAACGATAATGTCTAACGACATCTGAACTGGCTGCTTATGCTAAGTTATTATTTGATATGAAATGCATACACATATGGATAAATTATTCTAGTTAGAAAAGTTTTTTTTTCAGTATGTCTCTAATGTATCCCAAGGTTAAATATACTCATATCATTAACGTCACTTTACCAGTCATGGGTCAAATTAATTATCTTCTTCGTTTGAAAGATAAAAAAAATACACTAATATCAATTTTAGAGATCAATTGCTTGTTTATCCTAATATACTCATATCATTAACATCACTTCACCAGTCATGGGTCAAATTAATTATCTTCTTCATTTGAAAGATAAAAAAAAAATACACTAATATCAATTTTAGGGATCAGTTGATTGTTTATACCTAAAATAAATATTAGGCATTAAATTCAATATTTTACATACCTTCAATCATACCAGTGAAACCAGCACATAGTGTCCAGAACAAGTTTGCTTCCTCGAAGAATATTAGGATCAGCATTAACATCGTCCACTCCAAACTAAATGGCGATGGCGGCCACAGATCCAATAGTTGAGTTGCAGTTGAATGTTGATCGGATGTTGAATGTATGATATCAGCATTACCACTAAGTAATTCGAACAAGAGACCATAATAAATAGCTATTATTGCAAATATATACATAAGTCTCATTTTGCATTTGTGAATACACATGGGAAGATCAAATATGAAAATGAGAAACAGTTGAAGGTTAGTGATTGATTTAAGGTTTTTAATAGAGACTTGATAGAAAGGAAGAATTAGTTGATTCAGTAAGAAGTAAAGGTAAAATACTCTTCTTAATCTATTGCTTTAGATAGGATTTTAGTGTTTGTAGGATCAGTCGTTTTTACACGTGGATAATTACTATTGGTTGGAATGCTATGTTTGGAAAGATTTTATATTTACAGTGAGAAGATGATTAAATGGGAAGTTTGGACGAAGATGAAGCAAAGAATGAGAAACAATTTATTTTTGATCTTTTTCTTTTTTTTTCTTTTTTTTTCTTTTTTGCTCTTTTAAGAGTGGAAGTGAATGTTAAATAGGAATTCAACATGGTAATAAAATATCACTGGTGTAACTATGAACTAATGATAAATACTTCTGGACACATGCAAAATTTTTGGTTTTTCTGAAGGTGTACACACAACTTCATATTTTTAAAGTGTATACCTAGTATTTTCTCTAGTTAAATTAGAGTAATCTTGAGATATGAAATTTTTTTTATTTTTAATGTTATGATATTCTATTTTGAAAATAATATATATATATATATATAATTTTAATGAATTTAATTTTGTAAAATTTTTGATTTAGGACACATCAACAAAAGAATGTTCCTACAGTTCGTAAAGAATGAAGCCACTCAGAGGAACTCTTGGCGGTGCTCGTGGGGATCATCAGAAACTTCATTTTGATGCACTCCTATCCCTAAGATGCACCACCATATATCGTGCTCCTTGTCATGGTGCCTTATCTTCAATAAATGGTGTCACATATCCGAAGTGTCTTACATGCAAGTCATTAGTGTTGGCGATACTTGAAGATATCTGTGAACTGGAGGTTCCAGTCAATTGAGAGTGTTGAATTGTCAAAGAAGACGTTCAGATGCTGACCGGATTTATTGTTGACCCTGTATAAAGACTAATGTATATTAGGTTTTGCTAGTTAGCTACGTGTCTATGTAGTGTATGTTAAAGTGTTTCTAGTTCGCTAAGTGTCAGCATAATGCATAAATGTAATTTAATTAATGAGTCTGTTAGTGAACTAAAGTGTGCATATGATGAGTGTACAACATTCATGTATTTCGTATCATTTTGTACACTCATTTGTCTCGTATTAGAATCATATTATGAAATTCAATGCTAAATATAGTGTGTCTCATATTCTCAGGCTTCGGGGCAGCACTTAAAGATGAGAGAGAACCAAAAAAAGCATTCTAGACTTTAAACGAAGAAGCTAGAGCTCTTTTGTCATCATATGAAAAAGGACAAAACAAACTGAGTGGCTTACGGGCAGGTTAAGGTCTGGCTTACGGACGTAAGCACTTTTTGAAGAACCTTGCGAGCATGCATATGCCTGTAAAAAGGAGTTTAGAGCCAAACCAAAGGATCTTGTAGGAAAGATTTACGCCCGTAAGGATGCTCATAAGGACCATCAAGAGGAGCTTACAACCAAAACTTATACCCATAAGGGAGGGGCAAGCGTTTGGTGTTCGTTTTGGTTTCAAACTTCTCTCTTTAGGACAATCCATCATTCCAGGTTTGCTATCCCTTCGTCGTTTTGGTTCCCTTCATATTTCATACAATTTTAAGGTATATTTGTTTCTCTTTGTTGATTTGTTCTGTTGATTTATTCATGTATGAATGGATGTTTTGGTTTCCTTTATTTCATGGGATCAAGACCTGACGAGTTAAACCTTAACAATAGAGACTAAACACTAACTTTGTCCCTCAATCAACTATTAAATTGCAGCCATTGTTGACTAACAAGGTTGTTATTTTGCATTAATATAAGAATAGATCTTGCTGAGTTCTACATTATTGTTTTTCTGTAGTGATATTTTTGATTTGTTGATTGAAAGGATTACTGTGACAATAATTTAATATCATAATTAGTTAGGTACATGTTGGTAGTGTTTCATTCTTGTATGTTTCTGATACATTGTCTCCTTTACATGTTGGTAGTGTGCTTATAATTAATTTATAATTTCTAATGGATACATAGGAACCCATTCCGATACGGGCTTCTTTTAATTTGCAAGTAATGATGTTTGTATGGATACACAGGAACCCATTCTGACTCTATCACCCATAGGATCAGAAACAAGTATCTTAAGAGCACGTCGGAAGAGGAAAAGTGTTGTGGACCAATTAGTAGAGAAAATTTCACAAAATTTGCACAATTTCATTGAAGTTGTTGGTCCAGGATTTAAGACACTAGCTGATAGCATTGCGCGTGAAGTAGCTTGTGATGAGGCCCGTGAAGCCCGTGAGAAAGCACGTGAGGATGCTCTTGATGAAATTGTGAAAATGAAAAAAACATGTTGCCACAAGTACTTTTCGAGATTAAAGGTCTTTTTGATGATGAGGCGATGTTCATCTTACAGGTTCTTTGTAACTACAATTCAATTTGTATTCCATGATTTTTCTTAAAATTCTTAATAATGATGATGTAATATTTAATTTTGTAGGTTTTGCCTAAAGATGACGATCAAGTGAAAATTTTCTTCAGGTTGCCAAACAACAAGAAGCTTCATTTTTGTCATGTATTGTTGTCAAGATTGCCATTTAGAGCACCTAACATGTGACCTCATGAGTTTTTTTGCTTTGATTGGGTGATTTTGTTTGTTTGAAAATTTAGTGTCACGAGTTAGGGAGTTTTTATGGATTGTATTGGAAGAACAATGTGTTTGTTTTAAAGTTTGTTTTTATGGATTCTATTGCAAGACTTTCTTGGTGTTGGAGCAACATAAGCAGTTTTTCTGTTGTAATTGTTGTTGTTGATCATTGATTGCAACAATGAGAATATAATGTTCTTATTTGGTCCTTTGTAAGTGAAATCTTATGTTGTTATTAGGAAGTCAAAGTTGCTTCTTTGTGTCTTTTTTTGTTTTTCTAGACTATATTGATGGACTCCTTATGGGTGTGTAAATTATGCAAATATATAAACATGGAAGTATGGAAGTAATACTACAATTGGTCCTTAATACCGTAAGTGTACGGGTCATCAAGTAATACCTCATGGGTAAGCACGAGAGTTGTATTTCCCCAAGAATGGCGAGAGGCTCCTATTACTTTCTTTTCACATAATTAATAGCCTAATCATTTACGCTTTGAATTTAGTTTACTTGTACAACACTATTGAACAATACAATTGGAGACATTGTTAAGCACACTTGGAAGAAGTTAGGAGTATGTATGATATTTATCTTGATTATTAATTATGATAGGGATTAAGTGTCAATTGTGTTCAAGGATCAAACCAAGGGAATTCAAAGTCCTACTAGCCCCAAAAAAACCCATGGTGACTAGGTCTAAATCACTAGGTACTTAAGATGGAATCTTTTCCACCCCAACCTCCCATGTTTGCCTTAAGTGCAGGAATCCCACAAGAGGAGACCAATCAATCCTAATCTGAAAACCTAGCTATGCCTAACCTCTTAAAATATGCATAGATCTATCATGGCATGGGCGTCATCAACATGGGGGCATAACCTCCTCATCCACATCAACAATAATAATTAATTAAGAACATGCAATGATTATGTTAACTAGAAGGATATATATTAATCAATCAAGATTCATAAATAATAACTGAAAGACTTAGACATACAATTCCCCTCAAATTAGGTTTTTATGGATCATAAAAAGCAAAGCATCAAAGCACAAGGGAGACACAAGACCAAATAAAGAATAAATAAGCGTTCAATGTATTATTAGGCTAACTCCCTCCAATATTTCCACAAAGGTTGGGGATTAGAGGATCCCAAAATTGTCCGGATGACGTGTGTCACTCGTGCCCCTCTAATGATTATCCTTGAAGATGCCTATCACACGAGATCTTCTCCAATGATGTTCATTGATGTATTATTGAGAAATCTTCCAGAATCCTCTAGAATATGGAAGAAACCCCATCTCCCACAGCTCAGATTTCTAGAAATCCGGCCGCCCTACCTGATTCGGCAAAAGAGTCTCCCCAATTTCAGAGAAACCTAGGGTATTTATAGTGATGGGCTCTGCCACGGTCTCACCATGGCCGTTGTGATGCCAGTGGTGAGTAAGTTATTGCTTAGGCTCTAAGTCGTGTCCTGGCACGGTCTTTGGGCGTTATGTGTCTTGATAATGATCGTGATGGTATTCATAATGGCCGTGGTGAGATCATTGTGGCTTCTGTGTTACTTCTAGTGGTTCCATACTGGCACGACCTGATCACGGCAGTGGTAAGTATAGACAACAGGTGTGGTAAGTTTTCAAAACACCCGTTTTGAATCGTGGTGCAACCTCGATTCAGCAACTTGGTTTATTTTGCTTCAAAACACCCCCGAATTCGCTTCTTTTTTTATAAAATAGAAATAAGGGTCGTGGTGAACAAAAGAATGAAATTTTGTGCTATTGAGGTGCTAAACAAGTAAAATTTCATGCTAAATGCAGTGTAAATGATATAGAAAATATAGTCAGTTTAATACTTATCATATATACAGATATATATATATATATATATATATTATATTGACTAAGAAGCTAATGTAGGAAGTAGGGTGGTGGTGCTGGTGGTGGTGGTGGTAAAGGTTTCTTATTTGTGAAACAAAATTGTTTATTTCTTGATGAGAGACATATAATGTTCATATTGGAATGAATAGATGGCAAAGGTTTTTTTTTGCTCTATTTGTTTTAATTGATATTTTTAAAGTTTTATGATAGTAAACATGGTTATATTGTGTGTATGTGTATACTGTTGATAGTAAGTATGGTGATTCCATTCCCATATATGGCAAGAGAAAAGGAAGAGATGGCAAGTAAATGTAATTATTTTCAATGTTATTACAAATATTTATTTTTGATAATTAATTAGGTATATTTTTTCAATGTGTTAAAAAAATATAATTAAAAATAACTCATTATAATTAACATCATTAATTAATAGCTAATTAATGATATTAATATTTAAATCCAAAAATTAGAATGAGATAGTAGTATTATATAATTAAATATTTATTTTTATAATTAATTAGTTACATTTTTCAATGTTTTTAAAAAATATAATTAAAATATCTCATTATAATTAACACCATTAATTAATAGCTAATTAATGATATTAATATTTAAATCCAAAAATCAGAACAAAATTGTAGCATTATAAGTTAAATATTTATTTTTGATAATTAATTAGTTACATTTTTTCAATGTTTTTAATAACTATATTTAAAAATAACTCATTATATTTAACACCATTAATTAATAGCTAATTAATGATATTAATATTTAAATCCAAAAATTAAAATGAAATTGTAGCATTATAAAGTTAAATATTTATTTTTGATAATTAATTAGTTATATTTTTTCAATTTTTAAAAAAATATAATTAAAAATAACTCATTATATATACAATATCATTTATTTGCATAAGAGGCATTAGTATCATTTTATCATATTTACTTCTTTTACTTTTCTCATTCCCAATAAATGACACTCTCTAAATTTTACTAACCAAACATATTCTTCATTCTCACTCCTACTCCACTACCGTTCATGTCACTTCCAATCTACTCCTAATAACCAAACCCACCGTAAATTTCTCGTTGTCCGCATTGGGAATTAGGATCCCAAAAATTCACTAGGACAAAGTTTTATTAGGGCTCAACCATCCAGGCAATATTCATGCCAACCATTCTTGATTTGATTAATTTGAACACAATTCTTGAATGATAATAGTGGACATTAAATGACTCTTAAGAAGAAGGAGCTCCTCCGCTGTTTTTTAAGAACCAGGCTCTAGGTCAAGTTGCTATGCTTTTAAACTCTCAATTAAATAGTAAATGAATACAATGATATATGCATGCTATATTATTTAAGCCTATATTATTTGTTATTATTTTTTAAATCACATAAATTGGATTTTAAGGTAGTTTTAATAAAGGGCTTTCATTTTGCACACTCATATAGACATGTGTAATTTAATATTATTTTTAGTTAAAGACAAAAGGGGCCTTCACTCTCTTTTTATCATTCATCTAGTAAAAAGAAAATTAAAATTTTAAGATAAATAAATCATTTTATAGGTTTTCCAAATTAACATGTAATCATAAAGAAAAATAAGAAAATAAAGATGGGCATGTAGACAAAAATGATAAATACAATAGCATATTAGCAATTGCCCACTTCAACAAGGGGTATACTAAATATTTTAAATTTTCATCCACGTTATACATCTATACATAGTATTAAAGTAGATGTATAATCTACTCGCAGATGGTTTTAAGAAATAAATTTAAATTTTTTTATTACATTTAAGTTTTTATTTATATTACTTATGATATTGATAATTGAAACTTTAATTTCACTTATTTATTTATGCAATCAATGTCCATAAGACTTTTGAAATTCAAGGTATACAGCAGTTTTCATTGTAGGAGTTGTTTAATTATATTATTTTCTTAATACATGATATAGCCTCAAAACCCCTCACAAAATTTTAAAGCTCCGATGTGAAGCTAGAGAGAATGCCTAGTCTTATATGAATATATATATATATATACACTATGTTCGGCAACCATTTTAATCATCAAACGGGCAAATGCTTTAATTATTAATGGGCCTTAATTTTAAGGTCCATGGGCCCAAATTAAAAGACTTTTTATCTAGTGTCATGTGCAAAGCACACAGCATGCTTCTCACGCGATACCGAAGCACCAATTAATCACGTGCAAAACCATAAATAAATTGAAACCCTCCATGTTTCAATTAGTTTTCGATCGGATGTTCATCCAATCACCACCGTTTATTTAAATGAATACTTTTTTTGCAGAGAATGCCTGGTATTATATAAATATAAATACTAGTCTAGACAACCATTTTAATCACCAAACTGTCAAATCTTTAATTATTAATGGGCCTTAATTTTAAGGTCCATGGGTCCAAATTAAAAGACTTATTATCTAGTGTCACGTGTAAAGCACACCACGTGCTTCTCACGCAATACCTAAGCACCAATTAGCCACGTGCAAAAACATAAATAAATTGGAACCCTCCATGTTTCAATCAGCTTTCGATTGGATGGTCATCCAATCACCACTATTTATTTAAACGAATTCCTTTTCTTTTCTTTTTTTTTGGCAATTTATAAATATCAGTCGTATAAATGAATGATCGAGAGATGGAAGGAAGCCCTGGAGGGGTATGAATCTTTCCTTAAATTTTTGAGCTCTTTTCCGTTGATTATTTTTTTGGTTCTTTGTGAAAGTGCTTGATTTGGTGTTGATTCATATTATTTTGGTTTTTTTTTGCTGTGATTTGTTTGATTTTTGTGTTTTCCTGCTAATTATTTCTATATTAGAGAATGAGTAATGTTTTTGTTTTTGGGCTTTTTATTTAATTTTGCTTGAAAGTTTGGATTTTATGGATGTGTTTGGATTAGAGATGAACTCTGGACTTGGTTGGTGTGTGTTGATTGAAAAGTTATGGAATTTTGGGGTTTTCATTGTTGCTTATTTGTATTTTAATTTGTTTTTCTTTTTATTTTGTTAGTGAATGTTGTGTAGGTTGGAGTGATCCATGCCTTTGAAGATGATATTGGAGGAGATGAAGGACTTGCAGAGGGATCTGCCCACTTGCTGGTATTCATATCATTAAATTTAAATTTATAATTAGTAAATGTTATCTCTTTTTACTCCTTCACATTATTGTATATTATGGTGTAGTTTGGTGACTGATGTTTCATGTTTGTGTCTGTACTATTATTTTAGGCCCTATGGCTGAGTATATAGTCCATTGACAAGCAATTGCTGATAACCCCTTCGCAGGTGGTGTATTTCTTGTTACTGTTCACTTCCGATCTAATTTCCCATTCAAACCTTCCAAGGTATTGTCCCTTTTTCACTTTTTGTAATTTGGCTATTGATTATTTTCTCACTTTATATAATTCAGCTTCTTATGGCCTAATAAGCATAATCAAATTCATAGTTTTATGTGATGCTTGTATTGATAATTATAATTAAAAACTTAAGAAGTCACTCTTTCCTTATTTCAGAAAGTATTGTAAGATACTTGCTAAAGACAATGCTGTATAGAGTCTACAGACATCTGCTTTTCTAATTTAACTTCTAAAATGTTTCACTATTTGAAAAGACCAGACATGATACCTATTCCTTATTTATTTTTGAATAAACAAGATAATCTTGGGGCTACATTCATTGTGCTATTTATGCTATTTAAGAATCTTAAGTCAAATGGATTTATTATGGTTGTTGGATTATGAGAACAATGTCTAAAGAAGTGGAGTATTGTTTAGTGTTTTTAAGTTCTTGAAGTGAATACATTTATCATGTGAAAGATACAGCGACTTGGTAACGATTGCTTGTTATATAATATAACATCTGATTCATACACAACCAAGAAGTTAATTGGGTATGTTTGTCTGGGATAAATTTGGTGTTTTATGATTCACCCTATCTTTTTTGAATGTTATGCTAGTTGGCCTTTTAAAGATTAATGCATAGGTTGTCTGGTTGCCAATGGTTGCTCCCATAGATTAAGTCTCCTGACCAAATTCAAGCAATATATTTTTGTTTGCATGTAACTTAGTCTTGATTTAGTAACATAACTGTTTATGTCTATGTTGTTATGCATAAATTCCTTATTACAAGGTACTTGGAGCCATTGCTCTAACAAGGTTCATATTTAGGTGTTCTTTTTCTCTTTTTTTTTAATATATATATATATATATATATATATATTAATTTTGATACATTATATATGACAACTTGTATTATTGACTTATGTGACAAGTTTTTTTTTCATTTTTGTGTCAAGTTAAAATGTCTAAAATTGGGATACAGGATCCATGTTTTGAAACTCGGGTTCAAAAAAGTTGCATGATGCCTGAAGCATTTGTAGTAACTGCTCATCTAATAATAATGCTATATAACTGGTGGTGTTGTTTTTTAGTATGCATGCAGGAAAACTTTGTCAAAGTAGTAGATTGCAGCCTATTATGACCTTATATTTACTCAGAATCATCAAAACTCTTTATTATTTTCTAAAATTTACAGGTTCTGTTTTCAATTTGCTCACTTTTAATAGATCCAAACTCGAATAATCCCTGGTTGCTAAGATCGCTCATATATAACAATAACAAAACCAACCATTGGTTAACTTATAGTTCCTAGACACAGGAGTATCCCTGGTGCTATATATTGATGATAAACATCCACAGAGATACATCGTGTGGAAGCTAGTTGCTGTTCAAACTTCCACGAAGATATAATTCCTTGAGGCAATGTTGATTGGAAAAGGCTATAATGATATTATCCAAAGGTGCATAAGTTACAATAGTTTATTGACCCCGTAGATATTTATTAAATAGTCCAAACATTATATGAGGCAATTAGAATTCTATCATATGCACGCCTATAAGATTTTCAATAATCAGATCAAGCTAATAAATCTAATTTGCTATCAACCCGGAAAGGGAGGGAGATGAAATCCTTCCATATGGGGCCCGTGAATAATGAATAAACAATATTACTACAGTATTTATAAAATATTTTTAAAGTATGTGTAAAGTATTGTAAAACTATTGTAGACTCAAAGATTCTACTCTGAGTATGTTCAACGATGAATTGCACTAGGTTGTGGTTAAAAACATTAAATATGAAACAAGACCCCTTGAAGCATTGAGACATTAATAATCACTTGGACACCATGTTTCAATAAATTACCCTAGTCAGAATTAAAATTTACACATAATGATAGATAAAAAATAATGAATGAAAAAGTACACACACATATGCGCATCCCTTCTATAAATACAAATTATATTGTGAGGTCTTATTATAAGGAAAAATTTAACAAATTTATATGATAATAAATTGACTAAACATAGATATATACATTAATACATTAATATATACATACATATGTATAATTAAAACTTTAAAATTTAAGACTGCAAATTGCAATCATATCTAGGATTAAGCAACTTTATAAGGAAACCTTTTATTTGTTAGAAATACTATTGAAATAAAAATTTATGGAAAAGCCACTGTCCTAATAGCCAAGTGGTTAAAGTATTTGATTTTAATGTGGAGGGCAAGGATATGATTTCTTTCTCACACGCGATTGATGTGTAAATAAAGTGGGTATGTGTGGTTTTTTTTTTATAAAGTGGATAAGTAATTAAAACTTAAAAAGGTACAAAGTACAGATATGAGCTAATACATGCAATAGAAAAGAAAAAAAAAATAACATAGAAAGACTTGTAAGGATAGAGAGGATCTCCTCTCATGCTATTTATTATAGAAGGTGACAAGACTATGCATTAAACGGTGATGATGTGGGGACCCTTATCAAGGTCGCACTCATCATGAGTGAAGGCCCTGTAAACTATACACTCCTCTTTATGGTGGGGGTAGAGATGTCTAACTTCTACCTTTTGATATCAGGAGAGGTGGCTTATGCTAAGTAGAGACCTAAAATAAAATTTTAGAGTAGAGCCTCAAATTTATTTAGTGAAAATTAAAATTTGAATAAGGGATAAACAAAACTTAACAAATTAAAAGTATAACAATATAAACACTATAAATGTTGGTAATTTATAATTACAAGAAGTGAATATTAGTTTTCTTTTGGAGAAACAAATACATGACAAAGCCATTACAAAAGATAAGGATAATAGAATAGAATTTTTAAAGAAGATATGAGATTATTTAAGTATTAAAATAACATATTTAATGTGTGTTATTTAAAATTTTTAAAAATTAGTTAAGATTACATAGCATTGAATATTTTTGTATTACCATAATTATTGGGGAGGCCTTCAATCTTTGAGTTTTTTTTTAAATTATTATTGAAAAATCTAAAGATGAGACTTTAAAAGGGGGCCTAAAGCGATTGCTTCACTAACCTTACCCTTGAGCAATCCCTAGCTATAGACACTCAAAAAAGGAACATATGATTTTCAAAATTAAAGAAGAAAATGAGAGTATTTTAGAATTAAACATAAGTTCATGTCTTCCAAATTAAATTTGCCAAATAATAGCTCTAATCAACAAGGATCATGGCACCATGTGTGAAGGGCGAAATCCCTTGTACCAACCATCCCATAAATCAACCATAGAAATCTTTGTCCTGTGTGCCTTTGGACTTGAATGAAGTGATCTCAAATAAAAACTCCAATAGAATAATGAATGAAGAGGTGGTTCGCAGTTTCAGTTGCCCCATGGTAAAGAATATAAGTGACTATTAGTAATCTATTGTAGCAACTAGCAATGTGGTTATTTAAGGTAAGAACCTTGTTGCCCTAGAAGAGGCAATCAATTTTTTTTCCTGACTCAGGTTCTCATGATATATCGACTACATCGTCTGATATTGTTATCCCCATCCCCGTTTCGGTCACTCCGCCTATGCCTATGTCTAGTGTGATGCCTCCTTTGGTGGATCCAGATGATGGCTGTTTTAGACAAATTTATCATCGCCGCCAACGTATACCACTGCCAGATCCGCCCCCTCCAATTGCCTCCCTGTACCATACAGATCCATCTCTTGATCTTCCCATTACCTTTCGTAAAGGCATTTTTTCTTGTACCAAATGTCCCATCTCACTTTTTATTTCTTATGATAATCTTCACCCGTCCTTCCCCACCTTTACTCTTTTCTTGTCTGCTAAGTCAATCCCCAGGCACTACCAGGGTGTACGTCTGCTTCAATAATGGCAGATGGCAATAGATGAGGAAATAGAAGCCTTGAGATCTCGTGGTACTTGGGAGTTTGTGCCTCGCCTTGCTGATTGCAGCGTCGTCACTTGCCGATGGGTCTTCTCTGTCAAGCTCAAAGTCGATGGTACAGTTGATCACTACAAAGCCTTGTTAGTGGCCAGTGGTTTTACTCAAACTTATAGTGTCGATTATGCTGAGACTTTTTCACCGATTGCTCGTCTGAATTCCATTTGCATTCTACTATCGGTAGCTATGAATCGATCATGGGCACTCTGTCAACTCGATGTGAAGTATGCTTTTCTCTATAGAGACCTAGTTGTGACAGTGTTTATGGAGCAACCTCCTGGGTATGTTACTCACGGGGAGAATCTAGTTTGCCAGCTCAAGAAAGCGATCTATGGTCTAAAACAAAGTCCCCGTGCATGGTTTGAAAAGTTAAGTGTAATTACAGTTGCAGATGATTTTCACAGATGCAATGTGGATCACTCTGTGTTCTATAAGAACACTTCATCTGGATGTATTGTTGATAAGTGCTTGAATGAATGTACTTTATTATTATTATTCATAGCACTTTGCATGTAATTGTTGAATATATGATTGAATTTGTGCTTAATTCACTTCAATTTCATATTCAGGCTAAAATGAGGGCATATTAATCAAGAGGAACAAGTTTGAGGCGATTAGAGCTAATTTTGGAAGAAGAATAGAGTTTTTAGAGTTTCTTATGGGTGAGCATACGAGTGCCATTACGGGCTCTTTAATCCTCCTCCAAATAACATATTGTCAATTAGAAACAAATACATTTTATTATACTAAATTTTAGATGAAAGAAGAAAAACTAAACTATGAAAAAAAATAGTCTTTCCGTATTTGTTACAAAATGAAGCATCACCGACAAATCCATCCTTCAATATCAAAATAGTGGCTGAAATCATATCGGATGTTGTTAATCAATGGAAGCTATAGACTTGTTCATATTTAAAAAAAATCACACATAATACATTTCTATGGACTTGTTTATATTTATATGAAATATAAATACATTTCCCCCAAACTAGATATACTAGTATTTAAACAAGACAACAAGTTCTCTCATAATTCAGTGTTGTTCTATTATGGCTGAAGCATAAATCTCATAGCAAACATCCAAAAAAATCACACGTATATAATAAATTCTACATCAACTAATTCATTTAATTATTCACTTTTACCAAGTCTTTAATACCTATGTGGTTGCAATTACTTCAGTCATCATTGATGAGAGTGCATCATCTGGGGCATTTGTCATTTTCCATTCCAGGGTTTTCAGTTTTAGATATGCCTCTGTTGTGGTTGTTTTATATGTTGTGTAATAGAATCACATAGTTGTTGCTTTCTTGTTATGTGCTTGTTTTTTAAGCACAAGATGTGTTGGGATCTCTAATAAGGTATTGATTTGGAAAATGGAGGTCTGATTCGAGTGATTTTATATTTTATATTTTATATTTTATTGATCATGCAATGAAACACAGTATTTCATAGATTAAAATTCAAAGGTTCTCTTCCTGCCATTTTGTTGTATACTAATGTTTGTATCGGAGATGCTGAAATAACTTTGGCTAAACTAATTGTCCTGTGAAGCTTTGATGTTTGTTGGACCAATCAAAAATTTTATTAAGGGAAAGTTTTAAGTGGATATACTTCTAAAAAAAATACTTTCATGATTAAAATGTTGATTGTTTACAAGATCAATTTGTAAGGATAATCAAATTTCGTTATAAAATCAAATTAATACATATTCAAGCTTACAGGCTCTTATCATACATATTCAAGCTTCAATAACCAAATTAAAATCAAAATAAAAATAGTAAGAAAATCATAAAACCTAAGAACAAGAAGATTAACAAAAAAAATCAAAAAATCAAAACCACATTCAACATCAAAATCAAAACCACACTAAACGCAGGGACAAGTAATCCTGTTGGATTAATGCAATGCATCTAAAATCAATGATTTCACATTTCATTGCCAAGTGATATATATTAAAATCATGGCATAATTTAGACTAGTAATCCTGTTGGATTAATGAAAGATTGAATGCAAGCAAGATGATTACCTAATATGGTTGGTAGGTGAAGAATAACAGAGATTTAGACGAGACCAATAAAACTAGCACGGCAAACAACATAACTTTTTAAACAAAAAAAAAAAGACTAAATCAGGGAATGACTCAAGAGAAAACACAGACCTACTCCAACGTGACTCAAATAAAAAACCCAAGAGATTCCAAGGAGCGCCATTAGAGCATGACTGGAATTAAACAAAGAAAACATAGCGTAAGGCTAAGGATACACGATCTGTTGGGGCACACCGCTGAAATACAAGTTCCAGAGCCTCAATGTCACTGGAGGTCAGGGGGAAGGAAGAAGGGGTGACATTGAGCTTTCTATCAAAGTCTAGGGTTGTGGCTTCAGAACCTGTTTACGGATCCAAACAAGGTCGCAAAGATCAGCACCAAACAACTAGTGGCGGAACCAAAGAACGGGGCTTCGCCCCGGGACACTCGGAAAGGCCGTCGTTATATGCTAGCCTCGCCGGAGTTGTCCAAGGAGAAAAGCTGAAAGCCCCTCTCAAGCAAAAAAAATTCAATGGAGTTCTTCGGCATCTTGCCGTCTCTCAGTCGGACCGTCGCCTGCTGGCTCAACCGTGGCTCCGGTCACCAGCTCCGTCATGCACTTTACTTCTTTTGTGATGAGATGAGATGATCTTTTGTGGGGTTGAGGGCCAAACTATCTACCTATACATTAATACATGAGAGAATGTATATGGCGAAAGTACCTTTAAATGTTGGTGATTTAGTGGGGATATTTTGATCAAGCTGATTTTAGCATCGGTGGAATGATGCAGTGGTGACACGTACGTAGTGGCATGGGAAGTAGATAAGCCTGAGGATAAGCTTATAATAAGGATGGAAAATAATAGTAATAATAATAAGATAAATTATTTCATAAATGCTTTTTAAAAAAAAAAATTGTATCTCTTTTTTAAAAGGATTAATTTTTTTATAATCTAAATCCTTGTTTTATAATTTTTATAATTTAAAGATTTATCCTAAACTTTAAACTCTAATGCCCTAAAATCTTAAACCCAAATATTATAAAATCGTTAACCCAAACTTCAAAAAACATAAACCCTAAATCCTAAACCCCAAATCCTAAATTAAAAATTATTTATTTTTATCAAACCCTAAAAACTAATTTAGGGTTTAGGATTTAGAATTTATGTTTTTTGAATTTCGGGTTAAAGATTTTATAATATTTGGGTTTAAGATTTTAGGGTATTAGGGTTTACAGTTTAGGATAAATCTTTAAATTTTAAAAATTATAAAGAAAGGGTTTAGATTATAAAATCTTTTCTAAATTTATTTTAAAAAACAGGCTCTATAATTTATTTAAAAAATTTATAACATAATTATTGAGATGGTTTTTAAAAATCCCCTCTATTAAAGTGCTTCTAAAAATGAAAATTGGTGTAGTGTTAAATAAGATGAAGTGCTCCAAAAAATGAAAATTGTTGTAATCTTAAATAAGATGAAGATGATCATTGATGATATTAGCTTGAGTCAACTGATTCCAAACAACATGAACGATTGCAAGAAAGTTATTAATAGACTTCGAGGAAGTAGAAGTGAATATATAGAATCAGGTAATTATTGGGTGATTTTTGCTATCCCAATCTTAAAGGCGTATAGCATATTTACTCATTAGTTTATATCTTGGACTTATTTGACAATACCACCAGTAATAATACACCAAAACTTGCACCCAATTAAAAAACTTTTAATTTTTCTCTACCACAAAGTATAATTGAAACCATCGAGAATAGATGTTATAGAACAAGAAATTTTAGTTTTAACCATATCAAGCACCATATCATCTAGTAGCAAAAGCTGGAATAGAAAATTAAAGGAACGGAAGAATTAACGAAGGAAACCGGCTAATATTGAGAAAAATCAGTCATATGGACAGATGGGTCATGGCCCATCCTATGAATAAGGCAGAAAGACGTGCAGATTGAACAAGAAAAAATGCTAGTGAGCAGGATTTTTTTTTTTTGTCAAAATGGGCGGCTAGACTATTGAAAAAGACAGGGATGTGCACAAATCTCAACAAAACATGTGGGGATGGAGCTTGCACATGTAGATGTTGGGACCACTCGCATTTAACCACTACTCATATTTTCAAAAATATATCCTCGCCTATTATTCAAACTCTTACCGCTAGTAAAAAAGATTCTAATAGAAATTGGGATATTAATAGACCACTTAATCATTGATAATGTGAGGCACAAATTATTAAATGAAATCAGGGACGGAACCAGGACTTATTGATAAGGGGGTTGAAGGCAAAATGTAGAAAAAAAATTCATTCATCGTAACAATTGAACAGATAAAGTCAATTGATTAGAAAATGTTAGTAAGGAAATATATACACAAAAAGATTATTGTGATCTAATATGTGTTTTCCATTATTTGTAAGTCACTAAAGTCAGCATGCTGACAAGATACAAAATAAAAAGGACCAGTGGTTTGGTGCATCCAAGCGCCGGAATCCCGTAATTCATACCATTTTGCAAACATAGTTAAACATAACCTCTGTTAACCCATGAGAAACATTTTGGCCTTTCTTTCCTTTTCCTTTTCATAGTTACAGGTATGCTTGGTATGAATTTACGGTGTTTCCTTTATTCTAGCAAGTCATTAAAATATTGACCATTGTGTATAACTTAAAACCCAAAATTTTTCATACGTGTGTATAATTCATACTGCATTCATTAAAGGATTTATTCTGATTCATTAATAGAATAACAATGGTAACTATAGTATTTATCCTCATTTAAAAAAAAAGATAAAGTTTAATAAATTATTCTTTTATTAAAAATCAGCGTTAATTATTAAGCTTTATCTCCAAGGTTTTTAATAAATTATTAAACATTATCTCTAAGGTTATTAAACATCAAATAAAAATCAGATAAAGTTTAATAAATTATTCTCTTATCCAAATAAAGCCATCGTCTCCACAGCTTCGTCTCTCAATCACATCGCGCGCCGGCAAAGCTCTGCCATGGATCTGAATCATTTGATCCTTCGTTGTCATCGCAACTACAGCAGTAGAAGCTTAGTGGCCATCTTTCTCCTCTTCTGCTTAGCTGCTGGAAGGGCTATTGGGGCAGGAGCCTAGAAGTGGAGGGGTTTAAAACTTGGAAGGGATGAAGGGGCCGCTGGTTCCGCTAGTTGGATAAAGAGATCGCCGGAGTCGAGAGGGGGCTGAAGCCCCCCCTAACCCCCCTGGCTTCCGTCCCTGGCTAAAATATCAAGAGAAACTAACGCCAGCGAGGAGGAAAGACAAAAGGATGCTCTTGGCATAGGTTTCAAGGCACCCAAAGGAAAAAAATTTGCTTAATAAGGCTTTGGTACCATATGTGTGGTGTTTCAAAGCATGTTTTTATTGTATGCCAATGCATCCATATGAACGCATCAACCTAGTTAAGAAATAAAGTTGGTGGGTGATAAAACAAAAATCAAAGCTGAATGAATTGTTAATTATAAAGCACAATCTATGAAAATTAGTAATACACTACCATCTACAACCGACCTTAAACAAAACATTAGACATATCATTTGATCTGTTATTTAATGTAAAATTCATTTTTTTGTTTTTCTTTCCCTTTGACTGGTTAGCCTTTTTCTAAATTACATGTTATAGAGTTTACAAGTATTATCATTTTTTATTAGTTTATTTAGTTTTTGGAAAATTTAAATTAAGCATCTAAATAATATAGATGTGCGTTTCTTTTCCTTTTTTTTCTTTTTTTTTATCTGTTTGAATTTTTATTCATGGTTATTACCTTGGCAAACTAACTTGTCGCCTCTAATTATAGTAATTTAAAGAAAAAAACAATCAAACACCAAACTTTTACCTGGAGTTGAAGAAATAGAAGCAAAACAATTGATAGTATAAAATTTGCCAATTTAGTTTTGTTATGGTGAGATTAATTTTTCTTACAAGAGAATGAAAGAAATAAAAAATACCAAAACATAAGAATTAATGATTAAATAAATAGAAATACAACTACTACTTTATTTCCAGAAAGTTCCTTCATAAAATTTTGACCAAACGTATACAAAATTAACCTTTTGAACTTCACAAATGCAAATTAGGCAAAAATTCAGCATCAAGACCACAAGGCTTTTTACTTTGCTGTTGCTGGTGACATAACTTGCAAGAGCTCCACATTCAGTTCAAAAGGAGCCCCAGGCTGCAAATCGAATTAAGAGGAATTAATATAAACAAGAATTAGCTAAATGTCAATGCCATTGTTTGATCCAAATTGCTACTTTTCCATGCACATTGCAGCTAAATTAGGTTTCACCAAAATTGTGAATGAAATCACAAACGTGTCTTACTGGAATTTCATTCAAGCCATTTTGTCCGTAACCCAAGTCCGGAGGAACAATCACAGTTCTCTGCACAATTTTGAAATCGATCAAGGAGTTCAAAAAATATGGTCGTTTGAGAGTTTGTGTTTTAGATGAGTATTTGCCTAATAAAAGCTGAGCTGAGCATTTATACAGCAAACCTTTCCTCCAACTTTCATTCCTTCAGTTATAGTGTACAAAGCTTTCGGTGGCTTTGGTGCAGCTTGAGCTGAATAAAGCCCATTTGCATTATCTACAAATTCTCGCTTCCTTTCTTTGCCCGGAGGTGATCCAACAGTGAACTCATAAGGCTACTGATACAAAGAGAGGACAAGATAAGGAACATTTGGATGATGCTTGGTATCAATGAGACATGTTAAATTTAGATGGCAAATGTATGAAGACTAATACAATGAAATTAATCAAATCAATAAGAAGAGTTCATTTTGGCGCATTTATACATAAATTTTAACTTTTCACTTGTAAACGGCAACGATTGCATCACCATTGATCAGAGTAAGTAGAATGTAATTTCTAGTAATGTAAAATGGAGAAACTAACAAAGAAGGAAGTGCACACCCTAAGATAATGCACAAAATAAAACTTTTTAGAAGAAAAACCTAAAAGATGCATTTTAGTTAATAAACAAAAGAAGATTAAATTCACAGTTTCGTTCAAATAAAGTATATTTTTGCTATAAAACAAATCAAGATCAGCACCTTCAATTTCACTTACTATCACCTTTTATTTATCCTAAAAATGAACACACATCTTCAGAAGGTATCTGGTCTCTCTTCATCCAAATTCTATTCAATCTCAACTTTGTATATATATAGATAAATATTTTTGACTCGCATAACATCAACCATGTAACCAATTTTAACTCTTTAGTATTGGTGGAGCAAAGCACCAATTCTGATGAGTTATATGACAGACTTGCATAATGTCAGCCATGTGACCAATTTAAACTCTTTGGTATTGGTGAAGCAAAGCACCAATTCTGATGTGTTATATGACAGCCTTGCAAGTAGAGACAAAAAGCCGTATTATTTATTTGTTTATTTATAATGCTGAATGAACAGTGATTTTGCTTGTTCATGAACAAGTTCATATTTAAGGGAAAGGCTGACGTGATATAATTTTTCTCAAAAATATTTTGCCTTTTTTCAAACATAAGCAAACATTAAATTTGTGCTCAGGTATTCATTAGCCGTTCATAATATGCAATGCATTCTAAAATTCTAAAATTGGAGTTCCCAGACATTGAGATGTAGTTAATTGAATTAGAATAACATTGAGGCTATAAATGACCTGCGCAATGATGCGGTTGCCAGCTAAAAGTTTGGATTCACGACTTGATACAGCAGTAACGCCACGATAAAGGCAGTCAAAATGCACCTACATAAACACAAATAACATATTGGGTAATCTATAAATTAGGAAAAGGTTTTCCTATGAAGTTAACATGAAATAAATTGTCAGCTAACCTGAACAATAGAACCCTTTTCAGCTTTTGGACCCTTACCCTCAACAACATCATAGTATTTTAGTCCATCGGCTGATTTACGTGTCAAGATATTAGAAAAACAAGGAGGAAAAAAAAGAGGATAGATACTGTCCTGTGCATAGTAGATGAGCAGATGAACAATGTAATGATAAAAATAGGCCAATGACATTTGCCGATGTTTTGCTAATCCATTGAGCCTATGAGATCACAAAAAAGTGAAGATGGTGACTCTTTAGCATTTCCAAACTTAATCAGTTATAAGGTTTAGACTCTGTTTCACATCAAAAATCAAACGCTGCCATTGAGACATCAAAAATTACGATTTGTCAATCAAAAATGATTCTGCCTTCTTATCATGTAAAAACTACATATGAAAAAGAAACAGTTACTCGTAAAATAATCAAAATTACCATATAAATAGTAACTAGCATAAAAGCCTTGTTATCATTTAAAAACTACATATGAAAAAGAAACAGTTACTCGTAAAATAATCAAAATTACCATATAAATAGTAACTAGCATGGAAGTTCAAGACTAAACAAGATAGCAGAGTTTGCAATCACGTGACCAAGACGAATGTAACAAAATAGTAATTGATGAATGTAACAAGCCCTTCAGTATCCCGAAACTTAATTAGTAGCAAAGTTCAAACTCACTTAATTTTTTTCAAACTACTACCATGGAGACATCAAACATTACCACATGTCAATCAAAAGTTGTTCAGCCTGTTATCAACTAAAAGCCACACATACAAAAGAATCTGTTACTCATCAACAATTAAATTACCAGCAAGGGACTTCAACCATGCAAAAGATGGACTCTTTGCAATCACTAGACCAAGATGAATGTAGCAAAATGGCTGCAAGTAACAAGTAACAAATAACAACAAAACCAATTCAACAGCACCAAATCATATTCCCCAACGGCCCACCAAACCACTCTAAACAGCAGAGTCGTCCATGACACACAAACAACAGCAAATATGACTTGAACCACATAAAAAAGATTGAGATTTTGCAATCACCAGTCCAGGATGAATGTAGCAAAATGACTGCAGGTGGAAAGTAACAAAAAAACCAATTCAACATCTTCACATCATATCCTTCCACAATTCAACAAGCCACTAATTAATAAACAACAAAGCCATCAATGACACAAAAAGAAGAGCAAATATGGGGCCAAACTACATTATAAAGAGAGAGAGAGAGAGAGAGTCAAAGAGAGGGAAACTAACAGGTAGTCATGAACTCCTCCAAAGGGATAGTATTCCTGTTCCTCCTCTCTCTGGCCTGTATAGGAGATGACAGTGCTATCAGGTTGAAAGATATAGCAGAGACCAACAGTGCCTCTCTCCTCAACATTGGAGACGCTGCATGGCTAGGCTTTTGGTTCTTTGACAGTTTTGGAGGTGTTACCGCTTCTAATGGGGCAGAGGAGAGAAAAATGGGGTCAAGAGAAGCTCTATGGAGATGGTGAAGAGAAGCCATGGCCATTGGCGAAGGCTCGAGAGAAAGATGGAGAGGGCGTGGGAGAAGCACAGGCTTCTCTCGTTTTGGGAACGATATCTCGTCAGAGTTCAGCCAATCTGGACCGTTCGTCTTAATCAAGAAAACTGATCGTCTTCAGATGTTTGGGCCGGCCCATGGCTGCGACTGTACTTGTTTTTATAACATAAACCACAGCATGCCAAGGAGTTTATCTTAATTATATTACTAATGAATCTTTTTATTATAAATTTACAAATTATTCTATTAAAATAAAAAAAAAGTACAGGTCAAACATATCATTTCACAAAAATCATACATAGAAGAGAAGTGAGGACTAAAAGTCTTCACTGGGATGTTCTCAAGGGATGATGAAGAAGATGGCGAGGAAGTTTGGTCGAAGGAGGATAGGATGATATGCAGCTAGTCCAAACCATACTGGGGATGTGTTTGGTGTTCAATGTTAATGAGAAGCCAGAACATGTATCAGTCATTGCTTGTTTTTCTAAGGTCGTTGTTTCCCCTATGGTGTGTGTTATCATTTTATGGGGAAGCCGCTCATATCTCCCAAGCACGGTGTCCCTTAAGCATTGTTGCTAACCCATTTACTCCTTTACCGATGACTTATCAAACTTGGATGAGCTTCACTAAGGTGGTATAAACATGGATACCATATGACACTCGCGAGTTCCACTACACTCAAGAAATCCTTAGTGCCTTGAAAGGGCGGATTGTCCTTCCAAGGCGGCTATAAGCGTCAAAGGTGCCATGTTGATGATTGGGAAGCTGTCAAGCACTATGTAGAAGGTGACTAGCATAGTTAGTGGAAATAACTCATGTGTACGACCCATTCATGAAGCAACTCGGAAGGTGAAGGACAATAATTTAGGAGATGAGATGTTCGCTTCTCATCGGGTAAGAACCCGAGGTGATCTACATGGGGCAGTGCCCATAACTCCGATGAGAACAGGATGACCATATTCTCCTGGCATATCTGCCTTGCATAGGGAAGGTGCTTACCTTCCGTGCTTCTCATCAATTCAACCATGAGATTCCTTGGGAGATGAAGGAAACTACAAAGGTAGTTGAAGAGATTTCACACTACAAGAATACCAAACGTCCAGCGCACCAGATCGGCGTCTTTCATAAGGATCCAAAATGACTGGTATTTCAAATTTTGGGATTTATGGTGGAGGTTGTGAACTCCCAACTCGGCCATAAAGGGACACACGTCATTATTGATCTTGCGTCATCCAGCATGATAGTTGGTAGTGCGTTGAATAATGTTGTAATCGCCAATCTAAACAAGCAAGCTTCGTTTAAAAGAAAAGGACGACAATGCAACCTGCATATACTGATGGTATTCACATGTTTATTGGGTGTACATTCAAATGTGTCACAAAAGTATTGGCTGGTGGAGCTGTGTTTGTGCTCCCTAATCATATGCCGAAGGGCGAGGGCAAGACACGTGTCAAGGCATGTGAGCTTCCAGGGATTCCTCGAGATAGGGATTCTAAAATGATTGACCTTTTGACTGGGTGCGGCTCACTTTCAAAATAGTTGTTTCAATTGAATCAATGGAGATAGTAACTAAACCCGAGGCTTCTACTAAGGTAAAGTGTCACGTCCCGACCCGCGGGCCCGCCACGTGACAACCGCCGCGACGATCCCGAGGAGGGACACACACCACTCAACCCTCGAGTCATCGCAAGGCTCACAAAATCCTGCTAAACAACACCACAATAATAAAGGTACCAAAAGCAAAGCTTTCACTCGAAGAATCAACAGTAAAGTGAAAGATATACAAATCACAGTTACAGAGTTAAGAACACTAGTGGATCCACTGCACTCATACAATGCAACCTGATTAACAATAAATAAACAACCTGACTTGGAATGCAAACTGCTAACACTTTGCCTCGCTATGACGACCCAAACCACTAAAACCTGGAAGGGAGGAGGGGGGTGAGTAACCATAGTCACTCAGTGAATGGGTTAGCACAAATCTAACAGAATATCAAAACAAATCGATGAAATACAATAAACACATTTTACAATAACATAAGTAAACTGAAACGCTTCACAATTTCCACACAATGAAAGTGTAATATAAGAAACCTTGGTATTTAAAACCAAAACATAGGTTCTCACGAGCATCGACAAAACCTTAACATGTATAAAACAAATACTTGGATATAAGTTCCCAAAATGAGTAGAAATACCAACTTAAACAAATAAAATTCTCGATCAAATAAGCAATGGCCTAAAAACACTCTCTCCAACATTAGCCGCCGTCGCGACTAAGTTGAGAACCGCCAAGGTCTTCGCACTTTGACGTTGGCTCACCGGTCCCGTGTGGTGACCCCGGGATCCCGATGTATCATCCAATCAGGGCTCTACGCTCCCACCTGATCTGGACAAATCAACACTCAAGTCCACAACGCCACCTCTAAAGGCTGGCCCGTTGGGACCCACTACTGCAGTAGTCGGGCCTTAGCCCGCCGTCACCATCCAAACCAACATATAGCTGTAGCAATAATACAATCTGAATCACTCATGTCACAGGGTCCTTATCCAGGACAAGCATTCACATATCGGGAATAAACATTATTTCCACAAATCCAAAGCCAAAGCATAGCAATGCATATAAACTTTCAAAAAGTATTCCAATCCCGATGTGCCAATACATTCAAAAACATTTCTGTCCAAATGCCAAGAATAACACAATAATATGCGAAGCTCTGAAGCATTGCTTTAGACAATAAAACCAGCCAATATTAAACGCATTATAATATCCACAATCTAGAAGAACATGCCATTCAGAAATAAAAACCCTTTTGTTTTTATAATCATAAATATCAAAAGCATGCTTATACAAGTGAAAGGTTTTACAAACCATTTCTAAAAATAAATACCAATAAGGTAGAAAGGAAACATTAAGTTTGAAATACAATAAAAAAATCGTCAGAACAAACATGGCTTTTGGTCTAGTTAAACCTCAAGTTACTTAGGATCATTCCAGCTTTCTCTTTCTTCAGCTCACTAATTTTTCCTCAAAGTACAAGATTAATCCCCAAGGTCCAGTCAATCACAACCTCTAAATACTTTACAAGTCATGAAAATATGTTCATCTCATCACCTATAATCTCACGTGCCAATATATATTGATTAAATCCTTCTTTACGCATCATCAGTATTTACTTTCACAAGTCTTTACTATTCAACCATTTCTTATACTCAACAAGGTCTTAGATCCTTATCATAGTGCCATTACCTCAACATTAATATTTGCTTCATCTATAATAATCCCATTGTCAAAATACTCACAAGTTCACTATCTCCTCTTAGGAGTATTAAATCAAACTATTATTAGAAATTCACAAGAATATTCAGTTTTTGCAATTCAACACTTGTCATATATATAACTCAAGCTATTCATCATCAACATTCTAAAGAAATTCCATTTAAAATAATAATCATAATCATTGACATCCACCCGATATATATATATATATATATATACCACAATATGATCAACTATAATTAAGCACTCTACAATATACTTACAAGAACAAATTTCATCAATTTCAACATAAGTGTAATTATATACCTTAGCATTCAAGGTTTCATCAGGTTCCATGTACCATATTGATCACATTATGCCTCAAAACTTTAGAAATTATACATCACTAGGGAGATTAAATCATCCATTGAACATACATAATTAATTTCACTTATAACACATAAGCTTAATGAACTCATTGTAATAATCAACAATTTCCATTCATCCACCAAACATGTATGTCCTTAGTAAGCGCTCTCATGATTTTTCAGAGAGTAAACCACAAGTCATTCCAAATAAAACATAGTTTCTAGCGGTCATCTATACTTTCTTCTCATCCATGAAATAGTGATTTAAAAACATGATAAAAGCCATGGAAATCATTTCAGAAAAACAATTAAAAATATTTTTCGATATTCAATTAGAATTGTGCATTCAACATAACCCACTCACAAGACATGTTGCCTCGCATGGAGACGCCATGACATCGATTGGCGGTTTCCTTCCCTTTGGAGGTGCTTTTGCCACCTAGATACAAGCAGGGAATCCAAATACTAATGAACACAAGCATGATAGCTAAAAGAAAATGCATGCAAATGCATTTATACATGTCTAATACTGAAATCTTAGGGTTTTTAGGGCAAAAACATTGTCATTTTGGACCCAAACGACCTCGGAATGAAGTAAACCTAGTTCCAATAAGTTCAATGAATGAAAAAGCTTCAATTTGGATCAAAGAAATACAATAAAAGGCCAAAGTTTTCCGAGTACTACGATACGCTGGGAATGCTACAGATAAAACCCGAACCTTACAAATGGTTTTCTCTCATTTTACAACATCAAACAATGAAATTTTTTGCCACAATTCTCATGAATAACAATTGACAACATCAAGGGCTTTCATTTTAAGCCCAAAAAAACTCCCACAAATCTTGGAAAATCTAAGGTTTTGGTCTAGGTTTCTAAACAATGAATACAATGAAAATACGGAAGAAATACATGGTAAAAACTTGGATAAAGGCTCTTACCTTACTCAAGAGGATGTGGGGAATAAATTTTTTTGGTGTTGGTTCGCCGGAATTTTTTTCGCCGGAAATAGTTAGGGATTTTTTTAAGGGTTCGGTCGGGCGTGGAGAAACAAAGAAGGAGAAGGAAAGAAGAAGGAAGAGAAAAAGATTTTTGATTTTAACTCTCGATGCACTACGATGTTGAGATGCTACTGATGTCATTTTTTTGCTACATTATCGGGGTGCTACGAGTCTTGGGACGTAATCAACGAGTCTTTGAGTGCAAAAAAACTACGAGGAACAGTCGGTTTAACTATAGTAATGGGCTGCTACAATGTTTTTATTCTTTTCTAAATTACTCTATTGCCCTTTTGACACAAGAATGGAAACAAAATCCAAATGACCGAATTGCCCCCTAAATTTGGACTGGGTACAACATAAAGACTAGTTCAACTAGGCCTAAGCCCATTTTTAGAGCTCCCTATTGCTTCCGGGCTGACCATGCAACCCAATAAACCATCCAATCCAAAAACTTAGCACCATAAAACCAAAGGCGTAGGGATGCTTGAGAACTCAGCCTTATCTTTCTAGAGAAGTTTGGAGTTTGTGGGTCCTAAGTAGGTGGAGCAAATGGTCATAATAAGGTGGCATCCACCACTAATGCAGCATAGTGCCTACTTATCTTGATCCTCACCCTGGGTGTTATTATCTAAGTTGTGCCCATATTTTCAATATGTCGTTTTTTAATCACTTAGACATTTTGATAGCTAACCTAAAAATTATTCTAAAAAGCTTATTTTAAATAAAAATTTGATTAAATACAAAAATAATATTAATAAATTATATAATTTTTTATAAAAAATATATATAATTATTATATAAAATGATGATGATAATAATAATAATAAAATATATTATTCACTTATTATTGAAGAATTTAATGTTAACATACTGTCCCACCATCACACCACATTATTGTCAAACCCGTCACATAAGTAACTTATATATAGATCAACTTGATTATCACATAATAATTAAATGGATTCGGCAAATTGACATGATTGCAAGTTTGCAACATAACTATCATTATGTTATAAATGGGTCCACATAATTATAAAACAAAAATGATTAGTCTAACTTCAAACCCAACTTAATTCCATTTTAGTGAGCCGTGTCATATATTGCACCAAATGGGCTATATATAAGCACCCTCTATTTGGTGCCCTAGTGGATGTTCTGGAGTCTAGTAAATGCTGCTGTCAGAGTTAGTCATTTAAGAAAAATAATTAGATAGCTTTTGGTATTTTATTTATTTATTTATTATTATTATTATTATTATTTTATGACAAATAGGTGGCAAGCACACCCATTTAAAAAAAAAAGTTAAAAATATGCAAAGGCATAAAGCAAACTCAATAAGTACATGTGCCTTCACTTTAAGTTGTTTTTGGAGTTTAATCTCAAAGTTATTTCAAAATAAATATATTACACAAAGGACCATATTTAAATGGCTATTGCTTTATGGTATTTTTTATTAAAAATTATTGCAAAAATAATATTGATTAAAAAGTGACAGATTGAGTAAAGAAAAGTGTTGATCGAACCCATGAAACATTACTTTCTTGTATTTGATAAGTTTATTAATTTATTAATTTATGTTTTAACTACTTAATTAGTTAATTCATATAAATTAATATATAATCATATCAAATGGAGTGGCATTTAAATCTCGCAATTTCAAAACATGAAACATCTTTGATATTTTTTATTAATATTTATTTATATTTGGTCTTTTCAAATAAATTATTAAAAAAAAACAAAAACAAAGAGGAGAAAATAAATGAGAAACCGAGAAGAAGAAGAAAATAAATTGAAGATAAAAAAAAATAAAAAAACGAGAAGCGCAGGTATGTTTTGATGGATGACAAGGATATTTTAGATAAAATATATTTTTTTAATTTTACTTATTAATTGGAAAAGTGATTTGTAATGGGAAAATTTTCATTTAAATCAAGAAAAATAATTTTATGGGCTCACAAACTTTTCTAACAAATAAAAGAAAATTTTTAAATTGTCCAAAGTGATTCGGTGAAAGTGAGAACTTTCCATCCTATCAAGTGGGCATTTAATTGTTTATATATAGATATAAATATCAAAATGGTCCCTCTATTTTTCATTTTTCACCCTTTTAGTCCTCTAATATAAAATCTGTCTTTTTGGTCCTTGTATTTATACATTTTTGTCCTTTACTTATAAAATCCGCCTTTTTGGTCTTCGTATTTACACATTTTCATCTTTTTTGGTCTCTCTAATTCATCAACTGGAAGGACCAAAAGGGCAGATCGGTCAATTAAAGGGACCAAAAAGACAAAAATATGAAAATACGAGGACAAAAAAGACGGATTTTATATTAGAGGGACTAAAAGTACGAAAAACACAAAATAGAGTGGCTATTTTGATATTTTGACCTTATATATAACTTGAAATTAACCTGTGCCAGGAGCCTTCTTTACCATATTTTTTTTAAGTGATATTACAAAATGTTTGGTTTGCTTGGAGAAATTAAGAGTGAAAGGGTTTATTTTTTCTACCGGAAAAGTTTTAAAATTTGGAGTATTTGCTAAATAAGATGAACGCATCTAATCAAGAACCAATATACACTATAAACACAGTTTATCAAGGAGGCTCAACTTAAGGGAGATATGTATTGTCTAAATCCACTGTAACTTTAATTTAAAATTTTTATTATTATTTAATAAAAATAAATAAAATAAAATAATGATAAACAAGAATTTAAACATGTTTGACACCCCTAACCCCATAAGTTTTATAGAGAGTTTCATCGCTACATATATAGGATAACTCCTCAATAATAAAACAATATTTTGATATATTTATAAGATCTAAATTCAAAAAATCCATAATATATGGTATTCGCTTATCTATTTTTATTAAATAATAATAATATCTCGTCATTATTTTAAACCTATAATAGCATTTGAATATTTGAGTTATTTCTAATATATATACATACATATATATTCACTGACTTGGATATAGGAATCAAGAACATGGTCGAAACCACATCAAAAACATTGATCCTAAATGTGGGGAAATGGGCTATAGAGATGGAGAGGGTAAAGAACGGTTAGATAGTATTATTCTATGGATAAGAAAAAAAAATATAAATTATCTTAGAATTTCAAGTAACTATTTTTCAAATTGAAAGATTCCATGATATCACATCAGTATTTTTGAATTTATAATCATCTTTAAATATTTAAATTATTTTAATTGAGTTGGTTGAACATGGTCAAAACTAGGTTATTCATAAGTTTAATTTAAAAAGAAATTTAAAAGTAACAATGAATTATAAATCTCTGACAGTTTATAAGCATCCGAGGCTCTCTGATATTTGAATTTCTCAAGCATATCTTCTTTTTCAGTATACTTTATTTTCTGTCAATGCAGCATGCTCCGTCACTTTATTACATGTTTACATATAACCACATAAGTTTCCACTTAATTTGTTACCCAGTTTAATATTATGATTTTCCGCTTAAAATCTGACATTTCCGTTTAAAATTATGTGTTTTCGCTTAAAAAACTAAGAGTCAATCCTATCAATTTTAACTACCTTTATATCAACATTAGCCATTTTTATAGCAAAAGATCTGAAAAGTAACCTGTAGGAAAACTCAAAATCATGAGTGTTTTTTTGTGAATACTTTAACTTTAGAGGAACTATTTATTCATTATTGGAATTTAAAATTAGTTTACTTGTTTAGTTTAGCAATGTTGTTTTTCATATTTGTTAAATTCTTAATTTCAGATCAATTATTTTTTTATAATCATATATTTGTTGCTCAATCGGATATGTACCATTTGCCTTCAGAAATATTTTATGTAATAATTCAACAAGCTAAAACAATAAATATCTATTCACAAGCTAAAACAACAAATATTTGTTTATAATTAATTAATAATTTTTTAGTCAAACAACATGCAAAATCGTTTTTAGAGGAAATTAGAGGCACATTAGCATCCACTAGTTTCTTAGAAAACCAAAGATACATTCATTGGTTTAAAAAAAATAGTTTAATTTGTTTTTGGCTTAGGTTGTATTTTAATAAAATTTTTATATTACAGTTCTTTGGGTGTGAAATAGTTATAAAATTGTGTTATACTATAATATATTTTTCGTATTGTTAAATAAAGTAGGGTGACAAAAATATGTATGCTTAGTCATATATTATAGTATTTATGGAAGAATTGGCTCACATACAACCATCAATTGGATAAAAAATAGTTTTAGATGATTAAATGGAAATGATTATGTGCAATACAAATTTTTCAGTAGCATACTTGACAGTCTCACCAAGCATAGTTATGAATGTTATTAAGGATGATGTTGAAAAACTCGTATATTAGCAACATCATAATCATCAACCTTAGAATCACCACTACCAAAGTGAATTTTGATAACGAGGATAATCAAGACTAATGAAGCAATATATATAGCTACAATGGGGTAAATTTTTTGGGTGGGTATTATATTATAGTTATTTTTTATTTTGAGTATCCAACTTCATTTTGTATCATTTTGGTCACTCAGCTTTAATTTATGTTCACCAAGAGATTACCGAGTGGATTTCTGGAAAAATTTGATAATATATATGCCGGATTTCTCATTTCAACATCAATTCCTAAGTCATCTGAATATGTAGATATATCACATCATCAAACAGAGCCACATTACCCTTGTTATTGACCTGTTTTTCTGGGCGACATAGCATGTGCCGTGTCTCTAAGAGTGGCCATGTACCCTCTTTACTAACGTATCATGTCCTTGTATTCAGATGGAGGGGAGAACTAGTGTTAATGTGGCAAATCATGTATCAAATTCTCCCTAGAATCCTCTTAGTATCTAGTGAATATAAATTAAAATTGAGTGACTAAAATGATATAAATTAGAGTTCGATGCTCAAAATGAAAATGGCCATAGTACGGTATCCACTTAAGATATTTACCTAGCTACGGTATTAACCTTACAATGTTAAAATAACAATTTTTTGAATTTGAAGATCCCGTAAAATCTTATTATCTGTTAAATAAATTTGTAATTTTGTCCATTTTAAATTAAAAAAATCCATAATATCTCATCAAAGTTCAGACGATCTGGACCATTTGACTTAATCAAGAAAATAATCAACTACTAAAGTTTAGGCAAGGCCATGTCTACGACTGCGCTTATTATTATAACATAAACAACAACAAGCCGAGAGGTTAATCTTAGTTATTTAGTGTTGGCCTAATGAATCCTTCTACTATAAATTTACTAGTTATTGTATTAAAATATGTAAAAAATAAAAAATACATAAATCAAGGTCAAACATATCATTTCACAAAATCATACTTAGAAGAAAAGTGAGGACTTAAAAGTCTTCATTGGAATGTTTTCAAGGGATGATGAAGAAGACGACGAGGAAGTTTAATCGAAGGAGGATGAGGATGATATGTAGCTAGTCCAAACTACACTGGGGATATGTTTTATGTTTTTTTTTTGGGGAAGAGGAGCGGGGTGAACCCACTAGAGACCCAGGGACGTGCACAAGCTTTGGTGGAACAAGTGGGGAGGGGGCCGCGCTCACGTGGGCGCTGGAACTACCCATACACAACCACTATTCACAACTCCCAGAAATGTGCCCTCAGCCGAGAATCGAACTCTCACCACTCGGTGAGAGCTCTATCGGCGACCTGTGTACCAATAGACCCGAAGGTCGTTGGCTTTTCTTCTTGGGTCATTGCTTTACCTCCGTTGTATTGTCATTCTATGGGGAATCCGCTCATACCTCCCAAGCATGGCATCCCATAACTGTTGCTGATGACCTGGCTGATCCTTTATTAGTAACTCATCAAATTAGGATTAGCTTCACTAAGGTGTAATAGACATGGATGCCCTACAACACACTCCCGAGGGCCACTAAATTCATGAAATTCCTCAATGCCTTGAAAGGGCATGTTGTCCTTCCAAGGACAGGTATAGCTATTAGAGGTGCCACATTAATGACTCGGGAGTTGTCACGAATGGTGTAGAAGTTGACTAGCACAGTCAGAGACAATAACTCATGTGTGCGACCAATTAATGAAGCAACCCAGGAGGTGAAGGACAGTAATTTAGGGGGTGAGATGTTCCCTTTTAATCGGATGACAGGCTCGAGATGATCTACGTGATAGGACAACGCCCATGAAACACCAATGAGAATTGGGTGACCAAGTTCCTCTAACATATCGGGTTAGCATAGAGAAGGTGCTTACCTCTCGTACTCCTCATCAGTTCAACCATGAGATTCCTTAAGAGATGAAGGAAACTACAAAGGTTGTTGGAGAGATCTCTCTCTAACAAAATCCCAAACACCGAGCATAGTAGATTAGAGTCTTCCATAGGGATCCAAAAGTTTGGTATTTAGAATTCTAAGATCTATGGTGGTGGTTGCAAACTTCCAACTATACCATAGAGGGAAACAAGTCACTACTACTCTGATGCCGCTAGAGTGATAGTTGGTAGACCGTTGAACAACGGTGTAATCGCTAGTCTAAATGAGTAAGGTTTATTAAATGAGAAAAGGAGGATCGTGCAACCTACATAAACTAATGACATGCTGGTGTTTGTCGGGCATACATTGCGATGTTTTACACATATATTGGCTAGGGATCTGCATTCGTGTTCCCAAATCAAACACCAAATAGTGAAGCTAAAATAGAGGCATTCAAGCTTCCATGGATTCCTCAAGATAGGGATTCTAAAATGATTGACCTTTTTACTAGGTGAAAGAGTTGTTTTAATTGAGTCAGTGGAGATAGTAACTAAACCAAGGTTTCTACTGAGGTGGAGATTGGTTCAGCTGGGTCTTAGCGCATTTCAGGACTCCCTAGTGTTTTCGGGTCGACCATGGGTAACCCAATGAGCGATCCAATCCAAAAGCTTAACACCATGAAACCAAAGGCAAAAGGATACTTGAGGACTCAGCCTTGTCTGTAATCAGGAGAAGTTTGGAATTCCTGGACCCTGAGTTGGTGAAGCACATGATCCTAATAATGTGGCATCCACCACTAATGCAGGCTAATATTTACTAATCTTGAGCCTCACCGAGAGTGTTATTATTTCTTGATTAATCTTTCATAATAATCTCTGATATCTACCTTTTCATCTCATATAAGTTATACCATCTTTTCAATATGTTGTTTTATAACCACTTGGACATTTTGATAGTTGACCGGACAATTATTCTAAAAACTTTATTTTTAAACAAAAATATAATTAAATATGAAAAATAATAATTATATAAATATAAAAATGTAAAAAAAAAAAGTTATTTTATAAGATGATGATGATCATAATAAATATATTATTTATTTATTATTGAAGAATTTAATGTTAATATACTCTCCCACCACCACACCACATTATTGTCAAACCCGCCATAAATAGGTTATATATAGATCAACTTGATTATGACACGATTATTAAATGGATTCTGCGGATTGACATGATTACAACATAAACATCATTATGTTATAAATGGGTCTACATAATTATAACACAAAAACGATTAGTCTAACCTCAAACCCAACTTAATTCCATTTTAGTGAATCGTGTCACATATTGCACCAAATGGGCTATATATAAGCACCCTTTATTTGGTGTCCAACAGAGTTAGTGGATATTCTGGAGTCAAGTAAATGATGTTGTCAGTGTTAATCATATAAGAAAAAGAATTAGATAGCTTTTGAAATTTATTTATTTATTTGTTATTTATAATTATCATTTTGTGATAAATAGGTGGCAAGCGCACATCATTATAGATGGCAAGCACACCCCATTTAAGGAAAGTCAAAAATGTGCAAAGATATGAAGCAAACTCAACAAGTACATATACTTTCACTCTGAGTGAATTTTGGGATTCAATTTTGGGCACTCTTAAAATAAATACATTTACCAAAAGACTGGTTGTTAATAGTTCAAAATGCTATTTACTTTTGGCATTTTTTATTAAAAATATTATGAAGGCAATATTGATTAGAAAATAACTCTTCCAAGTAAAGAAAAGTGTTGATCAAATCCATGAAAAATCACTTTCTAGTGTTGGGTAATTTAATACGCTTTTGAGAATGTTACTAATTTATTATTTCATATTTAAATTAGCTAATTAATTAATTCATATAAAAGTTAATATTTAATCGTACCAAATGGAGTGATATTTAAACCTCCAATTTTCAAAACATGAAAATGTTATGTTTTCTTGTTAATATTTTGGAATTTCTAAATAAATTATAAAAAAACAAAAACAAAGAGAAGAAAAGAAATGAGAAACAGAGAAAGGAGAAAAAAAATAAATTGATGATACAAAAAATATAAAAAGAGAGAAGCGCAGTTTTGTTTAGATTGAAGATGAGGATATTTTAAATAAATTACATTTTGGTAATTTTTTTATTAATTGGAAAAGTAATTTGTAATGGATTTTTTAAAAAATGTAAGAAAATAATTTTATGGGCTCACTACCTTTTCTAACAAATAAAAAAAATATTAAATTATTGAAAGTGATTCTACAAAATTACTTTCGGTGAAAAGTAAGATCTTTCCATCCTGTTTAGTTGCCATTTTAGTTATTTGTGTACTTTATAACTTGACATTAATGCTTTATTTGATTGGAGGTTTTGCATGATTTTGTGAAGTATGACATTAGATGGAACATTGCTTGAATCCATGAGTTTTTACATTGTATGGTTTAAAGTTAAAATGGAGGTTTGAGAACCTCCATTTTACACCCACTTCTCAACCCTCCAAATTGGGGGGTTGTGAGGGTTTTACTTTTTAATTAGACTAAAATGCCCTTTTACATTTTCAACAATTACATACATGCCCTATGTTTTAACTGATGCATACATAAGCTCAGAATTTTGTCTCATTCTAGTGCCCTTACAACTACCATTTTCCCAAACCTTCAACTCACTCCAAGCTTCACCAGACCTTCGTCTAGCCTTCACCGGACCAAGGTGAAGGTAGGCTTCTATGAATTTGCTGAATAGCTAGTTAAATATCCATGAGTTTTGTATCATGCCTCCCTTTTCATCCCACTTAGGCATCAAGTCTCTTCATGTTTTTAATATTGTTCATAATGGATAATCCAAGCTTTTCGTCAAGGATTACCTTGGAGGATAAGGAGTATTTCAGTGGGAGCTTCATTGAGATCAAGAAGAAGGTGTTGAGTGCTTGGCATTGAAGCGCTCCTCCTCATGCAATGCCGACAGGTAAACTCAGTTGTTTATTTTTCTATTTCCAATAAAGTCTGGTAATTTATTATTTTTAGACATTTCTTTTAGAAAACTAATTAGTAGATATTTTGTATGTTGACTCAATTGATATGCTAGCCTTGGAATAGTTTGATAATTATGAATATAACTAAAACACACGAAATGGTAGGTTAGAAGTAAAATAAACTAATGTTTAGTAAAATAGTTACTGTATATTGCTGAACATTTTCTGAATGTTTATGCTCATAAATAAAGTCCCTTGTTTATAAAAGTTGTAAATAAAATTTATGGAATCATTATTATTATTATTTTAGTGTTATTCTAGCCTTTTGTAACAAGTGTATTCCATTACTGCTATAATTTGTTTGATGTCAACATTTGAAGTATTTATTTGCTATTTGAACTATTATTCAGATTAAATAAAATTATTACTTTACTATAAATTCATTGTAGGATATGTTTTTTTTTAGATGGACGAAGAAAAAAAATCTCATTATGCAAATTGTTTCTCATACGACATTTGTTGGATAGTCCTGTCATGAAATTGGGCACCTTACATCATTTAGCAACAATTCAAGTTGTTATTGCCGTAATTGTTCGGCTTGTGTGATGCCAAAATGAAGTTAGACGAAACAAAAGTCAAATCACACGTGAGATACGGCTTGAAAGCAACTGAGCAAGAGATGAATTAATGTCACACTTGCTGTCAAGTGATTTATGCCATAGTATGATTAGAATGAGTTCTTCATCTTTCTTAGGGTTGTGTGACATGCTAGTTAGAGATGGTGGTCTTTGAGCAACTTTGCACGTATCAGTCGAGGAGCAGTTTGCAAAAACACGTTAAGTATTAGGTCATAACTTTACCCATCATGAACTATCTGTCTTTTTTCAGCATTCCCATGAGACCACTTTCTGGCATTTTCATAACATATTGCAAGCTATGATAAAGTTGGAGGGTAAATTTTTAACACAACCTGATAGATCACAAATTCCTTCAGAAATATTCAACACTAATAGATTCTATCCATATTTCAAGGTAATCAAATTATTATTAAATTGTAAGTTCACTATAAATATGTGAACAATTTAAAATAAAATATGAAATGTATTAATGTTAGGATTGTGTTGGTGCTATTAATGTAACATATTCGGGTCACAGTTACTAGTGCCGAAGCTCTATAATAGGTGGAAGGAAGGATTTTCCAACACAAAACATGTTAGCGGCATGCACATTTGACTTAAAATTCATGTATGTATTACCTAGGTGGAAAGGAGCATCATCTAATTTAAGAATAATAAAGAATGCATTAAATAGACCTTATCCTCTAAGAATTGCATAAGGTAATCATAAGCATAATACAATGTTGTCCACTATTCCAAATATATGCTCAACATAATGACAACATTTATTTTATTTTTAGAAAGTATTATCTTCTTGATGCGGGATTTATGTTAAGAAGTGGACTTATTACACCATATAGAGGAGAACGATATCACTTGAAGGCATATTCAAGAAATTTACTAGAAAATCCACATGAATTATTTAATCTTAGCCATGCGTCATTGCATTGTGCCATTGAACTAGCTTTTGGTGTTCTTAAGAAGTATTTTCCTATAGTGGGAAGTTCAACAAGCCACATTATGGTTTAGTAACACATAAAGAAATTATTTTTGCATGCTATATTTTGCATTACTAAATGGAAGTAAATCCCAATGAGACACTAATTGCACAAGTTGATAATAAACTATGGGATGAAGTGGGAGAAGAACATCGTGTTAGTGGGGAGAATAACAAAGAAACTATTCAAGGAGAGATCATTAGGTTTGCAATAGCGGCGGAAATGTGGCTAGATTATATTGAATGATGTAATTCATTAGTGTCCTAGTATGGTATAAAATTCTTAGTGTTCTATTTGAGTTCATTGTATTTGAAAATGATATGAATTGTTTGCATTAGTATTATTTGTATTCAAAAATGAGTGCCAAAAATTTTGTATTTATTACTGTTATGTTTGAGTGGGCATGATTTTCTTTCACGCATCCATTTATTATATATTCCTTCAAGTAGTAATGGTAAGATGACACAATGGGCATGATTTTTTTAAATTTTTTTTAATTATATGGGATATGTCTGGCATTCATTGATTGAATATGGTAATGGTTGAATATGGATATGTCTGACATTCTTTGGTTATATGGGATGTGTCTGATATTTTTTAATTATATATTCCGTAAAGAAGTAATGGTTGAATGTGGTACCTTACCTATATTTTGACATTATTTGGGTTGTGGCCTATATTTATTAGGAGTAGAAGAACAAATTGTAAGTAAATACAAAATTAAAGGATTAGTTCTGAATTAGGTTTGTTGTTGTTACTATCTTCTAACAGAGTTGAGATGACTCAAAATATTTGATGCTAGGTTGGTGATGAAGGTAGCTTGGTTAATAACACAATAGGTCAATAGCATTTTATATTAAGCTCCTATTTTATCATTGTCCGGTTTTATATTAACATAGTTTTTAAAACATAGTTTCCTTATTTTATTACTTTGAGACACTCTCTTTGTTGAAATTGGCACAATTCTTAATTAACAGCTTGAATATATATATTAACTTTTTTCTAATGTAAATAATTACATTGTCCACCATATTAATATCATAAGCATTGTTAATTGTATGTAGTTAGAAAAAAATGTCAAAGAGAAGCACAATTGCAAGCACTAATGATGGGAACACCACATGCATATGGACCGTTGTGATGGACGATGCTTTGATAGATGCATATTTGCATCAGCAAAGCAATGGGGAACCGAGTTTGGGGAACTTTCACTGCACATGCATTTGATAATATAGTGAATGAGATGAAGGGTAAATTTCCCAAAAACTAATTGACAAAGAAACATTGCAAAATAGCATGAAAAATATAAAAAGACCATTTACCCGATGCTATGACATTTTCAAAAATGGATGAGCGGATTTGCTTGGAGTTCGACAATGGAAATGTTGAATGCCGAGCCAGAGGTGTGGCAACACCTCATTGAGGTTAGTTTATTTATTTCTTACAACATATATGTGATTACATACATGATATGTTTTTGACATATTTAAATGTATAGGTTAAATCAAAAGTATCTAAATGGATGAACGAGAGTGTTAGGAATTATGAAAAATAAGTTCAACTTTATGGGCAAGATAGGGAAATTGGACAACATGCCGAGACTGCGTTAGAGATGAGAAGAAGAAGACTTCAAAACTCGGGACATACATCACGTATCTCTTATTCAGGTGGCACAATCAATAATATTAAATTTATGGTTTCCCAAAATGAAGCAAATTTGGAGAATTTGTGTGAGAATGAAGATATGACTTCACATGACAATGAAGTTCAAGATGAAGGTTCACCACTAAATCAACCATCACAATTTGAGGCTTCAATTCATCTAGGGAGAAAAGAGGTAGAAGAAGTGACAATCATGAAGATGCGGACTTGCCCATAGCTCTTGAGTCTGTAGCTAATGCTCTCGTTCAATCAACCAAAATAATGGAGAAAACAAACACGACCATAGTAAGACCCACAAACGTTTTAGAACAATGTGTTGTAAATCAGGATCCACTTAGGGCCTGTTTGGCTGCAAAATAAAAAAATATGTCATAATTTTATTATGTAGGAAGTGCAAGTGATTATTACAGAAATTGTGGCATATTTTATCTTACAGAATGAGCGTTTGGTTAACAAATAAAAAAAATTACGAAGACTGGACGATTGACTACCGGACCACCGGTGGACTGGTGGCTGATCGCCGGAGGTCTGTCTGACGACCGATGGCCGGTCGTCAGAGGCCAGCCGATAGGTGACTGGACGTTTGGTGGACCGGTAGCTGGCCAGACCATCAGTTGACAACCGATGTGTCACCGGAGGCCGGTCGGATTAGTGGCCGGTCACCGGAGGCCGACCGGACCGCCGGTGGCCAGTCGCAGGAGGCCGGTCGGACTGGTGGACGGTCACAAAGGGTTGGTCGGACCATTGGTGAATAGATGGTTGGTGGCTTGATAAAAAATAAGGGAGAGATTTTTTGTAATGAAAAAATATTCCACTCTTAGTGGAATATTTTTTTATGCCATAATACCTATATTATGTCATAATTTTATATTCTAAAATAAGTAACCAAACAACCAATATGGCATAATTCTCAGAAAATGTTAAATTATGCCATATTGTACGGATTATGCCATAATTTCTGTTTATCCAACCAAACCCTTAAACATTTTGATATATAGGATATGATTACGAACATAGTAATACCACAATCTCTTTTTACCAAAGCATTTGTGTTCCTTATCAAAGACCCAAAAATTTTAGAAAGTGTGATTAGATGCCCAGACTTGCATCACAAATCAGTGTTGTTGGAGTTAATGGGTCATCGTCATGAATCACAAAACTAAAATGGAATGTTAGCATTTTTTTTTTTTTGGATATTCTTATCTTCATTTAAACGCCAAAGTAATTTATTTTATATAATTTATTTGGTTGTCATATTCTTCTATTTATTTTCTTTTATGCTATTAGTACATGAATTTAATTTGTTTTAAAAAATTTTCCAATTTATTAGCGCACTTGGGGTTGTTACTATATAGTCGCAATAATGTGCTACCTGATGGTTCCGGTGGGTAGTGTGGTAAGATAAGTCACTCAATAACTTACTCAAAGATTGGACATACACACACAATCAAACAAGAGAAGGGAGACATGCGAGTTGGTAACCCAGTTCGATACAAACTTGCCTACATCTGGGAGGCCAAGCCCAAAGAAACAATCTACTAAAAGATTTTTAAGAATAAAGGGTATAACGCTCTCTCACTCTCTCAAGACAAAGAACATTCTCTTAAGATTGACCGATGCCCACTCTCCTCAACCCTCACCAAAGGGTCTTCTTACTTGGTGGCTCATCCTAAATCGTCAAGCAGGATATCTTATATAGACGCACCCACGTCCAAATAAACCTTCATCTTTTAGAATTCTCCACAGCTTTCTAACTTGGACACCTTCCAAAGTTAGATATTGCAACACCTAGTTGCAATATAGCCTATTTTACTGAACATAACTGAGTTCTAGCTAGTTGCACATGAATCTGCGACCTTCCACTTTCCCGGTTCCTTCAGTCCGCCTCGTAGAAGTTGACTCTACTAGAGCTTCTCCTGCCTGCAGCTGCTTCTTTTCTCACGTCAATTCAGTAGGTCACCCTCTCCTGAGGGACGCGCCCACCAAGTCACACGCAACCATCTCACCAAAGATGGTCACCGAAGATCTCCCGATCTTCTTTCCAAATTTGGTCCAAGTTTGGTCTTCCCAAATGATCTTCGTTTGACTCATGGAAATATTATTATTAAACTTGATCTCATCTTCATCCAAGTTTAGCTTTCAATATCTTCAAACATGATCTCCAATCATCCATGCTTTGATCTTCAAATCTCTAATCATATCTCATGTAATCTTCAATCAATGTCCATACATGATTAATCTCCATGAATAACTCCTCCCATAATTAGCTCTTAAATCATCCTTCAAATTGTGTTGCTAAATATGGTCTTGATAATCTCATTGGCTTGTCCTTGCCTAACTTAGTTTGTGTCTTCAAATAACTCTACACCAAACTAAGCTTTGTGTCTTCTAATAGCTTCACACCAAACTAAGTTCCATACAATCTTCATGATCTTGAAATCTTGCCAATGATAGAATATTTCTCTCTCTCTTTAAAATAGATCTTTCTTAAAAGAAGTTCTATCAAGGATATGATTTATCATCCCAGATTTTACCAAGAATAGATAAACATACCTTAAATAAAACTTACCATTCTTGAAAAGATCCTTTAGACATGATGCACTTTTCAAAAATAGTTGATCATCACATGACTCCATTGAGAGGAATATCTTCTAAACATGATCTTCATCTTGATCTTCTAACCCTTGTATCTTCACATGTCATGACATCAATATTTTGCCACATCATCATCCTAGTCATTATTTCTTTAGCTGAGTCATCATTGCCACATCACTTTCCTCTTGCCATGTCACTACTTGGTTTGTCAAATAAAGCCAATTCACGTCGTCAGACCTAACACCACCCAATGTTTTTTATAATTTATTTGGTTGTCATATTCTTATATTTATTTTCTTTTATGCTATTAGTACATGAATTTAATTTGTTTTAAAAAAATTTCCAATTTATTAGCGCACCTGCGATTGTTTCTACATCGTCACAATGATGTATTACCTAATGGTTTGTGATTTAAGAACTTGGATTTTTGTTAAATGAAACAACTGTAGTGAATTCAATCTTATGTGAGTATGGATTGCATTATGTGAACTATTTCTTTCATTGTGGAGAACTTGATGTTAAGTGTTGATTGTATTATATGGACTACTTTGTTATTTATTAATAAATTATTGTTGAGTGTGGATTGGATTGCGTTATGTTGACTATTTTATTATTTGTGGACAAATTTATGTTATGTGCGGGTTACATTATGTTAACTATTTTGTTATTTGGATTACACTATGTTAATTATGTAAATTGTTTAAATTCTTTGTTTTTTATGTGAACTTTGGTGTGGATTAGATTATGTATATTGTTTAAATTCTTTTTTTTTTTATGTGAACTTTGGTTTGTATAAAAAATTTGTATTTGAAAGTTTTACTAATATGGTTTAATTGAGTTATAAATAAAAAAATATTATTAAAAACTTATGTTTGACATGTATATATTTTAAAATTCAAAAGGTTTTGTTGTAATTTTAATATATAACTTTACCTTACCTTACCTTCAAATCAAGCACAACATAGTTCAAAAACCTTAATGTACTCTGTTATTGTCCAAACAATGTATGGTTTATAAAGCCTTTCCAAACCTCCAAACAAGCAAAGCATAACCTGTGCTGGGAGGCTTTGCTAAGATTTTTAATGTGAGTGATATGTATGGTTTTGCTTGGAGAAACTAAGAGCGGAGGAATTTGTTTTTTCTCCTATAAAATTTTTAAATATTTATTAACAAAAATATTTGGAGTATTTGCTAAATAAAATAAAGGCAACAAAAATTAAGAGTCAAGAACTAGTATATACTAGAACATAGTTTTTCAAGGAGGCTCAACTTAAGGGAGATGTGCATTGTCTAAATCCACTGTAACTTTTATTTAAAAATATTTATTATTATTAAATAAAAATAAATAAAGCAATAATAATAATACACAAGAATTTAAATACACACATAGGTCCACAAGTTTTATAGACTTTCATGGCTGCATATATAGGATAACTGTTCAAAAATAAAACAAGAGTATGAGTCATTTATTTATAAGATAAAATTTAAATTTAATGATCAAATATGAAAATTTCAGAATTAGAAAATTACTTCATAAGATTTTCAAGTTTGCGTCAAAATTAGGGTAGAGTTGAGCATAATATGCAATTATAGAAAAATTTCGTAATGCTACACGAAGACACGTAGACATTTGATGCTAATGAAAAGTACCTTAGTGGTAATCTTTTTTGATATTGAATGCCCTCATAAATATTGAAATTGAAAACAATGAAATAAATACGAAAAAAAAAAAGAACTCTTCAAAGATTATAAAGATGACATAATTAATTCATGATTCCAATAGTTCTACATATAAGATAGATAATTAGTTATAAAATAAAATATGCCATATATCCGAAAGCTAACTGATTATAAAATAAAATATACATCAACTTATCAACAAGGTGTAAGATCCTAATTTAAAAATCAAATCTTAATGTGCCCTATGCTTCCAAAAATCTTGGCCTTCATGTCGAAGTATTCATTTCTGAAAGTATTTTTTGAAAAATTAAGATTGCCATATATTATAGTATTTCTGGAATTATTGGCTCATATACATCGATAAACTCAAGATAACTAGTTTTAGATGATTAAGTGGAAGGTATGATGTGTAATACAAATTTTTCAGCAAAATCCTTGACAGTCATAATTAATAGATCTTAGATTTTCAAAATAACTATTTTTCAAATTGAAAGTTCCATGATATCTCATTAATATTTTGAATTTATAATACTTTTAAAATATTTAAATTATTTTGATTGAGTTGGGTCAAAAATCTCTTATTCATAAAATAAATTTAAAAAAAGAATTTAAAATTAGTTTACCTTTTAATTTTATGATTTGGTTAATATTTTATTTTAGATCAATTCATTTAATTTTTTTATAATATATATTTGATGCTTAATTGGATACACTTTGGCTACAAAATAATGATAATAATAGTTCAACAAGAGTATTTAATCAATACATAATTAATATTTTTAAAATTTTCAAAATATATTATTAATAATTAATTATAAAAAATATTTAAGGTAAAAAATGAAATTTTCATAAATAATTTGCCAAAATTATTTATTCATAAGTTTAAGCAACAAATATTTGTTTATGATTAATTAGTAAAAAAGTTTTAGTCAGACCATATAGAAAATCGTTTTTTAGAGGAAATTAAAGGCAAATTAGCATTCATAAGTTTTTTTGGAAACCAAAAATACATTCATTGATTTTTGTGAAAACCAAACATAGTTTAATTTGTTTTTTTGAGCCTAGTTTGTATTTTAGCAAAATTTTATATTGTAGTTCTTTGAGTGCAAAGAGTTATAAAATTGTGTTGTACTATATTATTTTCTTTACCGTGCTCCTACTTTATCTATAAAATAAACTAGGGTGGATAAAAAATAGTTATACTCTGTCATATATTATAGTATTTCTAGAAGTATTGGCTCATATACACCTAACAACTTGAAAAAAACTAATTTTAGATGATTAAATGGAAGTGATAATGTGTAATACAAATTTTTTCAACAACATCTTTTAACAGTCTCACCAGCCACATTCTTAAATGTGGTGAGGCTGTGAAGGATGATGTTGAAAAAACTTGTATATCAAAGTCACCATTAGAACCTCTCTTCTACCAATGGTGAATTTTAATAGTGCTCATGGGCAAGACTAATGAAACAATATATATAGCAACTGGCTTTCCTTACAATCTTAAAATAGCAATTTTTTAATTTAAAGATCACATAAAATCTCATTATCAATAAATCTATGAATTTATCCATTTTAACTTCAAAACATCCATAATATCTCATTATATGTTGGTGTATCTATTTTTATTAGAAGAAATAATAACATCTCATTATTATTTTAAAATTATAATAACATTTAAATATTTGAATTATTTATAATATATATATATGGGTATAAGAATCGTGAATATCGTCAAAACCTATTATTTATAAAATAAATTAAAAAAGAATTTAAAATTAGTTTCTTTGTTTGGTGTCTTAGTTCTTCTTCTCAAATTCTACTATTCAAGTAATGTTTTTTTTTCATATTTGTTTAATTATTAAGTTTGATCAATTAATTTAGTTTGATTTTGTAAAATTACGAGATGATGATGGCAGTGTGAAAAAACCCGCGGTTTGATTGGAACGAGATTGTAAAATATTATTTTGGGTATAAAAACATTTAATTACTAATTAATTAACAATTAAGCAAAAAATAATAATAATTAATAAATATTTTTAAAATTTCAATATATATTATTAATAATTAATTACCAAAAATAGTTAAATTAATAAATTAAATTCATTTTCATAAATATCTCACCTAATCTATTTATTCATCATTAATTAATAAAAACTATTAGTAAAACTACATGGAAAATCATTTTTTAGAGAAAATTATACGGTGGGTTAGCATTCAATAGTATTTGTAGAACTTAAATGAAACATCCAAGCATATCTCATGCAGCACCAACTCATAATTTAGCTCTAATTAGTTTCTTTAAAAAGCAAAGAATATTAAATTTTTAGCTTGAGATGAAGAAATATAACCAAAATAAGAGAGAAATTTTGAAAATTTTGTTTTAATACGGTGAGGTTAATCTATTAAGCAAGATAATCATATAAAAAATCAAATAATAAGAATTAATGATTAAATAAATAGAAATAAAAAATAGTTCTTTATTTTAAAAAAACTCATTTTACACTAATAATAGCTGTCGGACAACACATACAATAATGGGAACTTTTTTCAAAAAAACTTCTTTATTTGCATAAAATACTTCTTTTATGCAAATAGTTATGTGAAGAAGTTTTATAATGAAACTACCAAATTTTTTTAATTAAGAATAATAAAACTATACCTAAAACTATTGTATTATTATCAAGATAAAGAAAGAAAGCAAAAACTTACACTAGAAGCTTACAATAATTAATTATCTTTCAAATTAAATGATTCAATAATTTGTAAAAAAAATTTCAAGATTCAATAACATCTTATTTGAATTAATTTATATAAATGAAGGTGCTTGATAATAATTTTAGTGATGTTGCGGAAGAATTAAGTATCAAGATTGAGAATATAGCTATGATAAAATACTATTGCTCCCAAAGTTTAAGATTAATTGATTAATATTCTTTCGAATGATACCACTTGCAAAGGTATTCATCTACTTGTATGTTTTTTTATTGTGTTGCATGGCTTGGATCAATACTTTAAAATTAAATTAACAATTGGGAGAATTTGTATTCAATGGTGATGGTTCCGGTGGGGGTGTGAAGTGTTAAGTTCACTCAAAAACTCACTCAAAGCATAAACACTCACACACCATCAAAGCAAGATAAAGAAGACAAGCAAATTGGTAACCCAGTTCGGCATAACCTTGCCTACATCTGGGGGGCCAGGCCCGGAGAAACAATCCACTAAAAGAGGTATAAGAACAAGGAGTACAACACTCACTTACTCACTCAATACAAAGAATATTCTCTCAAGATTGCCCGACGGCCACACACTCAACTCTCACCAAAGAGTCTCTCACTGTTTGGCTCTCCTAAATCTTCGAGCAAGATGTCTTATATAGACGCACCGACGTCTACAAAGTTACCTCTTTTAGAATTCTCCGCGACTTCCTAACTTGGACATCTTCCAAAGTTAGATGTTACAACACCCAGTTGCAACATGGCCCACCTTACTGAACATGACTGAGTTCTAGCCAGATGCACCCAAATCTGCGACCTTCAACCTCCCGGTTCCTTCAGTCCGCCTCGTAGCAGTTGACTCGACCCGAGCTCCTCCTGCTTGCAGCTGCTTCCTTCCTCACATCACTTCAGAAGGTCTCCCTCTCCCGAGGGACGTGCCCACCAAGGCACACATGACCATCCCACCAAAGATAGCCACCGAAGATCTCCCGATCTTCCTTTCCAAACTTGGCCCAAGTTTGGTCTTCCAAATGATCTTCGTTTGACTCATGGAAATATTGTTACTAAACTTGATCTTGTCTTCATCCAAGTTTAGCCTTCAATATCTTTAAGCATGATCTTTAATCATCCATGCTTGGATCTTCAAATCTCTAATCATATCTTATGCAATCTTCAATCAATCTCCTCATATGACTAGTCTCCATGAATAGTTCCGCCCATAGATAGCTCTTGGATCTTCCTTTAATATAGTAATGCTAAATATGGTCTTGATGATCTCCTTGGTATGTCTTTACCTTATTTAGTTTGTGTCTTCAAATAGCTTCACACCAAACTAAATCTTTGTGTCTTCAAATAGCTTCATACCAAGTTTAACTTGTGTCTTCTAATAGCTTCACATAATCTTTATGATCTTGAACTCTTGCCAATAATAGAATATTCATCTCTCTTCAAATAGATCTTTCTAAAAAGGAGCTCTATCAAAGATATGAATAATCATCCCGGATCTTACCAAGGATAGATAATCACAACAAAAATAAAACTTGCCTTTCTAGAAAAGACCCTATAGTCTTGATGCACTTTCAAAAAATAGTTTATCATCACATGATTGTATTGAGAGAAATATCTTCAATATAGATCTTAATCAAATCTCCACCTTGATCTCCATTAAATGTCATGATAACATCTTTTGCCACATCATCATCCTATTCATCTTTTCCTTTGATGAGTCACCACATGCCACATCATCATCCTCTTGCCATGTCACCACTTGGCTTGTCATATAATGCCAATCCACGTCATCAAATTTAACAATCTCCCCCTTTGGCATTATTTGACACAACCTCCTCCATTCTGCTTCTGTCAGACTGATTCTAGTTACAACACCATGTTACAACATGTACTGACAAACGGACATGACTTTAGGACTATTACAGGACTGATTGAATGACATATTACAAACAACTAGTTGATGAAAACATGACATAACAGAAGAACAATCAACTAGATATTACAAACAGAAGTCAGTCCAGTTCATCAAACATAATGACAATTAAATTGTTCACATATGAAATGTTCACAAAAAAAAAATGAATATCAGCATCATCAGTCCTATCTCACCCTTTGTGTCAGAATCATGGCAAAGTGTTCTTGATAGCTCCCCCTAAGTTGCTGCAGTGCTGATGGAAGCTCCCCCTTACTCGCCTAATAGCTTGAAGTTGGCTTCTATGCGTTGCCTTTGTTGAGTAATTATGATCAATCTCGCATGCAGCTTTATGCCTTCTCTCCAAATCTACAAGTCGTTGTTCCAGCGACTTCTCACAATCATCGGACATTGGAGTGCTTTGCACCTTCACTTTCTCCGACCATCGAAGAATGTCTCCCAATAGGTAGATCAATTACCTTTCCAACACCAAACAATTTGGGAGAAATTTTTAGTTTCTTGATTCGATCACCAACTCGTAGTTCCCCCATTGGAACACCACTCGCATCATAAAGCGTGTAATCAAGATCGGATATGCCGGATGATTGATCGAGAGGTGACATTGACCATGTCGGTGATTCTGTCAAAGATAAACTGCCCCAGGTTGAACTATTTCCCCGTAACAATGGCATAGAGTAGCATGGCCATTTCCTTCAGTATGCTTGAGGTATGGGCAGTAGGAAACTAGTTGAAAGCACCCAACTTGAACAATACATTGTACTTTACTGTCAAATTTGAGGTAGAGAACCTTGCTTCTGATCCCCAAGTGTTGCATTTACCACCAGTTAGTGCGTCCACTATTTCATTAGAATATTCAAAATCATCATTGTACACATATGCTCCGTTTTCAACTTCTGTAGGACACTCCAAGAAATCATTAATACCCTCTGGTGAAAACTTTACAGTCTTTCCTCTCAAAAAGATTTTATGGTAGCCTGATGCCCTGGGAGACTTGATTTCTGGGGATAGATTACTGTAGAACTCCTGAACAAGAGTAGGGCTGTAGTTCTTCCCATAAGTAACAGACTTCATAAGCCCCTTATCAGTTAAGAAATCTATCAACCCATACTGAACAAATGCAGCCTCATCTATGACCCTTTCTGCAATTACACCTCTCTTGCTAATAATCTTCCATTTCTCCTTACATTCATCATTCAAGAACCTTTTTGAGTCTGGTACAGTTGCTTTCTTCTTGTTTGCTGAAACAATGGGGGTCTTCTTTGCCGAAGGCTTGGGTTGAGTTGTCACATTCTTCTTTGGCCTTTTTGCTCCAGCCTTCTTCTGACTTCTGAGAATTGGTCCCTTCTTTCTCTTCAACCCACTACTTTCTGACTTCTTCTTCTTTCTGAGTTCCTCAATCTTGTTCTTCAGGGGAACATCCTCTGAACTGTGTGAACTTTCTGATGTTGTAACAGGGGTTGGAACATACTCAGCATCTTCAGTTACTGACTTCTTCCTTGAATTCTTTAAATCCAACAGGATCTTCTGGATCTCCTCCTCTGGATCTTCATCAAACTCTGACCTGTGACTGCCAGAGGAATTACTTGATTCTTCTTCGGATTCTTCAACTATTGCTTCCTTTCCTTTGAGTTTACCAGACATGTTATTAGTTTTAGATTCTTGGACTTCTTCTGTTTCTACCTCAGGTTGTGTTGTAACATCACAGGCAGTATCTTCAGCAATAGGTTCCTTCCCCTCAACCTCTTTTTGCTTCAAACTCTGTTGTCGCATCAGTGGTGTCTTCAGCATTGTACTGTTCTGCAAACTTTACAGCCTTCTCAACTTCGGAATAATCTCTGAACAAATCCCTCTTCCAGTCATAGTCTTTCTTGCCCTTTGTACTTGAAACTTCTTTTTGAGAACCCGAATTGCTTTTTCTCTTGAATATGACTGGAAAGGCGTCATTCATCCATCCATAAGGATCGGGTGTAGAGGTCTTACCTGCTGTATAAGAATCTCCAGGCCCTTTCTCTTTTCTGAATAATTCTGGAACCCTCCGAGTAGAGCTCTAATTAGTTTCTTTAAAAAACAAAGAATATTAAATTTTTAGCTTGAGATGAAGAAATATAACCAAAATAAGAGAGAAATTTTGAAAATTTTGTTTTAATACGGTGAGGTTAATCTATTAAGCAAGATAATCATATATGAAGATGGTAATTAAAAAGACAACAATAGCATGCTATGTGAAGACATAAGAAATTGCATGTTATGCCAAGATATAAATCAGAAATAACTGAAACAAAGTGGAGAAATAAACACAACTAAAAAACAACAATGACATAACATGTTATGAAGATAATTATTAAAAAACCAACAATAGCATACTATGATAAGACATAAGAAATTACATGTTATGGCAAGCTATAAATAAGAAATAACTGAAACAAAATGGAGAACACAACAGAAATCAAAAACAACAATGACAGAACATGTTATGAAGATGGTAATTAAAAAGGCAACAATAGCATGCTATGATAAGACATAAGAAATTACATGTTGTGGCAAGATATAAATAAAAAATATCTGAAACAAACTGGAGAACACAACAGAAATGAAAAACAACAATGACAGAACATGATATGAAGATGGTTATAAAAAAACCAACAATAACATAATAAGTTGCAAGTTTTGGCAAGATATAAATTAGAAATGACTGTAAAAAACTGGAGAATAAACCAGAAATGAAAACAATTGTTTTGACATGGGAACTTAGGTTTGTGTTCTCCAAGTCAAAAGTGCTATGTTCTCTGTGTAATACCTTGAACCTTTGGATAACTGTTGAAAAAATATATTAAGGGTATTACTACAGTTACATTAAGATTTTTCTACAGAGTAATCTTGTTGAGAAACCCCAAGTGAAAAAATAAGGACCTAAATGTAAAAGTTTTTAAAAGATTTTGGGTTAAAGAGTAATAGAAAAACGATGGACATGAAATGTTTCTGAAAACCAAGGACTGAAAGGTAAGGCGGCAGGGATCTTTTTGAAATACTGTGTTATAATTCAGGGACTGTTGGATAGTTTATAAGGATCTTTTGGAAATACGTTTTCATGATTAAGGGACCATTGATGAACTTTTAAGGGACGTTTTTGTAATACATTATATTTTCAGGGACTAACCGTAAATTTCGGCAGAAAACACATGTTAGAGAAAAATCTAGAGTTTGAGGATTTGTTCATCTTCTTCTCCTTCATCCCGCTACAGTAACCCGATAGACAAAGAAATGAGAAGAAAATGGGAGATTTGAGGTGGAGGATTGAAGATCGCCGGAGGAAGCTTGCCGGAGAGATGGCCTTGCTTGGTAAGAGTTTTTCTTGGTGTATTTTTTATGAATGAATGTATGTATGCATGTATATATGTGTATTTGGTGGATTTGATGAAAAAAATAATGGATTTGAGTAGAAAAGCATGTTTAATTATTGTAGATGATGAGTGTTTGAAATTGTTTTGAGAAAACCCTTGTAAACATGATGAAATTGCTTGAAATGGAGGATGAGATTTTCGGTTTTACTGTAGCATTACTGTAACAATGAGATTAGGATTTACTTTGGTTAATTAAGTTGATGATGATGATGATGATGATTAAGATGTTAATGATGATGGTTGGATTGAAATTGGTTGGGTTTAGCCAAATTGATTTGGTTGGATCAAACCAAGTTGAAATTGATTTGGTTGAGTTAAATTGAATTGATTGAGTTGGGTTTAATTTGGTTGAGTGGGTTTGATCAAATCAAGTTGAGATCAAGTTGAGTGTGGTTGGACTTGAATTGTTTGGTTAAATTGAGTGGGTTAAGACTGATTTGGGCTTGGTTTTTGATGTTGGGCTAAGGATTTGGGTTAAACCAATTCAAGGAAAATTTGGGTTCGGTTGAACCATGCTGGTTCAACAGATTTTGTATAAGAATTGGAGTTGGTTCAAGGCTGGTTGGCTAGATTGAGGTTGGTTCAGTGAAATTGAGTTTGGTTCAATGAATTTGAGCTTGGTTCAGTGGAATTGAGGTTGGGTCAGAATGGTCTAGCCTAAATTAGGTTTATTTAAATGCAATTGGAGACTGGCATAACTATGCAAGGTTGTGTTTTAACCGATTGGAGTGAGTGTGCCAATTAGAGAGTCAGATATTGGTTTATTATATTTTCTTTTGGGTTTAATTGTGATATTTATATTTATTTTTATTATGTTATATTGTTAGTTGTTGTTCAATCTTGGGAGGGAGTTCCAGGTCTAGCAAAGAATGCAAGAGAGACCAGATGAGTTGGTAGTGGCTTTTATTTTAAATAATTGATTAATTATTATTATTTTGAAATAATTATTTAAAAGCTAGTATTTTGGAAATAATGGTTTAACTATTTCATCTTATTATGTCTAATTGCGTACAATATTGAAATGTATTTATATTTATTTGTCGTTGATGTTCATGACAATCATATTGATACATTAGTTTTGTATAATTATACATATTTGCAAATAGTGAAAATACATGTATATGTGATTTAATTATTCGGTTAATGTATTTATTTTTGGATGGTTAGATATGCTTTGATTTGGAATGATTTGTGAAAATCATGTGTGCGTATTAAAATGTTTTACCGACAATATTTGTGGAACTGGTTTTCATTCCTAGTATAGGAATAGTATCCTGGATTTGGGCTTTTTCTGGTATTATGCATGTATTGTACTGTGAATGCTTGTATTGGATAAGGACCCTGTGATATGATTTATACAGTTTGTATTATTGATACATCTACATGTTGGTTTGGATGGTGACGGTGGGCTAATGCCCGACTACTGTAGTAGTGGGTCAACACGGGTCAGCCTTTAGAGGTGGCGTGGTGGACCTGAGTGTTGATTTGTCCAGATTAGGTGGGAGCGTAGAGCCCTGATTGGATTATACATCGGTATCCCGGAGTCACTACACGGGACCGATGGGCCAACCTCAAGGGTGCGAAGACCTTGGCGGCTCCCAACCTAATTGCGACGGCGGCTAAGTCGGAGAGATTTTTCAGGCTGTGGATTTGACGACGGTTTTTACATCACTTGCTATTTTGGGTTGTGATGAGGGGGCGAAGCCCAGCTGCCGCTCTTAGGAGGGCAGTCTCTCACAACAATTTGGATTTTCTTGGAAAATTAGTTTGATGTTGATTTGTGATGAATTCATGTTTTCAAAAAATTCTTTAAAACTTGTATTTTGCTAGAATTCGGGTGTTTGTGAAAGTTGGGAAAATTATTTGAGAGATTGATGTCTATATACTTTATATACACTGTATTTAAGTATTTGAAATTATTAAGCCACTACCGACCAAATGAATGTGCTGTAGCTGCGGGAGCAGGACCCTAGATTGCTTGATCGAGTTTAGAGCTAGTCAGGGTTGAGTCCAAAATTGCAGTGGGTCACATACATTTCTTTGTATTTGTTATTGTCGTGATCTTGTAGCGGTTGTACCCGCAAATTTGAGAAATTATATTTGTTGTATTTATGTATTTGAATCATGTAGTTGGTGTAAAGTTCTAAATTGTGATTTGTAAGTCTAATTTGGTTTCTGAGGGGTGTCAGGTTTCCAGTTAAAATGGATTTTTAACTAATGGGTACCACATTTACCTCGGTAGAAAGGGTGGGTATGACACTGTGTACTAAACGTATGAAGTTACTGGACCAGGCCAGACCTCAAAACCAGTGGCAAGTTGAACCGACGACTTTATATGAACTATAAACCCTCGTTCAAATTGTACCATGAAATGCTATGATTAGGAATAAGAACAAGAAATAACACAACAAACTATCTAAACAATAAAATGCTATGTTTAGCCTTCTAAGAACAAGAAATAAACCAATATGAAACAAAAAATAAACTGATATGATATAATTGTTTATGAAACAAACTAGTAAAACAAAATAAGAAACAAACCATAAAGAAATAAAACAGTATGTTATGAATAACACAACAGAATAACTAATCAATAACATGCTATGATAAAGAATAAGAAAGAGAAATACCAAAACAGAAATAAACCAGCATGAACAATAAATGGAAATAAATCAGCAACCAAATAAATAAGTATGCTATGAACAACACAACATAATATGCAAACAACAACATGCTATGATAAGGAATAAGAAATAAGGAATAACACAACAAACATAAACCATTATGAACATGAATGACAAATAAACAAGTATGCCATGAATAACATAGCATAATATCTAAACAATAACATGCTGTGATAAGGAATAAGAAATAAGAAATAATCCCATATGAAATAAACAACTATAACATGAATAACACAGCAGGATTTGTACACAATGAAATGCTATGATTAGGAATAAGAACAAGAAATAAAAAAAATATCAAACAAGTATGTGAAATAAGCATTTATGAAACGAAGCAGTGTAAAAAAGAATAAGAAACAAGTATGTGAAATTGCATGTTGTGCCAAGATATAAATCAGAAATATCTGAAACAAACTGGAGAACACAACACGAATGAAAAACAACAACGACAGAACATGATATAAAGATGGTTATAAAAAAACCAACAATAACATAATAAGTTGCAAGTTTTGGCAAGATATAAATTAGAAATGACTGTAAAAAACTGGAGAATAAACCAGAAATGAAAACAATTGTTTTGACATGGGAACTCAGGTTTGTGTTCTCCAAGTCAAAAGTGCAATGTTCTCTGTACCAAAGGTATGAAGTTACTAGACCAGTCCAGGCCTCAAAACCAGTATCATGTCGAACCGGTGACTTTATATGAACTATAAACCCTCGTTCAAATTGTACCATAAAATGCTATGATTAGGAATAAGAACAAGAAATAACACAACAGACTATCTAAACAATAAAATGCTATGTTTAGCCTTCTAAGAACAAGAAATAAACCAATATGAAACAAAAAATAAACTGATATGATATAATTGTTTATGAAACAAACCAGTAAAACAAAATAAGAAACAAACCATAAAGAAATAAAACAGTATGTTATGAATAACACAACAGAATATCTAAATAATAACATGCTATGATAAAGAATAAGAAAGAGAAATACAAAAACAAAAATAAACCAGCATGAACAATAAATGGAAATAAATCAGCAGCCAAATAAATAAGTATGCTATGAACAACACAATATAATATGCAAACAATAACATGCTATGATAAGGAATAAGAAATAAGGAGTAACACAACAAACATAAACCATTATGAACATGAATGACAAATAAACAAGTATGCTATGAATAACACAACATAATATCTAAACAATAACATGTTGTGATAAAGAATAACAAATATGAAATTATCCCATATGAAATAAACAACTATAACATGAATAACACAACAGGATATGTAAACAATAAAAAATGCTATGATTAGGAATAAGAACATGAAATAAACAAATATCAAACAATTATGTGAAATAAGTATTTATGAAACAAAGCAGTGTAGAAAAGAATAAGAAACAAGTATGTGAAATTGCATGTTGTGCCCAGATATAAATCAGAAATATCTGAAACAAATTGGAGAACACAACAGTAATGAAAAACAACAATGACTGAACATGATATGAAGATGGTTATAAAAAAACGAACAATAACATAATAAATTGTAAGTTTTGGCAAGATATAAATGAGAAATAACTGTAACAAACTGGAGAATAAACCAGAAATGAAAACAATTGTTTTGACATGGGAACTTAGGTTTGTGTTCTCCAAGTTAAAAGTGCAATGTTCTTTGTACCAAAGGTATGAAGTTACTGAACCGGGCCAGGCCTCAAAACCAGTGGCAAGTCGAACCGGTGACTTTATATGAACTATAAACCCTCGTTCAAATTGAACCATGAGATTCTATGAAAAGGAATAAGAACAAGAAATAACACAACAGACTATCTAAACAATAAAATGCTATGTTTAGCCTTCTGAGAACAAGAAATAAACCAATATGAAACAAGAAATAAACTGATATGATATAATTATTTATGAAACAAACCAGTAAAACAAAATAAGAAACAAAACATAAAGAAATAAAACAGTATGTTATGAATAACACAACAGAATAACTAAACAATATATGTTATGATAAAGAATAAGAAAGAGAAATACCAAAACAGAAATAAACCAGCATGTACAATAAATGGAAATAAATCAGCAGCCAAATAAATAAGTATGCTATGAACAACACAACATAATATGCAAACAATAACATGCTATGATAAGGAATAAGAAATAAGGAATAACACAACAAACATAAACCATTATGAACATGAATGACAAATAAACAAGTATGCCATGAATAACACAGCATAATATCTAAACAATAACATGTTGTGATTAGGAATAAGAAATAAGAAATAATCCCATATGAAATAAACAACTATAACATGAATAACACAGCAGGATATGTAAACAATAAAAAATGCTATGATTAGGAATAAGAACAAGAAATAAACAAATATCAAACAAGTATGTGAAATAAGTATTTATGAAACAAAGCAGTGTAGAAAAGAATAAGAAACAAACCACAATGAAATAAACCTGTATGCTATGAATAACACAGTCGAATAAGTAAACAATAACATGTTAAGATAAATAATAAGAATTGAGAAAAAAAAATAAATCAGAAAGAAACTAGTATGAACAAGAAATGGAAATAAAGCAGTAAGAAATAAACAAGTATGCTATGAATAACACAGCATAATATGTAAACATTAACATGTAATCATAAGGAATAAGAAATAAGATACAAGACAATAGAAATAAACAAGTATGAACAAGAATAAGAAACGAACAAGTATGCTATGAACAACACAAACATAATATGTAAACAATAGCATGCTATGATAATGAATAATAAATAAGGAATAACACAACGGAAATAAACAAGTATGAACAGGAATAACAAATAAACAAATATGCTATGAAGAACACAACATAATGTGTAAACAATATATGCTATGATACGGAATAACAAATAAGAAATACAACAAAAGAAATAAACTAGTACGAATAAGAGTAAGAATTAAACAAGTATGCTATGAATAACAAATATATCTAACAAATAATATGCAGATCTGGAAATAAGAAATAAGACATGCTATGATACTGAATAAGAAATAACCAGTATGAATAAATAATAAACCAGTTGAATAAATATAGCTAACAAATAAACTAGTATTAAAAAATAAAACAAAGGGTTTTCTTGCAGATCTCGAATGAAAACAAGATCGGGAGAGGAAGACCACTGAAAACACTAGGCACGATCGTATCATCTGCAAAGCTTTAAGGGACAACAAAATAAAAAACAAAAAAAGGTAAAAATAGACAACCTACAAGCATAAAAAAAGGAAAAAGGGGAAAAATATATCAAAAATAGCATGGTCTAAAAAAACCAGTTCTCACTAATAGACCTAACAAATAAACCAGTATGAAATAAAATTAAACAAGAGATTTTCTTGCAGATTTGAAAGGAAAACAATATTTCAAGAGGAAAACCACTGAAAACAAAAGGGAACAACAACATCAAAAACATGGTAAAAATAGACAAGATACTAGCATAAAGAAAATGGAAAAAAGGGAAAAATATATCAACAATAGCAACAACTAACCAAACAAATTTTTAAAAAATCTTGCAGATATGCAAGAAACTCAAGATCGGGAGAGGGAAACCTGGAAAATCAGAGACGATCAAAATACCATCTGAAAAACTTGAAGAAACAACACAATAAAGAAAGGAAACACAAAGGAAATATAGAACGTCAACAACGAAAAGGGAAAAAGAAAAAAGAAACAAATAGCATCGTTCGCATCCATTTCTCGAAGGAAAGATGTCTACCGAGTTAGATCTAAAACGCTAGCGAACAAGGAAAACAGAATCACAGCCAAGAGAGGGAGGGATGGTGGTCACAGAGATACGGTGATGCTCGGGTGAAGACGACAGGGAGATCGGGAGTGGAGGAGATGGACAATCCTAGAAGAGACTCGGAGACGAGAGGGAGAGGTCGGGAGAGGAGGAGGCGGAGAATCCCTAGAAGAGAGACGAGGGGGAAGAGAGATCGGGAGTGGACGCGAAGAACCCTAGAAGGGAGATGAGAGGGATGAGAGATCGGGAGAGGAGGCGGAGAACCTAGAAGAAAACCCCGGAAGTGGCCTGTGAATTGGAGAAAGGTGGGGGATGAAGTCCAATGTATCACGTGACACCACGTGAAGGAAATGAACGACCGCAAATCCCACTTCGGGGTTTTTTCTCCTGAAGTGGCTGGGGTGAAGTAGGGGGCTTTGGAACTTGTCAAATCAATATTTCAAAGTTCACTTCGGCGAACCAAACAAGATGAAGTGCTTCGGAATTAACCATTTCAGCCACTTCGGGTTCAAATTCGGCGAACCAAACACGCCCTTAATATATGATGATCTTGATTTTTTCAAACATATTTCCACATGAAGATCTTGAAGCTAAATTATGGGTTGGTGTTACATGAGATGTGGTAAGAATCGTCAAATGCTTCATTTAAGTTTTACAAAATAAATGCATGTTAATTTAAGCCCTAATTTTCAATAAAATTTATTTTCTATAATTAATAGTTTTTTATTAATTAATCATGCATAAATAATTTAGTTGAATTATTTATGAAAATTTAATTTCTTACTTTTAACTATTTTTTTTGTAATGAATTATTAATAATATAATTCAAAAATTTAAAAATATTTATCAATTAATAATTATATGTTTTTTTCTAAATTATTAATTAATTATTAATTAAATATATTTTGGTGAATCAAACTAAATTGATTGATCCAAAATAAAAAGTTCAACAAAACGGAAAAACAACATTAGTGGAATTTGAGAAGAACAAAGACGTCTATAAATAAATTAATCGTAAATTAATTTTTTAATTTATTTTATAGATAATAAATTATTACCATGTTCTTGATTCTTTTATTCAACTCAGTGTAATATATATATATATATATACATATTATTAGGAATATTTCAAGTATTTAAATATTATTATAAGCTTCAAATAATAAATAGATTTTATGTGAGAGGATTTCAAAAATGAAAAGCCACTAATGTAATAAACACCACTTGTATAAATATATATTTAATATTCTCATCAACCTTTATTACATCAAATTGAATTCTTCATATTCAATTATTTAAAAGATCACATGATGTCCAATAGCAGCCATATATATATATATATATATATATATTTCAAAATCAAACATGAGAATGTACTTTAGGTTTGTGTTCACCAACATGCATGCTTGTGTGCTTGTACATTAAGTTGGGTCTGTATTTGAACATTGTCATATGATGAAGGTACATGCATACACAAGATATGGCAGAATTAAAAAAGCATTGATTGTTTTTGCGCACATGGGATAATACAAAGTGGGTTATCATGAATATATGTCTCAGGAGAAGAATAAATGAATGATGATGCATCACAAAGAAGGTACTTATAATATCACAACGAATGATGCGCATGAGCATATATCATTTATTTATTTCCATGCATTTTTGTCTCAGCCAAACTTTTCCCTCCCCATTATCAATCTCTGAACATCGTTTCTTAAACGTCAAGTAAACACCCTCATTCCTTACTTGCTTTAATTTCTTGGTCGCAAATCTAAGAGCTAAGATCTCTTCATTCATTGCCCAACGGGTTTGCATAGTAGTTTAATTCTTGCCTTTGCTTATCCATCCGCTATCACAAACATCAGGTTTCTTGTCACGATCTTTGAAACGAAGGTTTGCTCCGTCTTCACACCTTCATCTATAACCTTAACAGTAATATCTCCAACAGATGCAATGCATAATATAAGCCCATTCGCATCCATCAACAGAACAGCATCGACTCATAGCGCGACCATCCTTCAGCAATCGTCAGATACTTTCGCAGCCTTGTCTTCGCTAATAAAACGCCGATCTATGCCAGAATCAGCACGGGCAACTGCAGAGTTGGATAAGATCCACTTCAGTGTAGAGTTCTATTGATTACTAATTAAGTTGTATGTTCAGCCAGAGAGCAGCTGCTCGATCGTTGTCTATCTGTTGCAGAATCGTGCATGAGAGTGGATGATGATAACACCCTCATCGCGGTGAACGGCCGATGTTGCACATCCATCGAGAGCAGGTTGCACTATCATAATTGGTATGACTTCTTCGAACGTCCAGTGATCGAGCTGCTTATCAAAGACCAGCAACATGATGGCCTTTCTAGTGTAACGCCTTCATTCTCCATCAACGAACACCTGCGACGAAGGGGGACCTCGAGTTTCGCTTCTTCGTCCATCTAATTCGATTAAGAAACATGAAGCGGCGACAGCAGCAACGGCGGTGATACTCTAGCAAGGCTTCAAGGTGGTGTCGAGATTACAGATTCTGAGTATCTTCAACCACGTCCTTTGTTTTAATATATTTTCGGTGACAACAACGACGTCAACAACAGCGGCAACGGTGATGGCTACGGCAAGCAACGACGACAATATTAACGGTGGAGGCAACGTCTTGTCTTGAAAGAGGTCCACAGGTTCAGTAACATGATGGCCCTCCTAGCACAGCTTTTTCATCCTTCTTACACCAATGCTTGGCCATATCACCATCAACAAACATATACGGCGGCGAGGCGAGGGCGACAACAAGCAGCAGTTACGATGACGGCATCACAGCAACCTTCCTTCTTTTCTTCTTCTTCTTTTTTTTTTTAATTATGTGTATATATATATATTTTGGGTAGAGAGAGAAGCCGAGAGCCTTCCTCCTTCTCAGGTTCCGTCTTCTTCCTCCATCTTCTTTGCTTTAAGTTTCTCCCTCGTCGGTCTTTCTTCTTTCCATCCTTATCTCTTTGGCCGAGTTCTGTTCATCGTCCTTCTCTGGTTGATCCTCCTCCGTCTTCGTGAGTTCATCGTCAAGAATGACTGGAGGCGGCAAGCAAGAAGAACAACAGCGGTTGTGTCGATGATGGCGACAGCTTCTCAGGCTTCTCTGTCTTCACGGCTTCACATCAAGAGCAGCAGGAATATGTATGGAGGTACAAGGGAAGAGAAATCTAAGTGTTTCTTCTTCTTTCTTTTGGTTCCTTCGACTTCTTCTTCAGCCGGTCCTCCTTTGTCCGTTCTTTTCTCCTCCGTCTCTGGCCCGTCCGATCGCATTTCCTTTTGTAGCGTTGTTCCAATCATTCCTCTGATGGGAGATCGTGTGCGGCGTGCGGTCTGGACTTTCGCTTGATGACAACAAACGGTGTTGGGGAGGAAGAGGTTGGTGTCGCCATCGATGAACTTGGAGGGATCCATGACGACGAGCTCCGAAAGCGGCGAACGTGGCCGGCCTTGTCTTCTCAACCTTGTCCTCCTCCCGTTGGTCCCCGTCGGTCTTCTCGGTCTTTTTCTTCTTCTTTTGCTGGTCTTGTTCTCCTCTTCTCCTTGAGTATATGTTTGGACGAGAGAACCCCCGAATCCTCTTCTTTCTAGGTTCGGCTGACGTCCTCTTCTTTTTTTTATCTTCTTTCTTTTGTCGTTTCCTCTGTTTATCTTTGCTTTTGGTTTCAGATCTTCTTCTCCTCCGTCTCCTTTTGCTTTTTAGTTTCTCCCTGGTGTCTTTGAACCGCTCGTCCTCCTCTCCTTTCTTTCCTTTCTTCTTCTTCTTCTATCGAGAAAGCCCCCTGGTCCTTTCAAAATTTTCCCTCCGTCTTCTTTTCTTTTTTATATAGGTATATGCTTCACCGAGAGGAGACCAAAATCCTCCTCTCCGTCTTCGAACCACTCCTTCCCCTTTCTTTCTCGCCATCTTCGGCCCCCTTTTAAAAACATCAAATGAACATGGGTAGTTATGAAAATCGTGAGCAGTTGTGAGACGCGTGGGCGACCATGCAAATCACGTTCTCATTCACACCCTCCCCCCACGTCTCTCTTTCTCTTATATTATATACATATATACAATATTTATTATTTTATTTATTTTATATTATTAATTTATTACCATTATATATATATTATCTATTTTATCTGATTTGAATTTTGTATATAACATATATTTATAGGATATGTATTTTATTTTATTTTACTTGATTTGATTGATTGATTTATTGTTATATATATATATATATACATATATATATATATTATTTACTATTTATATATGTATATATTTTATTTTATTTTACTATTTTTATTATCATTATTATTATTTTATTTGATTGATTGATTTTTTTTATTTATTTTATTTTATTATCGGATTTTATTTTATTTTAATTATATATATTTTATTTATTTTATTTTATTCTATTTTATCTTTTATCTTATTTAATTTTTTGTCTTGTTATTCTATTTTATCTATTATCTTATTCAATTATTATTATTATATTTTTTTATTTTTATTTTTTATTTTTTTTTTGGTTAATTTAAATTTTATATTATATATCTATATATATTTTTGCCCCGTGATTTGTATACATGACTGATCTTGGTATTGTGGTCGCGTCAAGATCGGTGCTATAGGCTGGCCTTGAAATTTGGAATGCCTCGAGATCTGTGCTCTGGGCAGATCTTGATATTTGAGTATTTTGGATTGCCTCGAGATCAGTGCTCTTGGCTTATTTAGAGATTTGAATATTTAGATCGCCTCGAGATCTGTGCTCTGGGCGGATCTTGATATTTGAGTATTTTGGATCGCCTCGAGATCGGTGCTCTTAGCTAATCTTGATATATTTTGATATTTGTGTATTTTGGATCGCCTTGAGATCGGTGCTCTTGGCTTATCCGGAGATTTGAATATTTAGATCGCCTCGAGATCGGTGCTCTTGGCTAATCTTGATATTTGAGTATTTTGGATCGCCTCGAGATCGGTGCTTTTGGGTCGATCCCGGAGATTTGAATATTTAGATCACCTCGAGATCGGTGCTCTCGGCAGATCTTGATATTTGAGTATTTTAGATCGCCTTGAGATCTGTGCTCTAGGCTGATCTTTGGATTTAGATCGCCTCAGGATATGTATTCTTGGGTGATCTTGAATATATCCATATATTATAAAATTTATTTATCTTATCCACATGCTACTCTAATTTGATTATGATTGGGTCACATGTGGTTTTAAAATTTTAATTTGATTTGAATTAGGACATGCAAAATTTTTGTATAAACAGTGGTGTGCCTCTTTAATAAACACCACTTCATTCCTATAAAAATAATCTCTTAAAACTTTTCACAACTTCATTTGTTTTGTTCTTTGAGTGCACAAAAGATAAAAGCAAACTTTTACTTTGTAAACGTCATTGTTGTCTTTGCTTGAGTTTGGAAGCGCAAGCGATACTCAAGGGTCTTCATTGTATCTTAAAGGAAATTCGCCAATCAATCCATTTTGCATCAAAGGTTTGAAATTAGGTGGAGACGAATTAAACCTTTAAGAAAGTGTTTCCCACATTTTGAAGACTTGTGTACTAATTTTTTTCTAATATCTTCCTCTCTATTCCTCAAAGAACCACCCCACCAACATTTTATGAAATTTCCGAATTTGTAAGATGATTATCTCAAGCTTCTATTTTATCCGTGATATATTATCCATGCATATATTGTTTTATTACTTTTGTAAAAAAATCTTATAAATTCCATATTTGTTGGGTAGATAATTAGATTTTATAAATCTTTAAATTTAAAAATTATTTTTTTAAGATTGTTAGATAGTTTTTGTCTTATCCTTAAGATAGTACTTAAGCTATATTTAGTGTTTTAATGGTCTTGATCATCCTCATTATCAAAATATGAGTTTGTTTTAACATCATCTTTGACGTTCTCTCCACATTCTTAATTATAATTAGTGAGATTGTGAAGGACACTGGCCAAAAAATTCATATTACACACCATCTCTTCCACTTAAGTATCTAATTTATGTAGAAAAATTAACTTATTACTACACAATTTTATAATTTTTTTATACCCAAAAGACTATCATATAAAAACTTTGCTAAAATAGAACCCAAGAAAAAACTACTTTAGGTATCTTTAGTTTTCTAAAAAAACTAATGAATGCTAATATGCATCTAATTTCCACTAAAAACAATTTTCTAGATGGTTTGACTATAATTTTTTATTAATTAACAATAAACAAATACTTGTTTCAAATATTTTAGATAATTATTTAATAATAAATTTTTGAAAGTTAAATAATATTAATTATCAATTGATTAAATATTTTTGTTGAATTATTAATTAACTACTTTTTTTTACTTAAAGAGTATCCTATTGAGCATTAATTAAATATATAATTATAAAAATACTAAATGAAGTGTTCTAAAATTTAAAATTAAACAAATATGAAAAGCAACATTGGTAAACTTAGCAAGTAACCTAATTTTAAATTCCTTTTTTAAAATTTATTTTATCAATGACAGAATTTTTTTAATGGTCAGCCAACTCAATCAAAATAAATTAAATAGTTAAATATTAGGGAAAATTACTGTTCACCACTAGTAATTTTCCAAACTTCCCAAAAACCCCCTCCTACTTTTACACACCTCGGACAGCCCTTCCGTTAGTGTTTAACTTCCCTTTTACCCCCTACCGTTCACTTCAAATGAGTCCATGTTGTGAAATCTCATTTTTGGCCTTGAAAATGGTGGGAAAGGAAAGCGCCAAATCACATCATGTTCAACCTTTTCAAGGGCTTTCTGGTTGGTTTCTGATAGACAATGCCTAGGAGTTGCATTACATCTTGTTGTTCTCCTCATTTCTCCTCAGTTGAGTTGTTCGACTTGAGTTCTGCCGGTTTCGTAATACGGTGAGAATCTCTTCGTTGCTATCAGTTTGACCATTCAGCAGGTGTTTATTATGGCAGCTCATTTGTGGTAGTCTGGGTGAAGTTTATCATACCCGAAATATATAAATCGGTTTCTACAACAGAAAATGAAGTTGATTTCCATCGGATTGGTCAAGTGCACTTCATCTTCAAATGAGCTGTAGTCGATTTTATTGTCGAGGCAGAGCATGTGCCATTGTCGTCTCCGTTTGAAAACGAGTTCATTTCGTTGTAAAGTTCTTCTCGTTTATGGCTATCTATTTGTATATTTTAAATAATGTTTAACTATTTGCTATTATCCGTTTAAATATATTACTAATATGTTTAATAATTATCATATACGTTTAATACTTGTCATCTCCGTTTAACATTATCTTTACATGTATAACTTTTCATATTAACGTTTAAATTCTCAAAGTCTCTGCGTAAAACGGTGATCTTTTTCGTTTGATCTGAATTGTTGGCAGGTGGCACGTGGCAGGTGGCAAGGTTATGGTATCCCGTGCATAAGAATTAATGACGGCATTAAGGTAACATAAATATCCGAACACCCGTTCGTTGTAATCAGTCAATGTCGGTCCACTGTGCGTTTAATTTTTTTCTCGGATATGAAGAGTCAGCCTGCATGTGGACTTCACACCATAAATAACCAGGAAGAACCCTTCCCATGGACAACCACTCGTCATCGTCCTCATCATCCTCCTCCTCCTCTTTCTCCTCTTCCCATAGACAACCACTCTATCTGAAAGGATGTTTCGTGAACCTCCTTCCTTATCTTGAGAATCAATCAGCCGTAATCACGCAACAAGTTAAACTATCTTTTCCTGCCCAAACCGAAATGCTCGCATAATTGCCTGAATGCAGAGGATTCTCCACCGGTGGATGACGGGCAAGCAATTAAGCGAGCTTTTCGACTTGGGTAAGAAAAGAAAGTTTTCACGTATTGCGTGATTGCGGAGGATTCTCTAGAGGAGGGAGGTCAGGAAACATCCTTTAAGACGGGGTTGATATTTATCACTTGAGACTTTTTGTTACCGTTTAAGAACATTACGTCAGTGTACAACTATTACGTTCTGTGTTTAACTATCAGCATCTTCGCTTAAGTCCGACTATGACACATTGATTAATACCGTTCAAGTTGATGCGCATGTTATGCAACCGCTGTGAGCATTCGAATGTACAGACACTTGTTTCGTTATACGAGGGTCGAGTCGTGAGTGTCCAAAGTCTGAGAGGACGTTGTAAATGTTGTAAATGTTGTAAATGTTGTAAATATTTTGTAAATGTTGTAAACGAATGTTTTATTTGAATGTGAACTTCTGAAATTTAAACAGAGACCTAGTAAAAACAATGTGGGAAACAAAAGAACGTCATTGTAAACAATAGAAAAAGTTAAACAATACTCAAGTTACTCTTTAAACAATGACAACGGTGTTTAAGAAAATACGTAAAGATGTTTAAACAGTGACCCAGGAGGTACCCATCTTCAACGCGATGTCAGTGAAAGCATTCAATTTAAACAATAACATATATTTTAAACAGTTAAGTCACTATATTTAAACATTTTACGTATTATTTACATGATATAGACTTTATTTAAACCGGTAATCGTTATGTTAAACACTATATATATCTGTTTAAACATAAAAAGCTTGACGTTTAAACAGATACTCATGTCGAGCGATGACAATACGTCTTCATCGCGACAGTGGCATATATTTTTCCTTTTTTGCCCTTCTGATGGAGGGAAAAATACCGCCCAATCACATCACGTCTAGTCTAACCTCTATGCACTGTGAAATCGGATATGGCACATTGGTCGAATTATCTGTTCAGAGGTGATCGTTGGGGCGAGATGTATTCAAACGTCGCGGAGTCGTTCAATGCTTGGATCAAGGAAGCTCGTCATTTACCGGGGACGAAAATGGTCGACTCCATAAGGTCTGCGAATGTTGGTTTACACTTAACATTTAGTGTTACCCTTTAAACATTCTCAATCTTTGTTTAATTACACTTGTCTGTCTTTAAATATTAATCCTTTCGTTTAAATATTTACAATAATGTTTAAACATGTTTACGAATTATTTAACCATCACTGTCTTTATTTAACCGTATTTGCAAGGTTCAAGTTGATGCGCATGTTATGTAACCGGCGTGAGCAAGCAAACAAATGGGAGACCTACTTATGCCCAGACGTACATTCGAAGGTAGAGATCATTGTTGAGGACAGCCGAAATCTTCGTGTTGGTCATTGTGTCGATGATCGTTACGAAGTGATCGACCAATGCAGCAACTCTGTAGATCTCGCCATCAGAACTTGTTCATGTCGAAGGTGGCAAGTTTATGGTATCCTTTGCAAACACGCTTGCGCTACAATAATGCAGACAGACACCAACGTACATCGATTTATTAGCGGGTACTTCACCGTCGACAATTACAAACTGGCGTACAAGGAAGCTATATTCCCCATACCCGACGGTGACGGGTCTTCGAGGGCGGAAATCGTGAGCTTCATTTAGCGACCGCTGACGAGAAAGCGACTGGGCGGCCTAGACGAAAGAGGATCGAGTCACAGCGTTTGATGTCCGCGAGTTACATTGCAGCTGCTGCCATGGATCCGGTCACGATCGACGATCTTGTAATGAAACCGTCACGACTAGGCATTGTAAATAAGCCCGAGCGATGGCGGGAAACATTGTGTATTGATGGGCAACTTTCCATATTTAAACTCTTACTCTTTACAACGAATTGAATGTATTTAAACGAGACATTGTTATTTTTAAACGGATACACTCGTAATTTGAAATATTTCAACTGATGTTTAAACGATATATGGTATATTTAAACAATTAAACGGAAATGTACACAATTACAACGTAAATTAAACAATGAAATGAAACTGAATGGAATTTAACCTACCTTACAATTGAAAACAAACAAAATTTACATTGAGATATACAAGTCATGTTATTCGAAAGCGAAAAACAATGAATTGAATGTCCGGGGTTTACATTCGAAAACAAAATTGACATTGAGATATACAAGACATGTTCTTCGGTCACAAATCTTAACCCGCTTGTGACGACCCCCCTTTGTCATGAGCAGCCCGGCTGCCCTCCCTCCTTAAGTATGCGGGTAACATATCTTAATCCGAGGTAAGGGAACGTCACTGCGATTGCTGCGTAACTTCTCACCCCAAAGTAATTGCTCGATAAACCGCATGACGTAGACGACGCAATTGACGCTTCCTTGTTTCTGGCGTGGGGTTTCCGTGTCGTGCACGAGTGGGTACTTTGCCGTCGCCGACTCGCCGAACTGCATATCGACACAATTGTCGAATAGATTCCGCTGTCGAGATATGCAAGTTGAGATTAAAATACCGATTAAATACCAAACACTATTAATCGGACATAATTAAAGATCTTACCATGTCCAACGCGTCTTTATCGTACCCCGGACATGAAGAATAATGCCTGTATTCTTGTTTATCATTGTCGAGAACGACGACATGGAAGTGGCCATTCATGATTATCGGGAGGATGACAATTTGAACTTCGTGCATGTTGCGCACAGCATCCCCGACCATAGCCATAATTGTTTCATGTGCGTCGTCCTGCTTTGACATAAAAAGCGCAAGCGATCTGGTGATGGAGGCGCGCTTCTTGTAAGGATATGGCTCTTTGCTCAGCGACTTTTGTCAAACGAAGATCATTTGGGAAGACCAAACTTGGACCAAATTTGGAAAGAAGATCGGGAGATCTTCGGTGACCATCTTTGGTGAGATGGTTGCGTGTGCCTTGGTGGGCGCGTCCCTCAGTAGAGGGTGACCTACTGAATTGACGTGAGAAAAGAAGCAGCTGCAGGCAGGAGAAGCTCGAGTAGAGTCAACTTCTATGAGGCGGACTAAAGGAACCGGGAAGGTTGAAGGTCGCAGATTCAGGTGCAACTAGCTAGAACTCAGTTATGTTCAGTAAAATAGGCTATATTGCAACTAGGTGTTGCAATATCTAACTTTGGAAGGTGTCCAAGTTAGAAAGCTGTGGAAAATTCTAAAAGAGGAAGGTTTATTTGGACGTGGGTGCGTCTATATAAGATATCCTGCTTGACGATTTAGGATGAGCCACCAAGTGAGAAGACCCTTTGGTGAGGGTTGAGGAGAGTGGGCATCAGACAATCTTAAGAGGATGTTCTTTGTCTTGAGAGAGTGAAAGAGCGTTATACCCTTTATTCTTAAAAATCTTTTAGTAGATTGTTTCTTTGGGCTTGGCTTCCCAGATGTAGCCAAGTTTGTGCCGAACTGGGTTACCAACTCGCATGTCTCCCTTCTCTTGCTTGATTGTGTGTGTATGTCCAATCTTCGAGTAAGTTATTGAGTGACTTATCTTACCACACTACCCACCGGAACCATCAGGTAGCACATTATTGTGACTATATAGTAACAACCCCAAGTGCGCTGATAAATTGGAAATTTTTTTAAAACAAATTAAATTCATGTACTAATAGCATAAAAGAAAATAAATAGAAGAATATGACAACCAAATAAATTATATAAAATAAATTACTTTGGTGTTTAAATGAAGATAATAATATCCAAAAAAAAATGCTAACATTCCATTTTAGTTTTGTGATTCATGACGATGACCCATTAACTCCAACAACACTGATTTGTGATGCGAGTCTGGGCATCTAATCACACTTTCTAAAATTTTTGGGTCTTTGATAAGGAACACAAATGCTTTGGTAAAAAGAGATTGTGGTATTACTATGTTCGTAATCATTTCCTATATATCAAAATGTTTAAGGGTCTGGTTGGATAAACAGAAATTATGGCATAATCCGTAGAATACGGCATAATTTAACATTTTCTGAGAATTATGCCATATTGGCTGTTTGGTTACTTATTTTAGAATATAAAATTATGACATAATATAGGTATTATGGCATAAAAAAATATTCCACTAAGAGTGGAATATTTTTTCATTGCAAAAAATCTCTCCCTTATTTTTGATCAAGCCACCAACCATCTATTCACCAATGGTCCGACCAACCCTTTGTGACCGGCCACCAGTCCGACCGACCTCCGGCGACTGGCCACCGGCGGTCCGGTCGGCCTCCGGTGACCGGCCACCAATCCGACCGGCCTCCGGTGACACATCGGTTGTCAACTGATGGTCTGGCTAGCCACCGGTCCACCAAAGGTCCAGTCACCTATCGGCTGGCCTCCGACGACCGGCCATCGATCGTCAGACAGACCTCCAGCGACCAGCCACCAGTCCACCGGTGGTCTGGTAGTCAATCATCCAGTCTTCGTAATTTTTTTTATTTGTTAACCAAACGCTCATTCTGTAAGATAAAATATGCCACAATTTCTGTAATAATCACTTGCACTTCCTTCATAATAAAATTATGACATATTTTTTTATTTTTGCGACCAAAGCAGGCCCCTAAGTGGATCCCCGATTTACAACACATTGTTCTAAAACGTTTGTGGGTCTTACTATGGTCGTGTTTGTTTTCTCCATTATTTTTGGTTGATTGAGCGAGGCATTAGCTACAGACTCAAGAGCTATGGGCAAGTCCGCATCTTCATGATTGTCACTTCTTCTACCTCTTTTCTCCCTAGATGAATTGAAGCCTCAAATTGTGATGGTTGATTTAGTGGTGAACCTTCATCTTGAACTTCATTGTCATGTGAAGTCATATCTTCATTCTCACACAAATTCTCCAAATTTGCTTCATTTTGGGAAACCATAAATTTAATATTATTGATTGTGCCACCTGAATAAGGGATACGTGATGTATGTCCCGAGTTTTGAAGTCTTCTTCTTCTCATCTCTAACGCAGTCTCGGCATGTTGTCCAATTTCCCTATCTTGCCCATAAAGTTGAACTTATTTTTCATAATTCCTAACACTCTCGTTCATCCATTTAGATGCTTTTGATTTAACCTATACATTTAAATATGTCAAAAACATATCATGTATGTAATCACATATATGTTGTAAGAAATAAATAAACTAACCTCAATGAGGTGTTGCCACATCTCTGGCTCGGCATTCAACATTTCCATTGTCGAACTCCAAGCAAATCCACTCATCCATTTTTGAAAATGTCATAGCATCGGGTAAATGGTCTTTTTATATTTTTCATGCGATTTTGCAATGTTTCTTTGTCTATTAGTTTTTGGGAAATTTACCCTTCATCTCATTCACTATATTATCAAATTCATGTGCAGTGAAAGTTCCCCAAACTCGGTTCCCCATTGCTTTGCTGATGCAAATATGCATCTATCAAAGCATCGTCCATCACAACGGTCCATATGCATGTGGTGTTCCCATCATTAGTGCTTGCAATTGTGCTTCTCTTTGACATTTTTCTAACTACATAAAAAAAAAAAACAATTAACAATGCTTATGATATTAATATGGTGCACAATGTAATTATTTACATTAGGAAAAAGTTAATATATATATTCAAGCTGTTAATTAAGAATTGTGCCAATTTCAACAAAGAGAGCGTCTCAAAGTAATAAAATAAGGAAACTATGTTTTAAAAACTATGTTAATATAAAATCGGAAAATGATAAAATAGGAGCTTAATATAAAATGCTATTGACCTATTGTGTTATTAACCAAGCTACCTTCATCACCAACCTAGCATCAAATATTTTGAGTCATCTCAACTCTGTTAGAAGATAGTAACAACAACAAACCTAATTCAGAACTAATCCTTTAATTTTGTATTTACTTACAATTTGTTCTTCTACTCCTAATAAATATAGGTCACAACCCAAATAATGTCAAAATATAGGTAAGGTACCACATTCAACCATTACTTCTTTACGGAATATATAATTAAAAAATATCAGACACATCCCATATAACCAAAGAATGTCAGACATATCCATATTCAACCATTACCATATTCAACCAATGAATGCCAGACATATCCCATATAATTAAAAAAAATTAAAAAAAATCATGCCCATTGTGTCATCTTACCATTACTACTTGAAGGAATATATAATAAATGGATGCGTGAAAGAAAATCATGCCCACTCAAACATAACAGTAATAAATACAAAATTTTTGGCACTCATTTTTGAATACAAATAATACTAATGCAAACAATTCATATCATTTTCAAATACAATTTTTTTTTTTTTGAACTCAAATAGAACACTAAGAATTTTATACCATACTAGGACACTAATGAATTACATCATTCAATATAATCTAGCCACATTTCCGCCGCTATTGCAAACCTAATGATCTCTCCTTGAATAGTTTCTTTGTTATTCTCCCCACTAACACGATGTTCTTCTCCCACTTCATCCCATAGTTTATTATCAACTTGTGCAATTAGTGTCTCATTGGGATTTACTTCCATTTAGTAATGCAAAATATAGCATGCAAAAATAATTTCTTTATGTGTTACTAAACCATAATGTGGCTTGATTGAACTTCCCACTATAGGAAAATACTTCTTAAGAACACCAAAAGCTAGTTCAATGGCACAATGCAATGACGCATGGCTAAGATTAAATAATTCATGTGGATTTTTTAGTAAATTTCTTGAATATGCCTTCAAGTGATATCGTTCTCCTCTATATGGTGTAATAAGTCCACTTCTTAACATAAATCCCGCATCAACAAGATAATATTTTCTAAAAATAAAATAAATGTTGTAATTATGTTGAGCATATATTTGGAATAGTGGACAACATTGTATTATGCTTATGATTACCTTATGCAATTCTTAGAGGATAAGGTCTATTTAATGCATTCTTTATTATTCTTAAATTAGATGATGCTCCTTTCCACCTAGGTAATACATACATGAATTTTAAGTCAAATGTGCATGCCGCTAACATGTTTTGTGTTGGAAAATCCTTCCTTCCACCTATTATAGAGCTTCGGCACTAGTAACTGTGACCCGAATATGTTACATTAATAGCACCAACACAATCCTAACATTAATACATTTCATATTTTATTTTAAATTGTTCACATATTTATAGTGAACTTACAATTAAATAATAATTTGATTACCTTGAAATATGGATAGAATCTATTAGTGTTGAATATTTCTGAAGGAATTTGTGATCTATCAGGTTGTGTTAAAAATTTACCCTCCAACTTTATCATAGCTTGCAATATGTTATGAAAATGCCAGAAAGTGGTCTCATGGGAACGCTGAAAAAAGACAGATAGTTCATGATGGGTAAAGTTATGACCTAATACTTAAAGTGTTTTTGCAAACTGCTCCTCGACTGATACGTGCAAAGTTGCTCAAAGACCACCATCTCTAACTATCATGTCACACAACCCTAAGAAAGATGAAGAACTCATTCTAATCATACTATGACATAAATCACTTGACAGCAAGTGTGACATTAATTCATCTCTTGCTCAGTTGCTTTCAAGCCGTATCTCACGTGTGATTTGACTTTTGTTTCGTCTAACTTCATTTTGGCATCACACAAGCCGAACAATTACGGCAATAACAACTTGAATTGTTGCTAAATGATGTAAGGTGCCCAATTTCATGACAAGACTATCCAACAAATGTCCTACGAGAAGCAATTTGCATAATGAGATTTTTTTTCTTCGTCCATCTAAGCTGAAAGGTTTATCTATGAATATGTGAATTAAATATATAATAAAAAAAATATTCATTCAGATAAAAAAAAAACATATCCTACAATGAATTTATAGTAAAGTAATAATTTTATTTAATCTGAATAATAGTTCAAATAGCAAATAAATACTTCAAATGTTGACATCAAACAAATTATAGCAGTAATGGAATACACCTGTTACAAAAGGCTAGAATAACACTAAAATAATAATAATGATTCCATAAATTTTATTTACAACTTTTATAAACAAGGGACTTTATTTATGAGCATAAACATTCAGAAAATGTTCAGCAATATACAGTAACTATTTTACTAAACATTAGTTTATTTTACTTCTAACCTACCATTTCGTGTGTTGAATTGGTGCTTTGCTTCACCAATACCAAAGAGTTTAAATTGGTCACATGGCTGACATTATGCAAGTCTGTCATATAACTCATCAGAATTGGTGCTTTGCTCCACCAATACTAAAGAGTTAAAATTGGTTACATGGTTGATGTTATGCGAGTCAAAAATATTTATCTATATATATACAAAGTTGAGATTGAATAGAATTTGGATGAAGAGAGACCAGATACCTTCTGAAGATGTGTGTTCATTTTTAGGATAAATAAAAGGTGATAGTAAGTGAAATTGAAGGTGCTGATCTTGATTTGTTTTATAGCAAAAATATACTTTATTTGAACGAAACTGTGAATTTAATCTTCTTTTGTTTATTAACTAAAATGCATCTTTTAGGTTTTTCTTCTAAAAAGTTTTATTTTGTGCATTATCTTAGGGTGTGCACTTCCTTCTTTGTTAGTTTCTCCATTTTACATTACTAGAAATTACATTCTACTTACTCTGATCAATGGTGATGCAATCGTTGCCGTTTGCAAGTGAAAAGTTAAAATTTATGTATAAATGCGCCAAAATGAACTCTTCTTATTGATTTGATTAATTTCATTGTATTAGTCTTCATACATTTGCCATCTAAATTTAACATGTCTCATTGATACCAAGCATCATCCAAATGTTCCTTATCTTGTCCTCTCTTTGTATCAGTAGCCTTATGAGTTCACTGTTGGATCACCTTCGGGCAAAGAAAGGAAGCGAGAATTTGTAGATAATGCAAATGGGCTTTATTCAGCTCAAGCTGCACCAAAGCCACCGAAAGCTTTGTACACTATAACTGAAGGAATGAAAGTTGGAGGAAAGGTTTGCTGTATAAATGCTCAGCTCAGCTTTTATTAGGCAAATACTCATCTAAAACACAAACTCTCAAACGACCATATTTTTTGAACTCCTTGATCGATTTCAAAATTGTGCAGAGAACTGTGATTGTTCCTCCGGACTTGGGTTACGGACAAAATGGCTTGAATGAAATTCCAGTAAGAGACGTTTGTGATTTCATTCACAATTTTGGTGAAACCTAATTTAGCTGCAATGTGCATGGAAAAGTAGCAATTTGGATCAAACAATGGCATTGACATTTAGCTAATTCTTGTTTATATTAATTCCTCTTAATTCGATTTGCAGCCCGGAGCTCCTTTTGAACTGAATGTGGAGCTCTTGCAAGTTATGTCACCAGCAACAGCAAAGTAAAAAGCCTTGTGGTCTTGATGCTGAATGCCTAATTTGCATTTGTGAAGTTCAAAAGGTTAAAAAAAAATGCAACTATTAATAGAAGTCTTATTAGATACCTCCTATATCTTACTACAACTAGGCAAGATATTATGTTTACTACAAGTTTGCTTTCCAAATTTATGCAAGAGATAAGTCAGAATAATTTTGGAGCTACTAAAAGGTGCGAAGATGTCAATAAGGCACAATTGACTTTGGACTTCTTTATAAATTATTAAAAGAATATAGTCTAATTGGCTATATAGATAATTATTGGGCTATTGGGCTAGATTCTTAGATTATATAAAAAAATAATTGGCATGTGTTTTCACTCTTGGTTCTACAATATGCACATGGATTTCAAAAAACCAAAATATTATAGCATAGTCTACATCTAAAACAAAATATGCCAGAGGAGCCAAAGCTACTTTACAAGCCATTTAGTTAAGAAGAATTCTTGAAGACATTGGACATCAGGAAGATGGAGGTGTTATATTGCATTGTGATAATGCATTAGTTATTGCTATGGGGAAGGAATCTAATGAGTTATCACCAAACTAAACACATTGCCTTTAAATATCACTTCATAAAGAAAGCTATCAGGAAAGGAGAAATTGAGTTGAAATATTGCAAACCATAAGATCAATTATCTTATATACTCGATAAGGCATTGCTGAAAATAAAATTAGTATTTTTATCTCAAAGAAATTATTAGGTTTGTAAAGGAGATGCATTAAGAGAAGTGTTGGTTGCCAATGCACATTCCTAACATGTTTATATAAGAATTAGAGTAGGTGATACCATAGTAATTAATATAGCTATAAAATGCTTTTCTTTGAATTATAATTTAGTTTGGGTACTAATTAATTTTCCTTAGAATATGTGGTAATTCATGAATAGATATAAAAGGTCAATGTATAAGTTGAAAGAAAGGTGAAACATTTTTACCAAAAGCTGAGTGAAAAAAGGTGCGGCCTCTAGTTTGGGAGCTCTACGTTTGAAACTCTATTCCTAAAACTTTCATTCTCTCATTCTCTATGAATTTTCAATTACCACTTTAAATAAAAGGAAGATGTATGGATGTTAGAGATATTAAAAATTAACTATAATTATTCTTTTTATTAGTTTTTATGATGTTTTGACTTATGCTATGTACATATCCCATATATAGCTATTCCCTTATATAATTGACTTCTATACTTGTATGGCTCTCTACAAGCTCTCTCTATGTAGAACTTCTCATGTATCATGATATATACATTGAAAATATGCATAATTTTCTCCATTTTTGATCTCCACTTTCTCATCATATATCATTCATTCTCTTCACTTTCAATCTACATTCTTTCAATAATTTTCTATAGCCGAGGAGTATAATGACAATTTTCGAGGTTCCTGGCAAGGGTGGAGCTACATGGTCAATTGTGGGGTCAGATTCCCAATGAAAATTTTAAAAAGTATTAATAGTAATTATATTATGTATATTTATTTTGGAAAATAATTAAATTGATCCCACTAAATTGTGAAAAATAAGGGTGAAAATACAATATTCAGAAACTTTTATGGGAATAATGTCAGTCATTATATAAATATTAAGTTTTAAAGAACTCACATTCTTTGATTATGTATTTTTATTTTCTGTAACAACTTTAGAAAACTTAAACTAACCACTTTTTGTCTTCTTCACTTTCAATCATTTTTAGGTATTTTCCCAAGTTTTTGCCCAAGTAGACGAAGAGGACTAATAATTATGGCAACTCACTCTCTTTTTTTAAAAAAAATTAAAATATTAAAAAAGGAAAGGTACTTCCTCTACACCTTTCAAACTAATCAAAGAATCTAATTAAACTCTAAAAACAATTTTAACGTTCAATCTTTAAAGTAAATTTTTAATAAAATTTCTTGATTTTGGTGGGTATGATCAACTTTTTTTTTTTTTTGAAAAAGTCGACAAGCGACAAAACAAAGGGAAAATGGGTACGGAGATGCACTAGTTACGGTGGCTTGACTAACCTCCTAGGGATAAATTATCCACTACTTAATAAATTTTTTGATTCCACCACTTGTGCCTAGTGTTTTTAATCCTAAAAATAGATAGAAAGCAGCTAGCGCATTTCTAGTGAAGGTTACCTATGATTTTGGCATCTTAACTTAATGAGTGCATGTTTATTTTGACTTTTGAACCTAATTGATGTATTTTTCTTGATCTCCGTCACAAATGTCGAATCACATAATGTACCACATGTTTGACACAATAACAACAACAAAAGCTAAACCAAGCAAATTCATTTTGACTTCTACCTACTTTGGTAAACCATCCCCAAAGTATTTCTATATATTGTATATATGTGTGTATATATATATATCTAATGAGTGGAGTTTAAGAAAAGAGACCTAAAAAACCCTAGCCAGCTATAGTGAAAGTAGAGCCAACAATCATGAATTGGCAATGTGTTGAAAGGAAAAGGTCAACATAAGGACATTCATCCACAACAGGAGCAACACCTCTATTCTCATGGCAAAGTTCAAGGGCTTTAGGTGAACCAAGACCTCTTAGCCTGGACCTTGGAATCCCCAGCTCTTCCACCATATAAGACTCTACAAATGAGCCCATTTGTTATCCAATTGGATAACCAGTTGCTATCAATGATTCAATCCCTCTTATTTGTGTTGAGAGCTGTTGCAATGTTAGGATTGAAGTCAAGCTAGCTACGTAACTAGACTGGATGATTAGCACCACAAGCAGCAATATGATGGTTTTAAAATAATCAAGTAGTTCTCTCCCTAGCGTACTCTTGGCATTCTCCTCTAGACAATTCAACAAACATAACAAGCCAATGTCATTATATATCATTATGGTTTTAAAATAATCCAAGTGGTTCTTAGATTTCATTTCACAAATACTGAAATGAATTAAGTAAATAAATACTTAAACTGCAAAAAAAACGAACATTTTTTTTTCTTTGTTCTTGTTTCTCTTACCATAATTTTACTAATTAATGGTTTAAAGGCAAGGGTGAAGCCTACTAAATCACATGGTTATTTCAACCTTTAAATTTAATGAATTTTTTTATTGATATAGATGCATGTGTAAAATGTGCTATATTTCTTGCTCCCTAGTCGCTATATAAGTTGGAGGAACCAAAACAAAACAAATACATATTTTACTAATAGGCAACAAACACCCCTCATTTAAGGAATTGTCAAAGAAACAGACAGGTACGGAGGTGCATCAATTAGGTGGCTTATAGACCTCCTGAAGAAATCCCCTTGTCTTTCAATCTTGGAAAGGTGAAACCACTGTTTCTCCCACAAGGGATTCACACCTAGGCAAGTGAACAGTATAGGAACAGTACTAGCCCAAGTGTACATTACAGGAACAATACTACCAAGGGAAGGATTCTAAAGTTGTCCTCCTAATTGCACCCAAGTATCATACCCTTAGACTATCTAATGGTTGACAAAAACAAAACAACTTCATCAAGTTGAGCAGTTAAAATAAACATCTTTTTCCACTAGGGATCAAAATGAACACTACCTTCTCCAATCCAGTATACCTCCAAATTTAGGAGTTAAAAGGTATAATTCCCTGAACAGTCTCTCTACATTTTCAAACTTACTCTTTCAGTCTGTTTTATTCGCTGACTCTTATGTATGTTGCCTTAGAAAAACAACACCTTGCATCGCTTGCATGACTTGTTTTGCAAGTGGTCCTCTTGAATCTAACTTTGATGCAAGCCAATATGTTGCAATCCAAATGTAACCTTTTTATATCATTCTTAAAGACTTTGCCACAGTGAGGATGGTCACTCCAATGATTTAGTTAGCATGTAGGACTATGATCCTAGTCTCCAGTTGTGTGACTTCAGCTAATAATGTGGTGATATCTGTCTGATTAGCTTTTGGAAGCAATGCAACTTTGAAAGAGATCTTACATCTTCTTTCAGTAAGCTTTCTCAGCTAAATCTGCAACGCCATTACACCCATATTCATCATCCATAAAGACGGCAATAACTTGTCTCCACTGGTAGTAATTTACAAAGTCTGACACTGCTTGCATTTGAAATGCATCACTTAGGCTTGTGCGGATGAAATAAAGGTACTGCAAGGAAGAAAATGTAGGGTTTGTGGCTGCAAAGGAAAGGAGTGGAACTTTGAGTTCATTGGCTACATGAGATATTATATTGGCTATGATTGAGCACTGAGGACCAACCACTGCCACAATGTGCTTCCCCATCAGTTTCAAAACTATGGAGAGAAAAAAAAACACAACTAATATAAATACACATTTGTCAATATTGGTTTATGTTTCTCAAATAAAAAAAAATCTTATTTTTTATTTTTACAAATGTGACAAGAACTATCAGGGTGGCTCGTGCTTGTCAAGGGTATATGCATGCATCGGGAATTAAACGTCCAACTTGTGCGCCCTTTCCTGGTGAGATGGTGTGTGGGTTGCATGCCCCATACACAACCGGAGAACCATTACCACCATTGCGTCTAGTGGGATGACACACCCCTTCCGTGTGTGTACCGCAAGTGCACGGGTTGTCGAACTAATAAAGTAACCTGGTGAGTGGATAGTCGCATCCACAGGGAATAGAGCTCGGAAACACAAGTATTGCTTTTTAACTATAGTGAAAACCAAGTTGTGAGTTAAGTGAATAATACCAATACAAATGAAAATAAAGAAAAGAAAAGAGAGCGCAATAGGAATAAGGAGAGGCAATCAATCGAAAGATAGGGCACCCGGACATTGCTCACCCTAGGATTATTGTTTCAAGTGCAGGACTAATCATTATACCTCCTAATTAACGTTTAATGAGTTGTGGAAATCTAAAGACACGATCCCAAACCTAAGGTCAACCGTGACTAACACTTACACTATGCCCCGGTGGAAAAAAAATACTCTCGACGCCTCATACTGTATAGAGTTTCTTGAAGCTCTAGGAATTCCAAGCGATAAACCCTATTCTCTAATATAGATCTAACCCTCTGGTCCAGGCGAAAGACCTCTAGTTACAATTAAGCCCCAACACTAAGGATTACTTCAACACTTCACTTTATTGCTCGCGCAACTAAGCCCCAGTGGAGTTTGTCTCTTAGCACTTCACTCTATCATGACCGCAAATAACTCTTGGAATGTGGAGGTAGGATAAACCACATAGGAAGAAAAATGGGACATTCCACTACCTCTCGACTCACCCTCTTGACCCTCTCCAACCTTGTTTTGTCTAACCCTAATTAAGTGTCTCTCATCTACAAGGATTACCAAGATAGATTCTCAACACTAGTGTCACTCTAAGGGAAATCAATTCAACAAGCATTCAAGGTTGAAACTCAATTAAAACATCAATTAAAGAAGCATAATAAAAGTCAATGAAACAAAATCATCCTAGAGAAGTCCAAGCACCCACTAGGGGTTTAGCTCTCTCTAGAGCAATACACAATCAACAATGAAATCAAAGGTAAATGCATGCAATCCATAGATAAAACAACTTTGAATTCCATATCGATGGTCTTATGGAACCGCCTCATCTTTTCCAAAGGTTCCCTTGTCAAACCTAAGGCACATCTCGCCGAATCAATGCCGACGAAAATTACATAGCGCTCATATTGTGATACTGTCCGAAGGCTCTGAACTAAATGGTGTCGATGCTGTTGAAGCTAGAATAAGAGCGGTCAAACTTAAAAGAGGTAAGCATCTCCAGTGTCAATGAGCAAATAGCTGGCTCTCTAATCGATAACAAACGCCGCCAGCTACCCACTGAGAGTAACTCCTCCACCTCGTCTGTCATCTCGTCCCCCAACTGAATCTCTCTCAATGCACTCAAGTCTGGAAACCTCGACTGTACAAACTTGATGTTTGCCAATCGCTCGAACTGAGCCTAATGCTCAGGGATTGCGAACTCCATATGTTCTGTAGAGGGTTCACGAGGACGCTTACCAGTTGCCTTCTTCAATCTGAGGGTCATACCTACAAAAATAAAAAAGAATCGATCAAATCACACTTTAAAAACTAATTCTGCAGGAATCCACACAATCGTGTGAAAATTCCACACACCCGTGTGGCTCTTCGGAGCGTGAAAGCCACACTGCCAAGTTGTAAAAATTGTCCAAATACATTATGAAATCATTCTAAAATAGTTCTAAAGTCATTCATTAATAAGTCCTTGTGTATTAGTAATATGAAGTATTCTTTTCTTACATTGAGCATTACTTTTCTTATATTTTATCGCTTATACATGTGTATTTGTGTTCTTTTGGGCATATAGGGTTATGGAGACAATAGTGGAAGGAATGAGCCAAAAGTAGATCGTGGATGTACTTTGTTGATAGAATCTTGCAATGAACAAACGCGGAGATACAAGTTGTGCTCAAAGACGTGTGATTGTGTGCCAACCTCCATCGTGATTAAACAATACATGGCTCAGAGGGGTATAAAAGTAGTCACATTTGTGTGTTCCACCTTGTGCAATAGTAGCAAGACCTTTATCAATGTGATGTTTATTGAAGACGCAATGTGATCGACCGTATGGATGTATGCCCATTTATGTGACCTCGATGAAGAGTGTGGACTCAAGAATATTTTGGCGGAGTACAGTAGAAGGTACTGCAGCAAATTACTGTAGCAGTTGTTGTTCACAAACCTCAGAAAATCAGTTTCTTGGAGATTCACACTGGCGTGTGGAAATTCCACATGCCCTTGTGGATGCCCGATTCTAGCCCTATTTAAGTCACGATTTTAGCCGTTTTAAAGAATTTTTTCCCAATCTTTTGCCCATCTTTTTCTGATCTTTGGGGGCGCTCATGGCTAAGGTTTGGAGAGGCTTTGGAAAGGCTTTTGGAGTGGTTCTACGGCCTTCAACACCGCATTCTTTCAGAAGATAGTTATTGGGGAAATTTTCATCGGCATCGATCCGGCGAGGTGTGCCCTAGGCTTGATGAGGGATCCTTTGGAGAAGACATGGCTACTCCAAAACACCATCGATATGGACTATAAGGGGGTTTTACTTATGGATTGCATGTTTTTACTTTTGATTTCATAATTGATTGTATCTTGCTTCCTGGAGAGCTAAACTCCTAGTGGGTGCTTGGACTTGTAAACCCTAGGATGATTTTGTTTCATTGATCTTTTATTATATTTTCTTTAATTGATGTTATAATTGAGTTCCAATCTTGAATTCTTGTTAAGTTGATTTTCCCTTAGAGTGATACTAGGGTTGAGGATTTATCTTGGTAATCCTTGTGGATGAGTGACACACCATGTGGGTTGGACAAAGCTAGGTTGGAGAGGGTTGAGTGTGTGAGTCGAGAGGTAGCGGAACGTCCTCTTTTCCCTTCCGGTGTGATTTATCCTACCTCCGTGTTCTAAGAGTTCTTTGCAGTCACAATAGAGTGAAATACTAAGAGAGGAACTCTGCTAGGGTTAGTTGCGTAAGCAACAGAGTGAAGCATTGCAGTAATCCTTAGTGCTGGGGCTTCATTGAGACTAGGGGTCTTTCGCGTGGACCAAAGAGTTAGATCTAGATTAGGGAATAGGGATTATCACTTGGAGTCCCTAGAGCTTTAAGCAACCTTTCACAATGTGAGATGTTGAGATTGAGCGATTTCTCCACTGAGGCATAGTATAGGGTTAGTCACTGTTGACCTTAGGTTTGGGATCGTGAATTTAAGGATTTTCACGACTCATTAGACATCAGTTGGGAGACATATAATTGGTCTTGCACTTGAAGCAATAGTCCTAAGGTCAGCAATGTCCGTGTGCCCCACTTTCTATCGATTGTCTTTCCTCTCATTTCATTGTGTCTCTCTTTATTATTTTCTTTATTTCTTTTCTTTTCACATTGATATTGTTCGCACCACTATTGATTCATCTTCACCATAGTTAAATAGAAATTTTTGTGTTTCTGATCACTATTCTCTATGGATATGACTACCCACTCACCAGGGTACTTTTATTACTTTGACAACCCCTGCACTTGCAGTACACACGCAAAAGGATGTACCATTCAAAGGATGTGTCATTCACTAACCATTTATACATGAAATCGATACAAAATTGACCAAATAAACTAAAGAAAATAAGATTGGCGAAGAAAGAGAGGAGAAGAAGTTTACCGAGGTAATGTAAATCAAGAACTTCGAGAATATGACCAGAAAATGACTCTAGAACCCTTTAAATAGACGGAGAAGGTCTGGAAGAGGAAGAGGACGTGTTCTTTGGTTGTTTGGGAGTTTTAGAATGAAGAGGCGCGACTGGGTTTTATAGAAAAGTCACGGCTCTATGTGTTCTACACATCCACACGGGCGTGTGGAAATTACTCATGCCCATGTGACTCCCACAGAGTTGCTCACGGGGGCATACACACACCCCTGTGTGCTCTCAGGATAGCTCATTTTGCCTCTGAATGCATCCACGTGGGCGTGTGGAAATTATCCTCGCCCGTGTGCCCAAACCATAGGGGCACCCACACGCCCCTGTGACTTCTCTATTATCCCGAGAATTTGGCTAAGTGTTCCACACGACCCTGTGGAAATTCCTTACGGGCGTGTGGATGCTCACAGGGGAACTCACAGGGCACTCACATGCCCCTGTGTGCTCTCAGGATGGGGAAGAGGTCTCTACAGGGTTTCACACGGGCGTGTGGAAATTATCCACACCCGTGTGTCATTCACAGGATCATCCTCAGGGGCATACACACGCCCCTGTGTCTTCTCGTGATGGAGGCTTGGCACTCTACAAAGATCCACAAGCCCATGTGGAAATTACCCACGGATGTGTGACCGTCACAAGGTCGCTCACTGGGACGTTCATACGCCCCTGTGTCTTCTCGGGATGGAGAAGTTGAGCTCTAAGCTAAAACACACGCCTGTCTTGAAATTCCACACAGCCGTGTGTCTTCTGTGGATGACTCAGAAAAACTACAGACTCTACAGAAAAAAAATTCCGACAACACATACAGATATAGAGACTACAAATACAAGGAAAAACTGACCAAAGAATCATGGAAACAAGCTCAATCGACCTAAAAACTTTGCCAATTACAATGAGGCACACTAAAACACCAATAATCCATGAGAAAAACATAGTAATAGCATGTAAAGATCAAGACACCAATGCTAAAGCTCTTATTCATGCAAGTACTAAACCAAAACCTAGAAAAACAGTAAAGACTTGGGTTGCCTCCTAAGAAGCACTTATTTAACATCACTAAGCTTGGCATACCTGTCCTTACCTCACGGGGGTTAATGAATGAAGGTTGCCCTCTTACCTATAACTTGAAAGCACGATGAATATAATTTTTTTAGGGTAGAGGGGGAGTTATCAAGTTTGTTACCATACAAGGGTTCATCACCCTTACTCCGTGAATGCACATCTCCATTAGCATTAAGGTGCTTCTTGTGACATCTCCTTACTCTTTTTAGCTTTTGGATCATCTTCTTCATGACTCCCGAGGTAGGTTGCACCTTGTCCTCTAGATCAAGTGTCAAGGCTTATTCATTCTCCACTTCTTGATCTAATCACCCCTCTAATAGGTCCGGACACAACATTTCCTGCACATATTCATCAATTAACTCATCAGTGGTATCAAAAAAATACAAAGTATCATCAAAATCAAGAGAATGTCACATGGCTTCAACAAGGTGGTATGTCAACTTGTCATCTTTAACTCTTAATGTTAACTCCCCACCGTCCATGTCAATGAGAGCCTTGGAAATGTATAATAATAGCCTCCCAAGTATCAATGGAACCTCGGCGCCCTCGTCCACATCTAATACCACAAAATCTATAGGAAATATGTACTTATCGACCTTCACAAGTACATCTTCAATGATGCCCCTCGAATGTCTAACTGATCAGTCGGCCATTTGAAGTGTCATCCAAGTGGGCCTAGGCTCTCCCAAACCTAGTTTGTGAAAGAATGTTTAAGGCATGACGTTGATGCTAGCCCCTGAATCCACCAATGCCTTTTCTTCACCCAAGTTACCAATGTTGCATGGAATGATGAAGCTGCCGGGATCCTTTTTCTTGTTAGGCATATTTTTTGTAATACTGCCAAGCATGAAGCATCTAGGATCATAGATGCACTCTCCTCCAACTTCCTCTTGTTGGTCAAAAAGTCTTTGAAAAACTTTGCATAATGAGGCATTTGAGACAACGCCTCCACAAATGGGATGTAGATGTGCAACTTCTTGAATTGACCCAATAACTTTTTGTATTGCTCATCATTTTGGTCATTCTTCAATCTTGAAGGATAAGGAATTCTTGGCTTGTAAGGTGGGGGGCCTATCTCATTCTCTTTAGCTCTCTCCTCAACCTCCACTATCTTGGGTGACTCAACCATTGTCTTCTCACTAGGGGGCCTACCCTCAACTTCACGACCATTTCTTAAAGTGATCGCCTTCACATGCTCTCTTGGATTTATCTCCGTGTTGCTAAGAAAACTCCCTTAAAGTCTTTCCGAAAGTCACTTCGCAATTTGACCGACTTGATTCTCCAAGTTGTGCAACGATGCAGTGTGGTTGTGATGTGTGGCTTCAACCGATTGAAATCTCGTATCCGATGATTGAATGAACTTGGTCAAAGCCTTCTCTAAATTGGTCATCCGGTTCTCCAACCCTGAAACTCTATTTTCTATGTTTGGGGCTTGTTGTTGTTGTTAGGAACTCGATGGTGCCATAGCCTTCTGTTGCCCTTGATTACTCCAAGAAAGGTTTGGGTGACTCCTTCGCCCCGGATTGTAGGTGCTACTATATGGATTACCTTGACCTCTTATTGCATTTCTTACAAAATCCACCTGTTCCACTGAAATTGTACCACCAATAGCAATCAGGCAATCATATGAAGCGTGTCCTCCCCCATATCCAGTGCAACTCATCACTACCGCAAATCTAGGAGTAGTTAGAGTATCTAACTTCTTGCTCAATGACCCAACCTTGGCTGCCAATGATATAACCACATCAATCTCATGAAGTCCGGCTACCTTCTTCTTATCTTGTGTATTTCACTAATAATTGTTCATAGCCATCTCTTCAATGAGCTATCAGGCTTCTTCGGGGGGTCATGAGAACAATGTCTAAAGAAGTGGAGTATTATTTAGTGTTTTTAAGTTCTAGAAGTGAATACATTTATCATGTGAAAGATATAGCGACTTGGTAACCGTTGCTTGTTTTATAATATAACATCTGATTCATACTTTGAGCCGTTTAAATTCTATCTAATTCATCATACATGTACAACCAAGAAGTTAATTGGGTATGTTGGTCTGGGATAAATTTGGTGTTTTATGATTCACCCTATCTTTTTTGAATGTTATGCTAGTTGGCCTTTTAAAGATTAATGCATAGGTTGTCTGGTTGCCAATGGTTGCTCACATAGATTAAGTCTCCTGACCAAATTCAAGCAATATATTTTTTTTTGCATGTAACTTAGCCTTGATTTAGTAACATAACTGTTTTTGTCTATGTTGTTATGCATAAATTCTTTATTACAAGGTACTTGGAGCCATTGCTCTAACAAGGTTCATATTTAGGTGTTCTTTTCTCTATGTTTTAAAAAAATATATATATATATATATATATATTAATTTTGATACATTATATATGATAACTTGTATTATTGACATATGTGACAAGTTTTTTTAACTAAATTGACCAAGAGCCTTTTTCTCGTTTTTGTGTCAAGTTAAAATGTCTAAAATTGGGGTACAGGATCCATGTTTTGAAACTCGGGTTCAAAAAAGTTGCATGATACCTGAAGCATTTGTAGTAACTGCTCATCTAATAATGATGCTATATAACTGGTGGTGTTGTTTTTTAGTATGCATGCAGGAAAACTTTGTCAAAGCAGTAGATTGCAGCCTATTATGACCTTATATTTATTCGGAATCATCAAAACTCTTTATTATTTTTTAAAATTTATAGGTTCTGTTATCAATTTGCTCACTTTTAATAGATCCAAACCCGGATAATCCCTGGTTGCTAAGATCGCTCATATATAACAATAACAAAACAAACCATTGGTTAACTTCTAGTTCCTAGACACAGGAGTATCCCTGGTGCTATATATTGATGATAAACATCCACGGAGATACATCGTGTGGAAGCTAGTTGCTGTTCAAACTTCCACGGAGATATAATTCCTTGAGGCAATGTTGATTGGAAAAGGCTATAATGATGTTGTCCAAAGGTGTATAAGTTACAATAGTATATTGACCCCGTAGAGATTTATTAAATAGGCCAAACATTATATGAGGCAATTAGAATTCTATCATGTGCATGCCTATAAGATTTTCAATAATCAGATCAAGCTAATAAATCTAATTTGCTATCAACCCGGAAGGGGAGGGAGATGAAATCCTTCCATATGGGGCCCATGAATAATGAATCAACAATATGACTACAGTATTTATAAAATATTTTTATAGTATGTGTAAAGTATTGTTATACTATTGTAGACTCAAAGATTCTACTCTGAGTATGTTCAACGATGAACTGCACTAGGTTGTGGTTAAAAACATTAAATATGAAACAAGACCTCTTGAAGCATTGAGACATTAATAATCACTTGGACACCATGTTTCAATAAATTACCCTAGTCAAAATTAAAATTTACACATAATGATAGATAAAAAAAAATGAATGAAAAAGTACACACACATATGCGCATCCCTTCTATAAATACAAATTATATTGTGAGGTCTTATTATAAGGAAAAATTTAACAAATTTATATGATAATAAATTGACTGAAGATAGATATATGCATTAATACATTAATACATACATACATACATATGTATAATTAAAACTTTAAAATTTAAGACTGCAAATTGCAATCATATCTAGGATTAAGCAATTTTATAAGGAAACCTTTTATTTGTTAGAAATACTATTGAAATAAAAATTTATGGAAAAGCCACTATCCTAATAGCCAAGTGGTTAAAGTATTTGATTTTAATGCTGGAGGCAAGGATATGGTTTCTTTCTCATACGCGATTGATGTGTAAATAAAGAGGGTATGTGTGGTTTTTTTTATAAAGTGGATAAGTAATTAAAACTTAAAAAGGTACAAAGTACAGATATGAGCTAATACATGCAATAGAAAAGAAAAAACATAACATAGAAAGACTTGTAAGGATAGAGAGGATCTCCTCTCATGCTATTTATTATAGAAGGTGACAAGACTATGCATTAAACGGTGATGATGTGGGGACCATTATCAGGGTCGCACTCATCATGAGTGGAAGGCCCTGCAAACTATACACTCCTCTTTATGGCGGGGGTCGAGATGTCTAACTTCTACCTTTTGATATCAGGAGAGGTGGCTTATGCTAAGTAGAGACCTAAAATAAAATTTTAGAGTAAAGCCTCAAATTTAATTAGTGAAAATTAAAATTTGAATAATGGATAAACAAAACTTAACAAATTAAAAGTATAACAATATAAACACTATAAATGTTGGTAATTTATAATTACAAGAAGTGAATATTAGTTTTCTTTTGGAGAAACAAATACATGACAAAGCCATTACAAAAGATAAGAATAATGGAATAGAATTTTTAAAGAAGATATGAGATTATTTAAGTATTAAAATAACATATTTAATGTGTATTATTTTAAATTTTTAAAAGTTAGTTAAGATTATATAGCATTGAATATTTTTGTATTACCATAATTATTGGGGAGGCCTTCAATCTTTGAGTTTTTTAAATTATTATTGAAAAATCTAAAGATGAGGCTTTAAAAGGGGGCCTAAAGCGATTGCTTCACTAACCTTACCCTTGAGCAATCCCTAGCTATAGACACTCAAAAAAGGAACATATGATTTCAGAATTAAAAAAGAAAATGAGAGTATTTTAGAATTAGACATGCGTTCATGTCTTCCAAATTAAATTTGCCAAATAATAGCTCTAACCAACAAGGATCATGGCACCATGTGTGAAGGACGAAATCCCTTGTACTAACCATCCCATAAATCAACCATAGAAATCTTTGTCCCGTGTGCCTTTGGACGTGAATGAAGTGATCTCAAATAAAAACTCCAATAGAATAATAAATGAAGAGGTGGTTCGCAATTTCAGTTGCCCCATAATAAAGAATACAAGTGACTATTAGTAATCTATTGTAGCAACTACCAATGTGGTTATTTAAGGTAAGAACCTTGTTGCCCTAGAAGAGGCAATCAATTTTTTTTTTAATCAGGTTCTCATGATATGTTGACTACATCGTCTGATATTGCTATCCCCATCCCCGTTTTGTTCACTCCGCCTGTGCCTATGCCTAGTGTGATGCCTCCTCCGGTGGATCCAGATGATGGTCGTTTTAGGCAGATTTATCATCGCCGTCAATGTATACCACTACCAGATCTGCCCCCTCTAGTTGCCTCCCTGTACCATGCAGATCCATCTCTTGATCTTCCCATTGTCTTTCGTAAAGGCATTTTTTCTTGTACCAAACGTTCCATCTTCCTTTCTATTTCTTATGATAATCTTCACCCGTCCTTCCCCACCTTTACTCTTTCCTTGTCTGCTAAGTCAATTCCCAGGCACTACCACGATGTACGTCTGCTTCAACAATGGCAGATGGCAATAGATGAGGAAATAGAAGTCTTGAGATCTCCTGGTACTTAGGAGTTCGTGCCTCACCTTGCTGATGGCAGTGTCGTCACTTACCGATGGGTCTTCTCTGTCAAGCTCAAAGTCGATGGTACAGTTGATCAGTACAAAGCCGTATTAGTGGCTGGTGGTTTTACTCAAACTTATAGTGTCAATTATGCTAAGACTTTTTCACTGGTTGCTCTTTTGAATTCCATTCGTATTCTACTATCGGTAGCTATGAATCGATCATGGGCACTCTGTCAACTCGATGTGAAGTATGCCTTTCCCTATAGCGACCTAGTTGCGACAGTGTTTATGGAGCAACCTCCTGGGTATGTTACTCAGGGGGAGAATCTAGTTTGCCAGCTCAAGAAAGCGATCTATGGTCTAAAACAAAGTTCCCGTGCATGGTTTGAAAAGTTTAGTGTAATTGCAGTTGCAAATGATTTCCACAGATGCAATGTGGATCACTCTGTGTTCTATAAGAACACTTCATCTGGATGTGTTGTTGATAAGTGCTTGAATGAATGTATTTTATTATTATTATTATTCATAGCACTTTGCATGTAATTGTTGAATATATGATTGAATTTGTGCTTAATTCACTTCAATTTCATATTCAGGCTAAAATGAGGGCATATTGATCAAGAGGAACAAGTTTGAGGAAATTTGAGCTAATTTTGGAAAAAGAATAGAGTTTTTAGAGTGGCTTATGGGTGAGCATACGGGTGCCATTACGGGTTCTTTAATCCTCCTCCAAATAACATATTGTCAATTAGAAACAAATACATTTTATTATACTAAATTTCAGATGAAAGAAGAAAGCTAAACTATGAAAAAAATAGTCTCTCCGCATTTGTTACAAAATGAAGAATCACCGACAAATTCATCCTTCAATATCAAAATAGTGGCTGAAATCGTATCGGATGTTGTTAATCAATGGAAGCCATAGACTTGTTTATATTTAAAAAAAAATCACACATAATACATTTCTATGGACTTGTTTATATTTATATGAAATATAAATACATTTCCCCCAAACTAGATATACTAGTATTTAAACAAGACAACAAGTTCTCTCACAATTCAGTGTTGTTCTATTATGGCTGAAGCATAAATCTCATAGCAAACATCCAAAAAAATCACACGTATATAATAAATTCTACATCAACTAATTCATTTAATTATTCACTTTTACCAAGTCTTTAATACCTATGTGGTTGCAATTACTTCAGTCATCATTGATGAGAGTGCATCATCTGGGGCATTTGTCATTTTCCATTCCAGGGTTTTCAGTTTTAGATATGCCTCTGTTGTGGTTGTTTTATATGTTGTGTAATAGAATCACATAGTTGTTGCTTTCTTGTTATGTGCTTGTTTTTTAAGCACAAGATGTGTTGGGATCTCTAATAAGGTATTGATTTGGAAAATGGAGGTCTGATTCGAGTGATTTTATATTTTATATTTTATATTTTATTGATCATGCAATGAAACACAGTATTTCATAGATTAAAATTCAAAGGTTCTCTTCCTGCTATTTTGTTGTATACTAATGTTTGTATCGAAGATGCTGAAATAACTTTGGCTAAACTAATTGTCTTGTGAAGCTTTGATGTTTGTTAGACCAATCAAAAATTTTATTAAGGGAAAGTTTTAAGTGGATATACTTCTAAAAAAAATACTTTCATGATTAAAATGTTGATTGTTTACAAGATCAATTTGTAAGGATAATCAAATTTCGTTATAAAATCAAATTAATACATATTCAAGCTTACAGGCTCTTATCATACATATTCAAGCTTCAATAACACTAGTAATCCTGTTGGATTAATGTAATGCATCTAAAATCAATGATTTCACATTTCATTGCCAAGTGATATATATTAAAATCATGGCATAATTTAGACTAGTAATCCTGTTGGATTAATGAAAGATTGAATGCAAGCAAGATGATTACCTAATATGGCTGGTAGGTGAAGAACAACAGTGATTCAGACGAGACCAATAGCACTAGCACAGCAAACAACATAAATTTTTAAACAAAAAAAAAAGACTAAATCAGGGAATGACTCAAGAGAAAACACAGACCTGCTCCAACGTGACTCAAATAAAAAACCCAAGAGATTCCAAGGAGCGCCATTAGAGCATGACTGGAATCAAACAAAGAAAACATAGCGTGAGGCTAAGGACACACGATCTGTTGGGGCACACCGCTGAAATACAAGTTCCAGAGCCTCAATATCGCCGGAGGTCAGGGGGAAGGAAGAAGGAGTGGTGTTGCGCTTTCTATCAAAGTCTAGGGTTGTGGCTTCAGATCCTGTTTATTGATCCAAACAAGGTCGTGATAGGGTTTAGGACTCACTAGTAGCGGTGCGGCGAAGATCAGCACCTGACAACTAGTGGCAGAACCAAAGGGGACGAACGGGGGCTTCACACCCCCCCCCCTCGGCACTAGAAAGGCAGTCGTTATATGCTAGCTTCTCCGGAGTTGTCCAAGGAGAAAGGCTGAAAGCCCCTCTCAAGCAAAAAAAAAAAAATCAATGGAGTTCTTCGGCATCTTGGTATCTCTCCGTCGGACCGTCGCCTGCTGGCTCAACTGTGGCTCGGGTCACCAGCTCCGTCATGCACTTTACTTCTTTTGTGATGAGATGAGATGATCTCTTGTGGGGTTGAGGGCCAAACTATCTACCTATACATTAATACATGAGAGAATGTATATGACGAAAGTACCTTTAAATGTTGGTGATTTAGTGGGGATATTTTGATCAAGCTGATTTTAGCATTGGTGGAATGATGCAGTGGTGACACGTACGTAGTGGCATGGGAAGTAGATAAGCCTGAGGATAAGCTTATAATAAAGAATTTAAAATTACTTTACTGGTTAATTTTACCAATATTATTTTCCGTATTTGGTTAAATTTTTAATTCTAGATCAATTAATATATTTGATGCTCAATCGGATACCCTTTGACTAAAAAAAATTTAATAATTCAATAAAAATAATTAATATAAAGAATAATGTTTAAATTTTCAAAATATATTGTTAATAATTCATTTTAAAAAAATTAAGGTAAAAATTTAAATTTTCGTAAATAATTTGACAAAATTATTTATTGCTATTTGTTTATGATAATTAAATAAAATTTTTAATTTAAAGGAGATTAGAGGTGATAGTTTCAGTGGGTTAGGTATGTTTAGAATAGACACTCAATCTCACAAGAAATCAAACACACACATGCAAGAGAAAAAAGATAGTAACCCAGTTCGGCACAACCTTGCCTACATCTGGGGGGCCAAGTCCAGAGAAACAATCCAGTAAAGAGGTGATAGAATAAAGAGTACAACAGTCCCTTACTCACTCAAGACAAAGAATACCCTCTTAAGATTGCCCGATGCCCACTCTCCTCAACCCTCACCGAAGGGTCTCTCACTCGTGGCTCATCCTAAATCTTCAAGCAGGATATCTTATATAGATGCACCGACGTCCAAATAAACCTTCATCTTTTAGAATTCTCCGCAGCTTTCTAACTTGGACACCTTCCAAAGTTAGATATTACAACACCTAGTTGCAACATGGCCCATCTTACAAAACATGACTGAGTTCTAGCCAGTTGCACCCGAATATGCGGTCGTTAACCTTCCCGGTTTCTTCAGTCCGCCTCGTAGCAGTTGACTCAACCCGAACTCCTCCTGCCTGCAGCTGCTTCCTTCCTCACGTCAATTCAATAGGTCACCATCTCCCGAGGGACGCGCCCACTAAGGCACACGCAACCATTTCACCAAAGATGGTTACCGAAGATCTCCCGATCTTCTTTCCAAACTTGGTCCAAGTTTGGTCTTCTCAAATGATCTTCGTTTGACTCATGGAAATATTGTTACTAAACTTGATATCATCTTCATCCAAGTCTAGCATTCAATATCTTCAAGCATGATCTCCATCATCCATGCTTGGATCTTCAAATCTTTAATCATATCTCATGTAATCTTCAATCAATCTCCATACATGATTAGTCTCCATGAATAACTCCGCCCATAATTAGCTCTTAAATCATCCTTCAAATTGTATTGCTAAATATGGTCTTGATAATATCATTGGCTTGTCCTTGCCTAACTTAGTTTGTGTCTTAAAATACCTTCACACCAAACTAAGTTCCATGCAATCTTCATGATGATCTTTTATTCTTGCCAATAATAGAATATTCCTTTCTTTAAAATAAATCTTTCGTAAAAGGAGTTTACCAAAGATATGATTTATCATCCTGGATCTTACCAAGGATATAATGCAAAGGGATGACATGGCAAAGGAAGATGGCGTGGTAATGATGACTAACTAATTTTGTCATCCCTTGGCACTTTTCATATAATGCCAACTCAAGTCTTCAGACCTAACAAGAGGCACATAAGCATTCATTAGTTCCTTAGAAAAGCAAAGATACATTTATTAGTTTTCCAAAAAAAAGGAAGACTGTTTAATTTATTTTTCGATTAGGTTGTATTCTAGCAAAAGTTTTACATTATTATTGTTTGGGTGGGGAAAAAAAGTTATAAGATTGTGTTATACTGTATCATTTTTTTATCGTTAAATAAAGTAGGGTGATAAAAATAAGTATGCTCGCTCATATATTATAGTATTTTGGGAAGTATTGTCTCGAATATCTTTTAAATTGAGAAAACTGAGTTCAAATGTATAAGTGGAATAGATGATGTGCAATATGAACTTTTCCAGCAACATTCTTGGCAGTTTCACCAACCACTGTTAATAATGTGGTGAGGCAGTCAAGGATAATATTAAAAAAAATTATATATTAGCGGCACCATAATCATCACCCTTGAACCTCCACTATCAAGGTGAATTTTCGATAATGAGGATGATCAAGCCTAATGAAGCAATATATAACTACAGTGTTATATCCTTACAATCTTAAAATAACAATTTTTGAATTTAATGATTCCATAAAATCTCATTATCTATTTAAATATTTAATAAATGTGTGAATTTATTCATTTTGAATTAAAGAATCCATAATATCTCATCATGTATTGGAAGGTCTATTTTTATACCTAAATTATTTATGCAATATTAATTAATAAAAAATATTAGTAAAACTACATGAAAAATCATTTTTAGAGAAAATTAGAGGGTATATTAGCATTCAATAGTTTTTGTAGAACTTAAAGGAAGCACCGAGCCTATCTCATGAAGCACCAACTCATAATTTAGCTCAATTTTTTTTCCCATTTATATTCAACATCTCAGGAAACTAACAAATTGTTATCTCTAATTTTAATAATGAATTTAAAAAATAAATAAACATCAAATTTTTAGCTTGACCTGAAGAAATAGAACCAAAAATAAGGGAGAGAATTTTTGCCAATTTGGTTTTATTATTCTATTAAGCAAGATAATGATATAAAAAAATCAAATAATATGAAATAATGATTAAATAAATGGAAATAAAAATAGTTATTTAGTTTTTTAAAAAAAACTCCTTTTACTTTGACTAATAATAGTTGTTGGACAATACATTCAATGATGGGAACTCGTTTCAAGAAAACTTCTTTATTTGCATAAAATATTTCTTTTATGCAAATAGATATGTGATGAATTTATAGGTATAATACCCAAATTGGTTCCTCTATTTTTCTTTCTCTTCCCTTTTGGTCCATCTATTCAGAAATGCTCTCAAGTAGTTTCACTACTCTTGAAAATAGTTTTACTTAGTCCTTTTTACTATAAAATAGGTTAATTATTGGCTATATTTTTCAAGAGTAGAGGGACTAGATGGGAAGAGATTGAGGGTAGAGGGACTAAATTGGGTCATTTTCAAGAATAGAGAGATTAGTGGAGCGCATTTCTGAGTAGAGGGACCAAAAAAGGAAGAGAGAGAAAAGTAGAGGAACCAATTTGGGTATTATACCATTTTTACAATGAAACTATCAAATTTTTTTTAATCAAGAATAATAAAACACTATATAAAACTATTGTATTATTATCAAGATATAGAAAGAAAGCAAAAAAGTTTTTAGAAGCTTATAATAATTAATTATCCTTCAAATTAAATGATTCAATAATTTGTAAAAAAAAAAAAAAACCAAGATTCAATAATATCTTATTTGAATTAATTTATATCAATAAAAGTTCCTTGAAAACAATCTCAGTGATGTTGCGGGAGAATTAAGTATCAAGATTGAGAACATAGCTATGATAAAATACTATTGCTCCCAAAGTTTAAGATTAATTGATCAATGTTCTTTCAAGCGATACCATTTGCAAAGTTATTTCTCTGCTTGTATGTTTTTTTAAAGTGTGTTGCATGGCTTGGATCAATAGTGTAAAATTGAATTAACAAATGGAAGAATTTGTATTCAATGGCACCATAAAAAAAAACATTGACCAATTGATCCTAAACGTTGCCAAAATGGGTTATATAAAGATGGAGAGGGTAAAAGTATGGTTGGTGTCACTCTTTAGAACCTTTGATGATACTATAATCAAGTTTGGTAAAGAGATGATCAAGAGAATTGAAACAATATATATAGTGTTATTCTATAGATAAGGAAAAAAACCATATAGATAAGAAAAAAAACAGATGATATATATTTTAGAAATTAAAATAACTATTTTTCAAATTGAAAGATTTTGATATCTCATTAATATTTTGAATTTATAATAATCTTTAACTATTTAATTTATTTTGATTGAGTTGGCTAACCATTATAAAATATCAGTTACTCATAAAATAAATTTAAAAAAGAATGTAAAATTAGGTTACTTGTTAAGTTTACCAATGTTGCTTTTCATATTTGTTTAATTTTTAATTTTAGATCACTTAATTTAGTATTTTTATGATTATATATTTGATTAATGCCCAATAGGATACTCTCTGGGTAAAAAAAATAGTTAATTAAAAATCCAACAAAAATATTTAATCAATTGATATTTAATATTATTAAAATTTTAAAAAATTACTAATAAATAATTATCTAAAATATTTGAAACAAATATTTGTTTATTGTTAATTAATAAAAAAAGTTTAGTCAAACCACCTAGAATATTGTTTTTGGTGGAAATTAGATGCACATTAGCATTCATTAGTTTTTTTTATAAAACCAAAGATACCTATATTTTTTTTTCCTTGGGTTGCATGTTAGCAAAGTTTTTATATTATAGTCTTTTGGGTATAAAAAAAAATTATAAAATTGTGTTGAAATAAATTAATTTTACCACTTAAATTTGATGCTTAAGTAGAAGGGATGATGTGTTATATAATTTTTTCAGGCAATGCCCTTCTTAGTCTAACCAATCATAGGTAAGAATGTGGAGAGAGTGTAAAGGATAATGTTAAAAAACTTATATATTGTCGGCTTTGAAATCTCTCTCCTGCCCATATGAATTTTGATAATGAGGATGATCAAAACCACTAAAACAATATATATAACTTAAGAGCTATTCTAAGGATAAGACAAAAACTATCTTACAATATTGAAAAATAATATTTTGAATTTAAATATCCATAAAATTTAATTATCTACCAACTAATATATGAATTTATAAGATTTTTTTTATAAAAGTAATAAAACAATATATGCACGAATAATATATCACGGATAAGAAAGAAGCTTGAGATAATCATCTTTCAAATTCGAAAATTTCATAAAATCTCGTTATTATTTTAAACTTATAATAATATTTAAATATTTGAAATATTTCTAATAATATGTACATATATATATATATATTTTATACTGAATTGTATATAAGAATTAAAAGTAAGAAATTAAATTTATGCATGATTAATTAATACAAAACTATTAATTAGTCATGGAAACTAAATTTTATAGCAAATTAGGGCGTATATTAACATTCATTTATTTTGTAAAACTTAAATGAAGCATCTAACGATTTTGACCAAACTCTCATGCGGCACCAACCCATAATTTAGCTTCAATTTAGTTGTGGATTATTATTATTATTATTATTTCATTTATACTCAATAACTTAGCTAAATAACAAATTGACATCTCTAATTTTAGTAATAATAGTGAATTTAAACAAAAAACAAAAGAAACATCAAGTTTTTACCTTGAGGTGAAGAAGTACAAGTAAGAGATAGAATTTGCCGATTTGATTTAATTACGGTAAGATTAATCTTTTTTACAAGGTAATGATAATAAAAAAACAAATAATAAGAATTAATAATTAAGTAAATGGAAATAATAATACTTTTTTATTTGTAGAAAACTCCTTCACTTTGACTAGTAATAGCTGTCACTTTCAAAGAAAAATAATTTATTGAATAAATAAAATTTTTTTAAAAAAAATATCTATGAAATTAACCTTTAGAGTTTGACAAGTACAAATTAGGCCCAAAAAAGGAATAAAAAAATATCAAACTTGCTACATGCCTGATACCGTTGTTTGATCAGAATTAAGACATTTTCCATGTATAAAATGGAGTTAAATAATGTTTCATTAAAATTAAGATTTGAGAATAAAATCACAAATAGTTCTTACTTGAATTTCATTAATGTCTTTCTAGTCTATGATCCAACTCTAGAGAATCAATTATAATTCTTTATACAATTTCAAAATTGATTAAGGATTTCAAAAACTGTCGCTGCTTGAGATCTATGCTTTAGAGAAGTATTTGACTAAAAAAAGAAATACAAGTTAACCATTTCTATAGCCAACCCTCGTGCAATTTGAGATGAAAAACTCGGTTTTGTAACTTTAATTACCAACGAAAAAATAATAAATAGTTTTACTTAAATACAACAACCAAATTAAATTTTTTAAATTATAATCAAAGAATCATCAAACTGGAAAAAAGGCAACGGTTGCCCACACCCAACAAAACCTTAAAACATTTTCCTTTCCAATTCCCCAAACTCAATAAACTATCGCAAAACCCTACCAACTCACTCAATACTTTTATCAATCAACCCCTTTCAAAACCTCAACCAAGTTTCTTATATAGCAGTATCCACAAAAAAACAGAAAATATATACTTAATTGACAAATGTGATTCTACAAAAGTACCTTTATTGAAAAATGAGAACTTTCCATCCTATCAAAAAGGCATTTTAGTTATTTGCATATGTTTGTAACTTGACATTAATCAGTACAAGGCTTTGTTAAGATTTTTTTTTTCAAGTGATATCACAATATGTTTGGTTTGCTTGGAGAACTTGAGAGTGGAGAGGTTTGTTTTTTTCTCCTAGAAACATTTTAAAGATTTATTAAAGAAAATATTTGGAGTATTTGTTAAATAAAATAAATGCATCACAAATTAAGAGTCAAGAACTAATATATAATATGAAAGTATTTTATTAAGAGGCACAACTTAAGAGAGATATGCGTTGTCTAAATCCATTGTAACTTTATTTTAAAATATTTAATAATTATTAAAAATAAATAAAATTATAATAAACAAAAATTTAAACATGTTTGACACCCATAGCCATGGCTGCATATATAAGATCTACTCAATAATAAAATAAGATTATTAGTTATTTATGAGATAATATTTTTGTCACTAAAAAATCAAGATCTTCATATGGAAATTTGTTTGGAAAAATAAAAATCAACATATATTATAGTATTTCTAGAAGTATTGGCTCATGTACACTTATTAACTAGAAATAACTAGTTTTAGATGATCAAGTGTAAAGGATGATGTACAATACAAATTTTTCAGCAGCATCATTGATAGTCTCACCAACCAGAGCCGGCCCTAGGCATAGGCCACCAAGGCCTATGCCGAGGGCCCCACAATTTTTGAGGGACCCTCATATAGAATTTTTTTCAAAAATTATATTTACAATGTTTTATCTACTATTATCCTAATCTCATTTATTATCTTAACCATCAAATTATTGTTTTTAAAAAATTTAATTTTTTTAAATAATAAAACTTAATTATGATCATATTATATTTTTTAATGATAAATAATTGTTTAGGGGCCATATTTTTTAAAATATATTTAAAATTTTATTTATCATTATCATATCTACATAATTATAATTTTGTGAATCTTAACTACTTTTAGTTTCAAAACTATAAAGATAATATAAATTTTTGGGACTCACAATCTTTTAGGGCTCCACAATGCATGTTTTTTTTTAAAGCTAAAATTTGCATTTACTATTATCAAATCAACATAAATTATACGGTTATGGTTTTGAAAATTTTATTTTTTTAACTATAAAACTTAATTTATCCTAAAATCTAATTTTTTAGGACCCACATTTAAAAAATTATATTTGTTATTATCATATATATATATATATATATATATAATTATATTTATAATCTTTAGAATCTTAACTATTTTTTCCCAAAACTATAAAGATTATATTAATATTAATAAATTTTTGGGACTCGCAATTTTATAGAGCCACACAATGCGTATTTTTTTTAAAATAAAATTTTCATTTACTTATTATCTATGCACATAAATATAATCTTGAAAATTTAATATTGTTAAACCATAAAATTAATTAATTTAAGATAATATACAATGTGTAATAAATTTAGCTTTTATGATATTGAATAATGAACTTATTGTTAGAATCATTGTAATTTTAACATTATGATTGTAACGTTAGAATGACTTTTAGGCTTCCAGCATTCTACTTTTTTTTTTTAAAAAAAAATATACCTTTATGAGTCTATAAAATATAAATCTATCTAAGGTTAAACATGCCTTTTTCACAAAAAGAAACCTTTCATTCTCGTTTGGTGACAAATTTCCTATATTGTTTTTTTAGTATTTCAATCTCAATCAACATTTTTTCTCATTCGTAAGGATATTGTGTACAAGGAAAAGAGGTATGGTTTCAATTTTATTTTGAAATTTTTTTATAATTTAAATACTCCTTCCGTTCTTTTTATCTTCGTGAATAACCGAATCTCACATACCAAGAAAGTTGGTTATTTCACATTATTTAATATAAAAATAGTTATATTTCCAAAATTACCCATAATTTATATGTTCACAGTTCTCTCTCATATTAAATTTCAAGAGAGGAATTGAATAGAGTGTTTGGGTAATTTTGGAAAAAAAAATAATAAATGCTTCTTGATATTAAAAAATGACAGATAAAAAGAACGGAGGGAGTACATTGTTTCTTATTTTTACTACATTAAGGGGTTGTTTGGTTACCTGCAAGTAGCTGTAATGTAACTTGTTTTACTGTTTGGTTTACTGTAAAATCAGTTTTACATGTAAAAAGTTTTGCAGTTTTGTGTATTTTTGCAGCATTTCAACTTACAGCAAATTTTGCTGTAAGTTGAAACGCAGCAAAACATTTGGATTAAAATCACCATTTTTCACTCTCCACATTATGCATTAAAAGAAAATAAAAACTTATAGGGTATTCAATTGTTAACATAATTAAACTTATATTTATTTATGTTTTATTAAATTTGTTTTTTTATTTAAAATATACCAATTTGTATTTAATTTTAATTACAAAAATATTTTTTCGTATAAAATTAAAGAATTTTATATATTTTTAATTTAATAAAATTATCATTAAATTAATTAATTAATTAATTAATTATTTTTACGTTACTGTTAAGAGTAAATAGAGAGAGTTAAATTAATTATTTAGAGTTAGTGCTTAATTATTTAAGTTTCTTATTATTATTTGGCTTAGTTATTTAAGTTTATTATTATTATTTTTAAATGTAATAAATACTTCATTAAATCAATTAATTAGTTAATTTAAAAATTAAATTAAATTAAATATAAGATTTTAGTTTAAATTATTTGTTTTAAAAATGTATTAAATAATTAATAATAATACTGGATAATGGGGGTAATCTCACCCTCCACTTACATGGTGATCATATCTTCTAACTCACATCAAACCAAATAAATTAAAATTAATGCAACATTTCCAGTTACAGCAAATCAAACAACAATGATGTAAATTGAAATGTTACATTTTCACTTACACTGTAATTTCACTTACATGTAACTTCACTTATAGACAACCAAACAACCCCTAAGTAGTTGATAGATTTTATTTTTATTTTCTTATAGTGGCCGTGGATTTGTGAAATCGTGGAAACGTGGAAAAGATCATTGCTTTAATAAAAATATTTTTAACTTTATATTATATCTTAGCAATGTGGTGAGATTGTTAAAGATGATGCTGAAAAACCTCATATACTAGAACTTCTTCACTAAGGTGAATTTTGATAATGAAGATGATCAATACTAATGAAATAATATATATACCTAGGTTGTTATCCTAGTAATCTTAAAATAACAATTTTTTGAATTTGTAGATCCCATGAAATCTCATTATCCATTAAATCTTTGAATTTATTCATTTTAAATTAAAAAATCCATAATATCACATTAGTTATTGGTTTATCTATTTTTTTTAAATTATAATATATTATTATTATTATTTTAAATTTATACTAACATTTAAATATTTGAATTATTTCTAACAATATATCTATATATTCTCACACAGTTGGATATAGGAATCAAGAATTTGGTCAAAACCTAATATTTATAAAATAAATTTAAGAAAATATTAAAATTAGATTCCACTCCTTAAATTTCAGTAATAAAATAATATATAGTATTATTATATGAATTAAAAAAAAAAAGAAATTATGTTAGATTTTCTAAATTACCGTTTTTCAAATCGAAAGATATGATGATATCTCATTAACATTTTAAATTTATAACAATAATTAAATATATAAATTTTTGTGACTGAGTTGGGGTATAGATGGTCAAAATTTTGTTATTCATAAAATAAATTTAAAAAAAATGTAAAATAAGTTTACTAATCAAGCATTCAATAGTTTTTTTAAGAACTTAAATGAAGCATCCGAGCATATCTCATGAAGCACCAACTAATAATTTAGCTCGAATTAATTTATTTTTTTAATTTATACTCAATATCTCAGGAAACTAACAAATTGTTATCTCTAATTTTAATAATGAATTTAAAAAATAAATAAGAACCAAATTTTTAGCTTGACCTGAAGATAACCTAAATAAGAGAGAATTTTTGCCAATTTGATTTTACTGTGGTGAGATTAATCTATTAAGCAAGATAATGATATAAAAAAAACAAATAATAAGATTTAATGATTTAATAAATGGAAATAAAAAAAGTTCTTTATTTTATAAAAACACTTTTACTTTGACTAATAATAGCAGTCGGACAATACATTCAATAATGGAAACTCGTTTCAAGAAAAGTTCTTTATTTGCATAAAATACTTCTTTTATGCAAATAGTTATGTGATGAAGTTTTATAATGGAGCTATCAATTTATTTATTTATTTATTTTTTTTGAATCAAGAATAATAAAACGATACATAAAACTATTGTATTATTCTCAAAATAAAGAAAGAAAGCAAAAATTATGTTAACACCTTACAATAATTAATTATCTTTCAAATTAAATGATTCAATAATTTGTAAAAAAAAAAAAAAACTAAGATTCAATAATATCTTATTAATTTATATCAATAAAAGTTCCTTGAAAACAATCTTAGTGATGTTGCGGGAGAATTAAATATCAAGATTGAGAACATAGCTATGATAAAATACTATTGCTCCCAAAGTTTAAGATTAATTGATCAATGTTCTTTCAAGCGATACCATTTGCGAAGTTATTCCTCTACTTGTATGTTTTCTTAAAGTGTGTTGCATGGCTTGGATCAATACTTTAAAATTAAATTAACAATGGGAAGAATTTGTATTAAATGGCACCATACAAAAAATATTGACCAATTGATCCTAAATGTTGGGAAAATGGGCTATATAAAGATGGAGAGGGTATAAGTATAGTTGGTGTCACCCATTGGAACCTTTGATGAGACTATGACCAAGTTTGGTAAGAAGATAATCAAGAGAATTGAAACAATATATATAGTCTTATTCTATGGATAAGACAACAAAAAAAAAATAGAAATTATATATCTTAGAAATTAAAATAACTATTTTTCAAATTGAAAGATTCTGATATCTCATTAATATTTTGAATTGATAATAGTCTTTATCAGTTCCGCAGGGGTAGGTGTGTAAGGTAAACACTCAATCTCACAAGAAATTAAAACACACACATGCAAGAGAAAGAAGACACACAAGTTGGTTATCCAGTTCGGCACAACCTTGCCTACATTTGAGAGGCCAAGCACGGAGAAACAATCCACTAAAAGAAGTGATAGAATAAAAAATACAACAGTTCCTTACTCACTCAAGACAAAGAATACCTTCTTAAGATTGCCCGATGCCCACTCTCTTCAACTCTCACCAAAGGGTCTCTCACTCGTGGCTCATCCTAAATCTTTAAGCAAGATATCTTATATAGATGCACCGACATCCAAATAAACCTTCCTCTTTTAGAATTCTCCGCAACTTCCTAACTTGGACACCTTCCAAAGTTAGATGTTGCAACACCCAGTTGCAACATTGGCCATCTTATTGAACATGACTGAGTTCTAGCTAGTGGCACCCAAACTTACGATACCTTCAACCCTCCCGGTTCCTTCAGTTCGCTTCGTAGCAGTTGACTCGTCCCGAGCTCCTCCTTCCTACAACCACTTCCTTCCTCACATCACTTCAATAGGTCTCCTCTCCCGAGAAAACGCACCTACCAAGGCACATGCAACCATCTCACCAAAGATGGTCACCAAATATATCCCGATCTTCTTTCCAAACTTGGTCCAAGTTTGGTCTTCCCATGTGATCTTCATTTAAATCATGAAAATATTGTTACTAAACTTGATCTCATCTCATCCAAGTTTAGCCTTCAATATCATCAAGCATGATATCCAATCATCCATGGTTGGATAATAAAATCTTCAATTAATTTTCAATCAAACCTTCATAGATGATTTGTCTCCTTGAATGGCTCCGCCCTATTTAGCCTTCTTACTAACTTTCACTCTATGATGATCTTCTATTTTTGCCAATAATAGATTATTCCTCTTTTTTAAAAACTAGATCTTTCCTAAAAGGAGTTTTACCAAAGATATGATTTATCATTCCAGATCTTACCAAGGATAGATAAAATCATACCTAAGATAAAACTTACCCTTTTTGATGAGACCCTTTTACCTTGTTCTTCCTTCCAAAAATAGTTCTTTTCCAAATGATCCATTGAGAGGTAATTTTTAAATTATAATCTCCATCATGATTTTCTAGCACTCATATCTTCATATGCCATGTCACCATGTGTTAGCCACATCCTCATGCTTGTCACCACTTCTTTTGCCAAGTCATCATTGTCACGTCATCTTTCTTCTGTCATGTCATCTCTTGAATTGTCATATAATGCCAATCCAAGTCGTCAGACCTAATAATTTCCCCCTTTGGCATTATTTGACACAATCATCTATTTCAGACTTCTGCCAATCCGATGCTAGTTACAACACCCTATTACAACATGTACTAGGATATAGATTTAACCAAACTGACTCAAACAGACTAATACACCATCTAGTTGCAACATTTCAAAGTACATGAATATAACTCAAACTGCAACTAGTGAGTTTAACAAATACATAACAAGATAACAATACTAAGTCGGTCTACAATCTTCTCCCTTTTTTTCGAAAATGATAGCAAAGGTCTTCTACTGTCTAATGCAAATCAGGTTGTAACTTCCTTGAGTAACTCCCCATGTATTTTGGACTGGTAGTTGAACAAACTTCCTCTTCATGATAAACCTCCTTCACATTTGTGCAAATGACATCAAGAAACAACATCAAATACCTGGCTATTTGCAGAGCCCTTTCAAACATGGATTTACTCCCTCTTTGTGGTTGATGATGCCAAAGTCTTTACTTTGTAGTTGCATATCTGGTTGCAACTCATCTTGTAACTCCCCTTTCTTTAGGACTTATTGGCAAATCTCCCCCTTTCATTTACCTAAGAACTTCTTAAATAATCTGCTTTTGCTTTGCAATGGGTATCAGTTCTGCAAAAAGAGTTCTTTGTCACCTCTCAAGGTCTTCTAGTTGATCCTTTAAGAGCTTCTCATATTCTTTTTCAATGTTGGGCTTAAACCTTCATCTTCTTTGTTTTGGCTTGTTGTATCCCATGTTGCAACAGGAACTGTGACAATTAGCATTATGCTGTCAAATATGAATTCACTTAGGTTGAATTTCTTTCCATCGAGTGCTTCAGAATCTTCACTAGTTTTCTTCTTCTTTCCTTTCCATGGAGTAGATGCCTTTTTCTTTTCTCTTCTTTATTGACATGTTGCTCTTCTTCATTGGCCTTGGACTAGGTGCTTATTCTTCAACTTCAACTTCGAGAATGATTTTCTTCTGGGATTTTTCACTACATTCTTCTTTTAGCTCCTGAGTGTTGACATAATCTTCTCTAACCTGCAAAGGAATATTGTTTGAACTATGTGAACTTTCAGGTGTTGCATCTGGTGTTGCAACTGGTGTTGCAACATAGTCTGAATTTTCTCTGGTTTCTCTAAACTTCTTTAATTCTTCAATAGCTTTTCTTGACAATCTCCTCAAGATCCCCTTTACTGCTTGAACACCCACTTTCAGATGTGTCCTCAAACTCTTGCTTTTCTTTTCAACCATTGGACTCTTCCCTTTGCCATCTTCTTACTTTCCAAACTCCATTTTCTTTTCTTCTTGAATTTCTTCAGAAATTTACATCTATTTACGTTGATTTTCTTCAGTTTTTATTTTGGTTGTAGCTGTTATTACATCCTTCTTGCTAGCTTCTGGGTTGATCTTGAAAGGTCCTTCTCTTTGAACTTCCATCTTCTTCTTCTCTCCTTTCTTGAAGATTCTAGGAAATGCATCTAACATCCATCCATATGGAAAACCTTGGATGATCTCTTCCTTGAATTTGATTATCCAACCTTTCTTTCTTCCTTGAACAACTCTGGTAGATGTTTGGAAAGCCATACCATGGGATATCTTCGTTCTTCCTTAATAGGTGCCGGTGCTTCTTCTTTCAAAGGAGTTAGTGCCACATATGGAACGATCACCATAGATAAATCTTTTGACACTTCAGGAGAAGAACTCTTTCTGACATCAGCTTTCTCCATGGTGTGTGATGATTTACTAGCCTTTTCTTGCTTCTTTGGAACTCTATGGGCTACACTTTTCATTTTCATATTAGTTTCCCTTCTTTGTTATCTTTTTTGTGAGATTTGGGATTTGAAAAATAGGGTTTGAAAAGAAAGATCCCATTTTTATTTTTGGAAAGTTGTAACCAACTAGCCATTTGTTCACATTGCTCTTTTAACTGTCTTTTATAAGCACCAAAATCATTTTCCTCCAAGATTTGTTTTTTTTAATATTTCTTTTTTCCTTCATTTTTTTTTGAAGAAAAACATAATCATGGGGGTTCAAAGCCTTTCACCCAAACATGTGTCTTCCCAAAATTTGACTTTTGAGATCCTCAGTCAACAATTTTATAATTGTAACTCACAGCATGATTTTTTACTGCATCTATCTTCTTCTTTTCGACACTTGATTTCATTGAGCCTTCTTCCATCCTGTCATCCTTTCTGATCCATATCTTCTTGATTACCATCATCTTTCCTCTGATATTTTTCTAATAGTTTTTTGCTCATATCCAATAATTTTCCCATTCATTTTTCAACTTGTTGCACTTGGGTCGGGTATGGCCACCTTCTCCATAATGAAAACAAGTAAGGACTTCTCTTCTAGACTTCGTCTTGGACTTGTCTTTGTTTTTTGACTGTTGATTAGGCTTGACAAAGGCATCTTCTCTTTGACTTCTTTCCATCTTGTTTTGCTTTACTTATTTATTTTGTTGAGCATTTGATTTGACAAAGACTACTCCTGAATCATTTTTCTTAACTCTTGATGTTTCTCCAACATACCCAATACCTTGTCGGGCTTTACTTGGTCTTCCAACTGATAGTATCTCATCGAGCTTGGCTTTATCTTTGTTCATGGAATCAATAGCTTTCTCTGCATGACTCAACTTTTGCTCGCATACAACCAACTTCTTTTGAATGCTTTCTTTTTCTTCCTCAAGACGTTTGTTCTACATGATCATCTTGTCAAACTTCTTTAGCATCATTTCACACCCAACCAAAAGATCATTCTCGCTTATCTCTTCACAATTATTGTCACTGTCTTTAGATGTTATTTCTAATGTTGCAACACCCTTGGTTCTGCTAGAAAATACTGCAGGAAAACCAATATAATGGCTAGTCATACCTTCTGTTGCTACTTCGTCGTCTTCCAAGCTTCCTTTTGATTTATCACTCCAAGTGGCTTTAAGTGACTTTTTATTTTTTCTTCAAAGTATTGGCACACTCACTTCTAATATGGCCAATGCCACCACATTCTCGGCACTTTATATTTTTGCTTCTCTTGTTATGGTCTTCTTCATCTCTGTTCTCTTCTTCCTTGGAGTTTTCTTTTTAGAATCTTCTGTTCCTTGTCCGGTACTGACTGAACATCTTGTGTAGCCTTTTGAACAATAGTGCAATTTCATCTTCATAGTCATCTTCCTGTTGTAACTCTGCCTGTTACAACATCTTCTGTATCTTAGCTTCTACCTTCAACACTATCCCTTCTTCTTTTCTATCCATCTTCTGATTCATCTCATATGCTTGGAGTGAACCTATCAACTCATCTAGTCGCATGGTCTTGATGTCTTGAGCTTCTTATATTTCTACTACTTTTGCTTCAAATCTCTTTGGTAGTGGCCTAAGAGTCTTTTGGACTAGCTTTTCATCGGAGTATCTTTTTCCAAGTTGAAAAGCTTGGTTTGCTATATCCATCAGTTTAGCGTTGAAAACAACAATAGTCTCATCTTCCTCCATCTTGAGATTCTCAAACCTGCTTGTTAACATTTGAAGTTTTGAGATACATACAAGATTCGTACCTTCATGTATTCTTTGAAAAATGTCCCAATCATCTCACCAAAGATGGTCATCGAAGATCTCCCGATCTTCTTTCCAAACTTGATCCAAGTTTGGTCTTCCCATGTGATCATCGTTTGAATCATGGAAATATTATTGCTAAACTTGATCTCATCTCATCCAAGTTTAGCCTTCAATATCTTCAAGCATGATCTCCAATCATCCATGCTTGGATAATCAAATC